>NC_056748.1:737055377-737655377 GCF_019279795.1 Protopterus annectens
TGTGTCAAAAGCCACTGAGAGATTAAAGAAAACTCTGTGACTACAACCCTTGATTCATCATCATCAGGAGATCATTTTAGCAAAAGATGGTTGCTTCAGTGGTGTATCTGGGTCTAGAGCTGGACTTACAAGAGTCTAAAAGGCCATCAAAGGTATGTTTTTCAACATCCATGTATGCACCACTGTTTTCAGTAATCTTTCCAATGACTGGGAAGGTTAGAGATGGAACAGTAATTTCCCAAAAGATTAGTATCAGGCACTGGCATCTTAAGGACTGGAGGTTAGCAAAGATTCTTTCAGAGTAGATAGATACAACCTGGTCCTTGGTGATGATTAAACAATTTTGAAAATAGTTGACCATACATGCTTAAATCATAACATTACTGTCCTTTTAGGACTGTGATCTAACTCACAATTATAATCCAACTTCGACTAATAAAAATATGATAGTCATTTAGGAACTGCCACAACACTCAGTGGTTGTATCTGGAGGAAAGGATGTTGAGGGAGAATTTTGTGTGGCAAGCATGTCAGCTGTAGGCTGGAATACAAATTCCTCTCAATACTTGGAATAGCATAGGATGAACTTCACATTCATAACTTTAGCAATAGTCCTGTATTTTGCTCTGCCTCTGTAGAATTAGACTTCTTTCTCTAGCTAAACTCCTAAGGTGGTATAATTGATTTAATATGCACCCATGTTAATGTGCAGTATGAAAACATATAAGCCACTCTTTTAGCTAATTGTACAATGTAGAGTAAATGGATGCCCATTAAACCGTCATATATTCCAGTTATCTTTTATGTCTTTCTAAACCGAATATGGTATATAAATATACTGTACTGTGTACTGGATATATATATATATATATATATATATATATATATATATATATATATATATATATATATATATATATATTTATTTATTTTTAATTGGAATCCTTTGTGTTTGGCAGTATTTAAACTCTGAGCCTCTCCTGTAAAAGGAATCCTGGTCACAATGATACTAACCCTCCTATCAAAACTGAATAAATAAATACTTAGCAAGTATCAGGAAGCACAAATGAATGTATTTTATGCACTATAACACAGAGTGAGTAATACAGATTTGTTATTTTGTCACCTGCCGTTCATGATGATTTATAAAGCTGAGTAATGCTGGGACTTCAGATAATGGAGGGCTGCATAAAGTAGTGCTACCAGCTTGCTTTCTTATCTCAGGTGTCTGCCTGAGACTGTTATATTATGTGGTCCGGTTTCTCTTATTCTGAATTAAATCAGCCATCAATAAGAAAAGAAAACAAGTTAAAAAGCATTCAGCGGCCACCTACAAGTTACAGTTCAGAACTTTTTGTGTCAAGGGAGCAGAATCTGAATTTCAGCTTCTTGGGCAAGTTTCTTCATTGGCTGTGCTGACAGGATCTTTTACAAGGTGCCAGATACTAGATAAATTAATTAGTACTAAAAGGGTTCAGTGAAATAGAAAATACTTTAATGGTAGCATCTGATGTGGTTACTGCTCTACAGTGAGATGCAACCAGACATTTACTCATATTACAGACAGGTTAAAATTAAAATACTGGGTCTATCTAGCCTGGTGAAGTTGGAAGCTGATGTAAGGGTCAAGAATTTTGGCCAAGTTATTTTTATATTAGCTGTTATGTGTTTGCCAGAATTTATTCCTTGGGACATACTGTACACTCCTTAAACCAAGGAAAATCATTTAACTCTCTATTTATTTCTTGGATGGTGGTATTATTGAAGGGATCAGGAAGTAAACAGGGAGGTATTGCTGCACATTGGCAATCCTGTAGGCTGTATCAATTTATGTATTATTTTCATCTGCAGTATGGCCTTTTCCCCTAGTTTTTGGCTCATTACAGACCCTGGAATCAGCTTACTGGAATGTTTCCAGCATTGTTTTCCCTTTTGATTACTTCTGCAGTTCTTGCTACAGAGAATGTGGAAGGAATAGATTTGACATGGTTATATGTTTGCTATTTTTCTTTCTTTAAGGTGATTTTGCCTAGTTCATGTTATTTGAAAAGTTACTAATTTTGTCTGGGCATAAGGAGTCTTTGTGATATATTTTTTCTAGTTCAGTATATTTTTTCTGCATGGGTTTGTTTCACTCTGGTTAAGAAAAAGCCACTTCCATGAATTAATATAAGATTAGTGATTCATTTTCTTGAAAAATGAAGACATTCTATTTGCTTTCAGTCTGCACTTTGACAGAACAGTGGCCAGTTTGGTCACAGGTCTTTTTTTACTCTAATTTGTTGTTACGATAAGGAAACTAATGTACTGGCAAATAAATAACTGAGTCAACCCCATTAAGAGAGACAGAGTGTTTACCTAGATGATAAAATGTTACCTTTATATTCTTATCTTTCATTAAACTCATGTCACTGAGTCTGAGGTACAAACCTTAAATGGAGGGGTTATAGTTTAATAGGCACCTCCTACTGGGGTGATATGAGAAAAGGGTGTGTGTGTGTGTGTGTGTGTGTGTGTGTGTGTGTGTGTGTGTGTGTGTGTGTGTGTGTTTATTTTGCTTAACAGAAATTTGCTTTTTGACAAAACAGTTGTGTGTGTGGATGACTAGTATTATTTTGTGGCAGTAAGCAGGGTGTACATAGCTGCTGTATACCACCATTCAGGAAATACTTGGGCAGTGTTGAGGCTAATGTTAATGTACTTTTCAGTTTCTACAGGAGACAATAATGCAACTGGCAAAACAAAGGTTGGAGTTATACAGGGCAGGCTGAGGACCTACCAATTTCCCCACAGGGCAAGTATTTTTCTTCCTTTTGTTGCCTTGTTGGGGTTATAAATGTAGCCTCTGTACTACCAGCTACTGGTAATAGGATTACTTGTTTTCCCCCATTTATAAGACATGTTCTGGATCAGACAGGATACTGATTACAAAGAAGCATAATTATATGGCCCTGGCTCTGGAAGTGGTTTCTGTTTTCTTTTGTGACCATGCACCATTGTTATTCTGAATTAAATAACTAGGCAATAATCCACAACTGTGTGTGAGTATATCAGGATTTACCCACTGTTGGTGTGGTTTGCTCATGAGGGTGAAGCCTGAGTAATTAAACAAAGCCAACCGTGGGTAAATTCTGATATACCCAGACACACAATTAGAATATTGCTATTATACAATGACATTATCTAAAAATGAAATTGCTTTCATTTTTTTAAATAATGCCATTGTACAAACATACTTTAGTGTTCTTTTACAGTTTCTTTCTGATGGTTGATGTGGGAATCATACTGCACATGTTGCTAGATAAACATGGAGTTTGTGCACTACATGTTGATCATGTCTGGGTCTGCTGCTTTTTTAAATGGGTGTTAATGTGCCATATTCTTAAAGATATTTCTGCTCCTGGAATCCCAACTTATATATTTTTTTCTTTTAAATTAAAAAGGCCTGTGCCTGCAGAGTGCTTTGCAGTCAGAAGTCATGTTAAGCAGGCAGCATTCATAGTGGCATACTTAGTTAACAAAAAGTGTTTTTTTTTTTCTTTTGCACTGGTTTATGCAGTTAAAATGAGAAGACTATGATGTGCAAATTTGGTAGCTGTTCCAAAAAAGTAAATATCCCTGTAGCATGCTACCAAATTATTTTCTGTGAGTAATGCTGGATTTGCTATAAGCATGCTGATTAGGTTGTCCAGTCAGTGAGCATGTGTTTAATAATATGCATTTATTGTATAATGAGACTTATTTTTTAAGCCTGATTTTTGAAAATCATATGATTTCCATATGTAACTTGACAACCAGTTAGTCTAGTGGTCACAAGTCATTCCACGGTTTCCATTCCAGATTTAAATTGGTGCAAAATTTAGGAAAATTGTTTAAAGTGTGTCCACATCAAATGCAGGGATGAAGATTAAAGAGTCTAGGTTATGCACTTGAACAGAAAAGGAAGGGTTAATAATTGCACAGCAGTTACAACATGTCCATGGTGATTAACTCAGTTTCTAAGATTGTTGGTTCTTTAAACAAGAATAAGCTAAAATAATAGATACTGAGTTAGATTTTAAAACTTGCTGTTAAAAACATAAATAAATAAATTAAATACATAAATAAATACATTTTGAGGTGCCAGGTGAATCACATAAGTATTTAGCAGTTAAAAATTGGCTAGATAAAGGTTCTTTTTGAGTTATTGCAATTAGGCTTCTAGCCTCAGGACAGTTAGTTTGTAACCGGGATGACATATTAAGGATTTAAAGGAATCACTGCCTTTGTTGGCAGTTTTCATTTAAGCAATAAGGAGATTAATAATTTTCTTGCAGATTTACCACTTCCAAGACTGGATTTTGGGGAGTCTGGTGGGGGCAGTTTGTCCATGTTTCAGAGGAGGGTCTGTCTAGCCTTCTGTGACAAAGGGAGTTACTGCCAGCCCAGCTATCTGGAGTTTTGTAAATGACTATATGTCATTTGTGAATATTAACATGATTTATATAGAAGTGTAACAAAAGGGAGATACTGCCAGCACAGTTGTCTGGAATTTTGTAAATGGTCATATGTCATTTGTGAATATCAAAATGATTTTTTTTTCAAAATATTTTTATTAACAGTATAATAATTAGAAAAAATGGTTTACATTCATGTGCGCGTTTTGCACACGGACGAACAGATGTTCGAAAGGACATTTGCAAAGTTTGCAAATGTCGAATGCAAAAAGGTTTGAATGTACAATGAGAGAATGCACAGTGACATTTGCTCATTGCAGATTCAGCATTTTGGAAAATGGTCCCTTTCCCCACTGTAGTGCAATCGCGGAGTTAGTATATTAAAGTAGTGGGGTGTGGGGGTGCAGGGGGGCTTGCCCCCCTGCATTACACTTCATTACATTTCTTATTCGACATTTATGTTTGAAAATCAGCAAATCTGCTTTTCGATTTGCTGATTTTCGAACACTGGAAACTTTCGCGGTTTTGTTTTTTATGGTTACGATTCGCTCATATGAGCAATCGCATGAGTGTGTTTCGCCTATGTAAAGGTTAACCAGAAAAAAATAAATAAACTGTATACAAGTCCATAACAACTAAAAAGCAATAGACATAGGAGAGCACTTAATATTTCTCTAACAGATTAGAAAATTTAATCCAAGCAATTAAGTGATGAGTTGTGGTGTTAGTCCTTGCTTTTATACTAGCAGTCGCATTCTTGCAAATGTATTTTACAAAATGAATAAACTCACCTTTAAAGACAGATGTAGATCAGGATTTCCAATTTTTAGTAACAATTTTCCTTGCTATAGAGAGGAGAGACCATATTAAAAATGTTTGGTTTTTAGGAATGACTTCAAGAACAGGAACACTGAAAAGGATAAGGGAGTCAGAAATTATATAGCTGTCATTCCACTGAGCTTTACAAAGATATTTAAAGTCTAACCAAAATGGGGAAATTATTTTGTAACTAACAACCATATATATCCAGTCAGTGCCGCGGTGGTGCAGCGGTAGCGTTGTTGCCTCACAGCTAGAGGTTCTCCCATTCAATTCTCGGCTTGGGTTGGGAGTGCCTTCTGTGTGGAGTCTGCATGTCCTCCCCGCGATCGAGTGGGCATTCAAAAGACATGCGTTGAATGGGCGTGCCTTCGTTGAAGGTTGTGCGTCAGGCTGGCAACTCAACACCATAAAAAACAACTGCCAATCATTAGCGGACCAGAGTTCTGCTGTGTTGACCCCTAACCGGGAAAAGCCAAAAGACAAACAACAACATGTATCCAGTCAGCATCAGGGTGTCCACATCTCCTGCATTTCATTTCATCTTTCTTGTACATTACTGCTAGTCTATGTGGGGTGAAAAAACATCTATGTAAAAATTTCCATGTGGGTACATACAGAACAGAGAGAAGTGGATTCCTTCACTGACTGTAAACAAAGTTTATCTTTTTCTGAGAATACTCGTCTATTAACTTCAGTTGAATAATTCCAAAATATGCTTGTGTTACAAATGTATTAGAGCTGTATGTCATATAAGATGGTTTGTACAGACATGTGTGCTGAAGAGATATGTTGTAGAGCACTCAGCTTAGAGATGTGTCCACAGTGTACCCTACTGGAAGAGGACAGAAATGTATATACACAAATGTAACTGTGTAAATGTATTTTAACAGTGGAAACTGGAACATAAAAGGTTAACTTGCAAAACTTCAGAAGAATAGTTGAAATTAAATTATTTTATAAGTGTGCCATAAAAGATGGTTTCAATGCACCAAGGAGACAGGATGTCTAAAACTATGGAGCCTTCTGCATTGCTTGTAAGTATTTTATTGTTTTATGTCTTCCAGCAGCTGCAAAAATCTAAGGGCTATGTATTTTTGACAGGTAGACTATTAAGTCAGATAACAAGAAGTGATGTCATCCTACAAGCTAACCCAACAGTAACATTTGAGATATTAATTTAAGAACTTACTGAGAGAGAGAGAGAGGGCATTCTGTATTCTCACTTGGACCCAACATCAGTTAGAAGAGCCATTCACCACACCTACCTTGCTCTGGAAGTAAGTTAACTAGGGTACAGTAATTTCTCTTAGATTTAGACAAGAATATAGCGAAGTATAGCATATATATTTTCTTTATTTATTTGAGACTGTCTTGCAATGTTGTTTTAAGTATTTCCTGTGATTTTGAATTCTGATGTAACTGTGATAATTTACAGAGTATTTTCTTGTTCTTTTGTTATTTATTATTAAATATATTTAAACCTTTCATTGTGGCTGATATTTGTGAGACATATTTAAGTTCTCGGCGTACTTGCATATTTATTTAGTGACACTGTGTGAGCCACTCCCATTAGTCTTGTCTCTTAGTCAAACTACCATTTGGATTAATAGTAACATTACACAGTAAGATTGGACACTCTTTGTTAAGGGCCTTAAAATAGCTGATAAATAGTTGGCTGGTGGCAGTAATAACTACCTTATAGTCTGGCAGAAAGGGCATGGCTAGTAAACCTGTGCCAGCCTTTCGCAGGTGTGTGTATAAATCAAACCTCAGTGTGTGTGTGTGTGTGTGTGTGTGTGTGTGTGTGTGTGTGTGTGTGTGTGTGTGTGTGTGTGTTAGCTACTTGGGCAGGGGCACAAAACACTGGTTGGACAGAGAGGGTGCTGGAGGTCTTGGCTTGGCCACTGAGCTGGGATCTCAACTTTATAGCTGTGTCAGTGGGGAGTCTTACTGGGCATCTGGAGAAAGAGGGAGGAAGCAGCCCCAGACTGACTGTGGTCTCTGTGTGCTCTTAAGCAAAATTGCACTTGATGCAGAGAGCTGCATCTGGAAATACTGTGAATGTAACATGTCATCCTCCTAGTGTGTACTTCCCCACTGTTGCCAGTGGTGAGGATTGAGGCCACATGATTACTGGGCCAGTGGTGGGGCGTCACAGCTTCAATATGCATTTCTGAAAGCAAACAACCCAAAATCTAATGTTATACTAGCTAAGCTGTACCAGGTAGTCCACTGAACATGTGGGAGAAACAGACAAATGTAGGTATTGTAAAACTGAATTGTAAACAGTTGCACACCTCACTGCTGGTTGTAACATACTAATGGCAGAAGGACTGTATACCGAAAGGCATAATAATGTGGGAAGACTGTTGCACTGGGGATTGTGCAAAAATTATGGTACTGAAGTGGCTGAAAAACACTTGACACGAGTCACAAAGCATCATAGAAAATGATGAAGTTTACATCACATGGAATCATCCATTACCAACAGTTCAAAAGATAGATGCTAGAAAAACGGATATAGTGGTCCATGAAATGAAGGCAAAAGTAGCATTGATCATTGAAATCATCACACGCAGTGACCACAGTGTCTTGTGTACAGAGACACAAAGTCATAAAATATCAGGATCTGCAGGAAGAAACAAGAGCAATGTGGAAGAAAGATACCCAGACAGTTCCAATAGTAGTAGGAGCAACGGGTCTTATAAAACAGAATCTACAGTCATATTTAAATGTGTTACCAATACATGTAACCCCATATGAATTGCCGAAGGAGTCATTACTGGGCACATTGCGGGTACTCTGAAGAGCACTTTTGGCTGACATCAAAGATTGAAACAATACTAATTTCACGAACTTTAATCGCACTTTGACTTAGGAATAGGGTCCATTCCTGTCATGGTATTAGAAACCCAAAAGACTTGGAGAAATGAAAAAAGGTAGGAGTAGAGGAAGACAAGGATCCTGATCTCCCAAGTTGCTGTCATGTGTTCTTGGTTTTAAATCACGATTATAAGATCTTGATGTCTTTGCCTATATCCAGGCTGACTTTCAGTAGGTCAAAACTGATTCATCTGGGTCAGTGTGGTTTTATCTCACAATATGAAGCAAATATTAGCGTTCATAAAGCCGTTTTGCAACTTGAGGAGGCAGTGGGGATGGGTTTTCTTTTTCTGATAGACTGAACATCAAAAACGTCTTTGATGGGGTGAACTGGAATTACTTACTTGAGGTACTGAAATGGCATAGACTCTGAGGAATTTTTTTTATTTGCTGAGCAATGTCTGTTGCAGTCCATCAGCCCAGGTTATGGTTTATGTTGAACGCCTGTGCAGTTTCTTTTACAGAAAAGCATTAAGTAAGACTTTCCATTTACCCCCTGCCCCCCAATATATTCTGTATGTTGAGCCTCCAGCTATAGCTACAAAGCCCTCTTAAGGGTTATGCATTAGGATGGGTAGAAGCAAATGTTTCTGTATTTGCTGATGATCTCCTGATTTTTATAATAGACCCAGAGAGTTTTGATTTGTACGAGAGACCAAGAAAGAGACTTAGTCTCTTTGTTTTGTTAGAAAAATTTGAGAGCTTTTTATTCTCTGCAAGGTTAACATAGCTAAAAGATAGCCTCTGTTATGTAATTTTTGACTTTCTGAGCTTATAAAGGATAAATATTCCTCTTTCTGAAATAAGGCCCACTTTAAGTACTTGGGAATTTAATTGATTTCTTGCCTATGCACGACTGTAGCTATGACATCCAACCAGGTTAGCATTAAATGCCAGGTTTTTTAACAAATGGAAAGTGGTTCCATTAGTCATTAGAGTTTGTCAGAAGGTTTCATCATTGCAAATGTTTATACTAATATATATATATATATATATATATATATATATATATATATATATATATATATATATATATATATATATAAAAAACATATGCATACATACAGATTGACATTTATATATATGGCTATTTTGTGTGTGTATATATATATATATATATATATATATATATATATATATATATACATATACATACATATATATATATATATATATATATATATATATATATATATATATATATATATATAGAGATAGATATGTATATATGTATATATATATATATATATATATATATGTGTGTGTGTGTGTGTGTTTGTGTGTGTGTGTGTGTGTGTATGTGTGTGTGTTTATGTGTTTAAGTATATAATGAATAAAAAATGATGAGAGTGTTCAAAACTAATAGCCTCATTCACAATTAAATTCATTGCTACTGCAAATATTCTAAAGTGATTGGAAATGTAAACCAGAAAGTTACATCTGCAATCACCAAAAAGCAATGAAAAAATAGGTTTTATGTAGGGAGGCTTTCTCCCCACACCCCATGGAACTTGGTTCATGACAATTCACTGAATGACCATTTCATTTAAAAACAAAATTCACTCATTCAACATGATTGAAAGCCAGTTTCACTAAAAGAGTTGTTGTTGTTGTTGTGTCTTTCGGCTTTTCCCAGTTAGGGGTCGCCACAGCGGAACTCCGGTCCGCTAATGATTGGCAGTAGATTTTTACATGCCGAGTTGCCGGCCCTGATGCACAATCTTCAACGAAGGTACGCCCATTTACGCATGTTTCCACACAGAAGGCACTCTAGCTGAGAATCGAACAGGACAATGTCTTACTGTGAGGTGACAACGCTACCGCAGCACCACCACCGCAGTATAGTTTCACTAAAAGAGTACTTAACTGAGTTCAAAATAATTGAAACATAATGCAGTCAAAAGAACACAAGAGAAATATTTTCAAAAATACATTTTTGCAAGGGGGCAAGCCCTCCATCACCTCACCCCCCACACCCTGTACTTAGTACACTAACTCCATGGTTACATAGTATTGGGCAAAAGAAAAAAAAACACCATGAATCACTGCTGATGCATAAACCCATTTTGTAGAAAACTTCATTATGTCAAACACACCTCAAAAAATGCTTTTTGCAGGGTTACCCCACACCTCCTTAATTAAATACCCTGACTCTGCTGTTACACAACTGTGTAGAAAAAGTAAAGATTCTGTACACAAAGAATCCCCGTCACTGTTCATACAGAAACCACATTAGCAGTGATTAGGTATAGGTCTCTACAAGTCCCAGCAAAAATGTTTTCCTGCCCTTCTATATAGTTGTTCTCTATTACAGAACTACATCTAGGTATACTACATTCAATAAAATGGAAGTTTTGGTCAAACTGTAATTCAGCAAAATGAGATTTCAACTTCTTCATTCAGTGATTTGTCATTCAGTGAAATGGGCACACTTTAGTTGACAAGACAGATGCATGGCATTTGTTTGAGACCACTGCATTACTTTTTGGGGAATATTCCATTTTCCCTGGAACTATATGATCTTGGAGTGAAAATATATAATTAGCAGGAGGTCCTTGTTTTGTTGCATACTCTGAGTACACTGAAGATATGTTTTGGAGTACAAGTAGTAATTTATTGACCTTTTTTATATATATTTTCAGTCAGTGTTAGCTGTGTCAACATTTAGGTGTTAATATTATTTAAATTGCATATATATATCTATAGGTTTACTATCGTTTTTCTGATCGCACGTCATGCAGTTTACATAAGTGCGAAACTACCATTTGGTAGAATCAGAAAAACAAATGTCAAAATGTAGAAATTTATAGGTTCATAGGTAGGTACTAGGCTATCGGCCCAAGGGCCTATGTTAGCCTAGTCAACAAGGTTCCCTGGCTTACGCCACCCAAGAAAGTTATTTTCCTGTGCCACTGTCGAGCAGAGACACAGAAGTGATCCCCGGGGTGTATTTCCCATCCACTCATCAAGAGTGCTAATGAAGAACTTTGCTTCACATAGATGGGTAGCCTGTTCCAGAGTATGGGAAGTCTCTGGGATAGGAATCTATCCCTCCAGCATGTCCTGTTTATTGTGGTGACAAGGTTTAGGTCCCTAGAGCATGTAGCTCGGAGGGATTGGGATTTCTTTAGGTGTAGCATGTCCAACAGCTCTGGGTTTGACACAGCTTTATATGTTAGGCAGGGATCACCTCAGAGTAGACAATATGCTGTGGAGTAAAGCTGGAGTTTTTTGAGACGGTCAGTGTAGGGCATTTGTTTGAGTCCAGTAATCCTCTTTGTGAGGTACTTCTGTGGCCTTTCCAGCTGCTGCAGATGGCTTGTGAGGTACATTCCAAAAGGGGCGGTGTACTCTATAATGGGTCTAATGAGTGTCGAGTAGAGGGGAATGATGACCTCTTTTTTCCTGGATGAGAACCCTTTTATGATGAGGTGTGCCACGTAGAAGGACTTCCTGACTACTGTGGTGATGTGATTATCAAAGGAGAGACTACTGTCCACCTGGGTCCCAAGTTCTCTTATCACGCATTTGGTGTTAAGTAGATTGCTGCCTATGTGGTAGTTCATGTGTACATAGTTTTTACCAAAGGGAATGACACTGCACTTTTTGGCATTAAGCTTGAGGCCATGGCTCTGACATCAGGCATCTGTCTGAGAGAGGCCCTTCTGTAGGATGTTCACATCATTTGGGGACTTGACTATGGCTCCTAGTTTGTAGTCATCTGCGAACTTCATTAACCAGAGGCCTTCTATGCTAGCCTGTACCTCAGAGAAGTAGATACCTAACAGGAGTGGTCCCAGGACGGAACCCTGTGGTACTCCACTTGTCACTGGTTTGAGGTCAGATTTGGAGTCTGCAACTTTTACAGTGTGGGTTCTGTCAGTGAGCCAGTTGGCAACCCATCTTGTGACATAGGGATTTATGCCTAGTTTATTGAGTTTAGCTATAATTCCAGAATGGGGGATGGTGTCGAAAGCCTTGGCGAGGTCAAGATAGGCTGTGTGAACCACCTTACCCTCATCTACAGCTTTGGTGACTGCCTCAAGGAAGTCAATCAGGTTCAGGAGGCATGATCTGCCTTTCACAAACCCAAACTGGGTGGGATCCAGAGTTTGGAGGTTATCAATGTCTTTGTTTATGAGTTTCATGATGATACGTTCCATGGCCTTGCAGACCAGGCTTGTCAGGCTAATACGTCTATAGTTCCCGGGATCAGTGGTGGCTCCCCCTTTGTGGAGTGGGATAACTGCTGCTGTGCACCATTCAGTGGGCACAAAGCCTGATGCGAGGCTATTATTGAACATGGTGCCTAAGTGGGGAGACAGTTCATTCTGAAGTTCGTGTAAAATGCAGCCTGGGATGTTGTCTGGTCTCATGAATGCTGTGTTTTTGGCTTTAGAGTATTCAGCTTATACCTGCGTAGTTGTGATTACAGGGACTCTGCATTCTTCCTGTATAGATATGGACCCTTTAGTGGGTGAGGGGGGTAAAGTTAGCACTGAACCTATCTGTCAGGATGTTGGCAATATCAGTTGGTTCTGTAATTTTCGTGCCGTTGTGCTGTAACTCAGAGCAGATCTGGGTGTTGCCATCGAGATTCTTGACATAGCTATAGAATGCTTTGTGGTTGTCCTTAGAATTAGTGGCGATTTTGTTTTCATAGCTAGCTTTGGAGGATCGTATAAGGGATCTCAGCTTCTTACTTAGGCTGACCAGGGAGCTCCTCCACTCATGGGATTTTACTCTCTTTTGCAACAGTTTCTTCCTTCTGTTGTACAGTTTATTTATGGCAGGGGACCACCAGATTGGCTTCCTTTTTTTGGAGGATAGCATCTTGATTCTGTTTGGGATAGCACGCTTCTTGCACTTGTGTAAGTGCTTATAGAGTGCATTTGTGTAGGATTCAGCAGTTGTAACTGTATTGTCCATCTGCATGGGTATCATAAAGTTCACCACTTCTGTCTTAAGAAGCATAAAGTTGGTTTTGGAGAATTTTTTTACCGTGGTTTCCTTAATGGGGGTGGGGGGTGGGAGCAGGATGTGGATATCAAGGGTGATTAGCTTATGGTCGGATCGGACCAATGAGGAGTTGACTTCAGGTGTAGAACACCGGTCACTCATGTTGGTAATGACTAGGTCTAGGATATTGTTGCCCCTGGTGTGGGTGTGGATAAGTTGATCCAGGGCATTGGAGTTTATGAATTCTAGAAAGCATTGAGCTAAGGAGTTGGTACACAAGTAGTTTTCCCAGTTAATGGTGGGGTAGTTGAAGTCGCCCATTATTAGGGTGTTTGGTTGAACCCTAATATTTTCCAGTACATCAAGAAAAGAGGAATGGGAATCCTGGGGCATGGTGGAGGATCTGTAGCAAGCTACAATTTGGATTGCAGTTTTGCCCAGAGTTAGTTGCACTTGGATAACCTTGGATGCATTATGCTGAGCAACTAGCCTGAAGGTGTGGAATTCCTTAATGAATATGGACACACCTCCACCTTTGGTGTTTTGGTCCAGGTTACATGGCCGAAAAGTGTGGTATGAGTTATAGCTTGGTAGTGCAGGGGTGATCTCTGGAGCCTTAGACCAGGTCTTAGTCACTGCACAGATATCGATGTTCTCCATTTTAAGGAGTGCCTCGAGTGAGTGCATTTTGAGATTTAGACTTCTAGCATTGAGTAGCATTACCCTTAGTTTTTGCTTGCCTCTTCCTGTTACAGTGGTGAATTTGTTATTTGAACCTTGCCTAAAAAGGCACTATAGGGGCAGGAAGAGCCTTAGCCAGTATCTGGAATCCCAGGGGTGACAGGTGCAGGCCATCTGTGGCAAAGCATCGTGGTCTGTCGACCATGTCATCCCAAGCAAACAGATACTGGATCTCCTTAGAATGACACCAGAAGCTTAGCCAATTGTTGAAGTCAATCATTTTGTCCTTGTACTGCGGTATCATTCTGGGTGATGGCAGAATGCTACTCAGGGCTAGGGTCATACCTGCCTTGGCTACAAGATTGGACAGGTCTTCCATGTCTCTTTTCATGTAGTCCAGGGAGGTACGTCTCAGGTCATTCACACCAACATGGACAATGACAGAGTCATATTTGTACTTGTTATGGAGTGACCTCAGTGCATGGGTTATGTGGCAGATCCTGGCACCCGACAGGCAGCTGACAGTAACCTTCTCCTTGTTTAGCCTTGTGAGTGGGACATCAGTGTGCCTGACTATAGAGTCACCTATGACTAGTGTGTTGGGTACGTTGTTTTGACTTACTGGCTGTGGTTGAGTGGCACACTGAGTCTGTGGGCTATGTGTCATTTAGGTTGTGTTGGGGGATGGAGGTTGCTTGCGTTTCTGCTTTGGAGGTCTCTGTTGCTTAGATAGATTATTATTGAGAGCCTCCATGAATGTTTTTGTGTTACTATGTGTGGATTTTGGTGGTGTTGATTTAGTGAGACTATGTGATGAGTGTGGTGTGGTGCAAATGTTTACCTTCTCCTCATGACTGTCAAGTTCAGTCTTGGTTGGAGAGAGCTTTACCTCCAGTTTGGCTAGATAAATGCATCTCTCACAGGTTGTAGTGTTGGGTGGTAGGAGGAGATGGTTGTTTGTGTACATGAGGCAATTTCTACATTGCCTCAAGATGCCCAGATTAATCAGATAGACAGGAGAGAACACTGGGAGCTGATCCTTGGAAATGCCTGAATAAAAAACATTTTCCTTTAAATAAGTGAGGAAAGTGAGTACAAGAACTGTTTTTCTCTAAGCAAGTGAGAAAAGTAAGTAGAAAAACTGTTTTCCTCTAGGTAATGAGGAAGGTTGAGTGCTATAGTAATTAGTAGCTTATTTAGTGCTTACAAGTTGCCTTCCAGATAGCTAACTGAGGAGTCACAACAGGGAGTTTTCAGAAAGTCCTGTTGAGGAGAGTTGAAAAAGCAGTTGCTGGTGTGAGACAGTATCAGATGCCTTTGAGAAATCAAAGAACAAGGTTGACCCAAGCAGACCGTCATTTCCATGTTGGTTTATTATATTGGTGAAATGTAGTGGAGCAGTAGTAATGCTGTGCTGGGGCGTAAAGCCATGTTGCGTTTATGACAGCAGGTTATTTAAGGTCAGGTATTGCATCAGCTGCATATGGATGCATTTCTCATATATTTTACAGAGGGGGGAGGGAATCGCTATCGGTCTATAAGTATTAAACTCTGTAGATGTGCTGCCTTTGTACAGTGGTATGATGCAGAATTTTTTTCCACGGTGATGGGACATCTTTCTGCTATGGATCTATTAGTATGGACACAAGGAAGGCTGTGACTTCTGCAACCATTGTTAGGTAGTCTGTTGGTAGTTGGTCTACAGCTACAGAAGTAGTTTTTAGTTTAAGGAACAACTTCCTTGTGAGTGATGTAGGTACTGGACTAAAACTGAAGAGTTGTAGGTGGTTTTGATTGGACTGGGTGGAGTAAGGGGGCAAATGTATTAGTGTCTAAGAGAGATAATATTGATTGTATAAAGTAGGGATTAAACTGTGTGGAGATAGAGTCTATTGTATTGTCTGTGTTTGGATAGAGACTAGTGGTCCTGCCAGGGTGGCGTACTTTATTTAGTGATGACCAAAAAGGTTTTGGGTTGTTTATATGTTTGCTTTGTAGGTTGGTATAGTATGTTTGCTTATCCTGCTTGACATTGAGTTTTGCAAGGATTCTAAGATGTCTAAATTGCTGGAGGGCATTTTGAGTAATATTTTTATACCAGTCTTTCCAGGTTTTATCCCTTTTTATCATGACTTTTTTGTTTCCTTTGTCAGCCATGGTGTAGGGTTGTATTTTACTCTTTTATTACATATTGATCCTAGATTATGTAAGGTCTGTAAGAATACTTAGTGTCCTACAGTTATAATTTTTCTATTGTTTCATTGAAAACATCTTTGCTGAAATTGGTTGTATTTCATATTTGATTATTAATATGTGTATCTTGGTTATAGTGAGTTCTAATAGTACGTGTTGGTATGTGGTCACTTAAGCTATCTGAGAGGTAACCTTCTTTTGCTAGTTTGTTTTGTTTGCAAGAATCAAATCTTATATTGAATGTCTCCCTGATGATACTAGCAGGTGTGGTTATTAATTGTCTGAAGTTGTCCACATTTATGGATTTAGTGGGGGATAGTGGAATTTGAGTTGCCAGTCTATATTTAAGTCTCCAAGTATTATAGTTTCATGGTTTAATTTATTGAGATATGAACTAGACAACATTAATTTGCCAGTGACTGCCTCTGCATTGAGAGCTGGTATATCTAGTCCATTCATAAATGAAAATATTTTGAATGTAAGTACTGCTGCACATGATGATGGTGTACAAAATACCTCATTATGAAGGGACCTAATCTGTACATAACACCATTAATTGTAATAATGTTAATACATTTGCAGAATCATTTACATATAATAATGCAATTTCCCATGAAGAGGATTTTCGTCAGGTTCTGATGTCCATAAAGTTGAATCTCCCAGAAATAGTTGAGCTACGAAGAAGAGACCTATCATGGAGAAGAAACACAAATCAAAGAAGAGGAAACATCCGTATGAGATCAAACAGTCCACAGACTCGCAGCAGGCCAAAAGTGACGAGATGAACAATTTTACAGACCATTTTGTCATTACTAATTTATCTGTCAGTATACTTTCTGCTACTGATATTTCCTTGCTAAGAAAAGGTTTACAGTTTATAGCAGCAGCTAAAGACTCTATTTCTTTACTAATCTTAAACTGTTTGCAAATAATTTAAATCTTAAATGAATCTTTCAAAATTCTGTCATTACCAAACAGGTATGTAAACATTCAAGCACTTTTGTTCCTGTTAGCTGTCCTATAATTATAGCATTCTGTAATACTTGTGAGAAACAGTTGTATGAGTTTTTAATAATTTGAAACATCATAAGAGTTATAATTTGCCAAAAGAATTTGATTCTCTAAAGCGACTGCAAAGTAATACTAGTATTGTGATTAAACAGGCAAAGGGGTGCCACAGCTATAATGGATAGTGAAAAATAGAACCAGTCTATGCTAACATTTTTAAACAATACAAGTACTTTTCTTTTATTAAATAGGAGTAACATGAATAAAGTAATATGTAGGGTTAATAATGTTGTTTATGAGTTTCAGGTACAAGATGACATTACAAGTGAACTGCTCAACTTCTTGTATATTGCTAATCCTGTGCTTCTCATTTTTTATGGGTTACCTAAAATACATAAATATCACTGGCTGGCAACCCCCCAATGCGACCTATTGTATCTGGGAGGGGATAGGTAACTGAGCCCATTTCAATTTTCTTAAAAGAACAATTAAAACCCTTGTTAAAAAAATCTTCAAAGTTACATGACAATGACTTTTAAGAACCACTTTCAGTGGTATTCTGTGAATGAGACTGCCCAGTTTATTTCTGTAACAATGGATGTCAACTCATTGTTTACTGTCATCCCCAATGAATATGGCATACAGGCTGTAAGAGAATATTTATGTAAGAAGCCAGCATTCACAAATGGGAAAATAGAAATGATCTGTGATCATTTAGAAGTAGTACTAACAAGTAATGTTTCCCTATTTGGAGAGCAGCTGTACCATCAATATTGGATGCTATTATGGGTATATCAATAGCAAATACTTATGCTAACATAGCCCTATATGAATAGGAGAGTATACATGTATTTCGTTCAAGAAACAACTATACTGATAAAATTATATTTTATAAATGCTTAGTTGATATATATTTTTTGGTTTGGAAAGGTGATGAAATTAAATTACAAGAATACATCCATTTCTTGGAACCTACTACACATTTTCTGAGATTTAAGTTGAAATATTCTGGAAGAGAGATTAGCTTTTCAGATATAGCACTTAAAAATACTGATGTGGCTGATTTCAGTGAATATCTATAGGAAGGAAGTTCAGCCTAGCAGATTTCTCCAGAGTTGCAGTATGCATCCTGGTTATGTTTTTAAAGGTATAGTTAAAAGCCAATATATGAGAGTGAGTAGACTGATTATAGATGCAATATTATGTAACTAGCAGTTGGATAGGTTATGACAAAAATTTCAGATGAGAGTCTACGATGAAGGTCTTTTGAATGAAACCTCTAACTATGTAACTAATGAAAGAGATGGTAGAACCAAATTATATTTTTCGTCAGAACATCCACAGACTAATCACATTGTAATAATGCTAAGTTTTGACACATCATGAAATATAGTGTTAATATTAGTGGTGTTACTGATATTATACAGAGAAATTGTGATACACTAACTGCTATGTCTCACCTGGGTAAAATAATGGATGCAGCTCCCAGTTTTTCTTTTAAGAAATGCTCTAACCTGAAACAGAAAATATACTATAAAGAAATGTTTGAAAAGAAAGACCAGTCTACTAGAATAAAAGAAAACGTACTGCTCCATGCTATAATTCAGTTTTTTCGTAAACATTGATCCTTCTGTTACTTTTGAGCAGCCACAAACAAAGCATATTTATGAATTTGACTGCTTTACTACATGCAGAAAACGTGGTTTGTTTAGCTGTGTGCATGACATGCACTAGTTTCTATTTAGGTACATGCAATAGAAAATTTAAGGAAAGAATTTCTGAACATTTCAGAAATGGTTGTAGAGATGCAATTTGATAGTTAAAGGAGGCAAGATAGTTATAGGAGGCAAGAGAGTCTTGGGTGATAAATTAGAGTGTGTGCTGTTATTAGGAGTCATTGTACTGATTGTTTTTGTACTGTAGGGAATTGATGGTATTGGTTAGAGGAATATTTGAGTCTTGCTGTGGAAGTATAAAGGTAGAGTAAGAGGGGGTGGTTGGGATTTGGGGGTAGGATAGGGGAACAGCGCAAGTCTGAACATTAGCAAGGGTGAATGAAATGGTTTGAAAACTTGTCAAGATTGAGAAAACAATTAATGACTTAATGTAAACAGCCACAAATCTGGTAAGAGATAAGTAAAAGGAACAATGTAGTTTAAAAGGACTCTGTGCTAATAAATGAATGGCTGTTTTCTTGCTCTAGGACCCAGGTTTATTAGGAATATTAGTCCAGTATCACTTTGACCTGACTACTGGTGATAACAACAAAAAATTGCACTTGACTGTTTTAACATCTGTGTAATGTAAGGTGGTTTCTATGTACTTTGAAATGCAAAGTCCAAAAACCTACCTCATCTACCACAGTTCAGCAAAACAATGAGTAAAAAGTAAGCTAGAAGGCAACAGTTCAGCTCTGGAAAAATACTGCCTGAGAACTCAAAAGTGGTTACACAAGAAGAGAAATAAACTTAAGGAAGGGAGACAGTGGACTGCTAAAAATAATGAATTCACCATGGTTATAGGAGAACGTTCCAGTGGGGCTGTTGTGGTCTACGAAATGGAGCTATTATAGCCGACAAAGTTTTTGTTTTAGGCTGCCATAATATTTATAATTTACATACAAATATAGCTCACAGCTGCAGACCTCGCTGTTGCATACATATCTATTTGCTTGCAGGGACACTTTTACAGAAACATAAAAGAAACACTAAAGAGACAGATGAGTGCACTGAATCAATGGTGACTGTGCAGAAATACTAGCTGAGAGCTGAAACTGGTTTAGTAACTGTCTCAGAAAGGAAGGGAGGAGACCAAGGGTGACTTCCTTGAAGGCATACAGTTCCACAAAAGGCAGGAGGGTATAAATAATGGGAGTAACAAGTCTAGAAGAAGTGAAGAAAATTATAAGAGAAATAGCTTGATTAGTAGGAATAAATGTCAGTGTCTATGAGGAAGGAGAATAAAAGCTGACCAGCAAGATGTCAGTGGAGGGGGGTTTGTAGCCTATAAGGCTATTGCTTACAAACTAGTACACTGAAGCACTCATCCCTAGACTAGTCACTATGCAGCAAAAATATATGCAGAAGACTGGATGCCTCTAACACTCAAAACACAAGATCAGAGGTGGAACACAGTTCATCCTAATTAAATGGTGGTTCAATTGAATGGACTCAGACTATCTATTTAGACGAGACTGTCATGTGTATATTTAAGTTTCCAATGAACCTGTTGAAAAAAAAAAAAGAAATGAGGAAGTTACTCAAGAGGTGGAAGACAGAACCCAAGAGTCTGAAGTGATGAGATGACAAAGGGAAAGCTGAAGGGAAAATCTCTGAAGGGGGGTGGTAAATTGTCAAAGAGAAGTAGACTTATCAGATAAAGGAGGCTTCTGGGCCACAGAAATCTAAGAAGCCTGATAAGAGGGCTTGCCTACCCCCCCTTCCTGCCCTTGGTCTGGCAGGGTTGCCTGCGAACAAAAGCAGATCTAGAAGGGTAATCATAGGATTATAGGAAGTTACTAGGCTAAAGGCCCTACGAGCCTTACAAGCCTAGCCAAGTTCAACCCTTATTTTAATGATCAGCACCAGTTGCCTCTGTCCAAGAGGGATACAGATGGGACTCCCAGGGTGAATTTATGGTTACCCATCCAATCATCCAGATTGCGTTTCAAGAGGGCCAATGAAGTGCTCTGTTTGACATGAAGTGGGAGTCCATTCCAAATGTGTGGTAACCTCTGGGAGACAAATCTGTCCCTGCAGCAGGTTCTATTAATGTCACATACCAAGTTAAGGTCTTTAGAGTGAGTAACCAGTGTACCATTTAACTTGCAAATATGCAGCATTTCCAAAAAAGCAGGGTAAAAGATTACCTCATATGTAAGGCATAGATCGCCTCTGAGTAGTCTGTATGAAACAGAATAAAGTGATAGTGATTCCAGCTGATCCACATAGGACAGATGCTGAAGACCTTGAATTTTCCTTGTGAAGAACCTTTGTGGTCTCTCCAATTGCTGCATGTGATTGGAAAGGTACATACCAAAGGGATGTTGTACTCAATTATTTGCCTGATGAGGGAAGAGTACATAGAGATTATAACTTTTTTCTGGATGCAATGCACTTACTTATGAGCAATATAGAATGCCCTTATTACCTCTGTGGAGACATGGTGATCAAAGGTAAGGCTGCTGTCAACCTGAGTGCCCAGGTCTCTCACCACTGAGTGCATACTTAGGGTGTTGCTAATGATGTGGTATTTAGCAGGAACATCACACTTACCGAAAGGGATGATGATACATTTTTTACATTGAGTTTAAGGCCATGACTTTGGCAACAATCATTTGTTTGTATAAGACCCTCTTGTATGAATGTGATATAATTTGGAGATTCTATGACCGCTCCCAGTTTGCAGTCATTGCCATTCTTTATCAGCCACAGATCTTTAGTTTTAGCTTGTACTTTGTAGAAATAGATTCCAAACAGCAGAGGTCCCAGGACTGATTCCTGTAAACACCACTGGTTACAGGTCTGCTGTTGGAGGGGGATCCCCCATTTTGACTATATGGGTTCTATCAGTGAGCCAGTTAGTAACCCATCTAATGATATAAGGGTTGATACCTAGCTGGTTGAGTTTATCAATGATGCCTGAGTGGGGGATAGTGTCAAAAGCCCTGGCAAAGTGTAGGTAGGCTGTATGCATGGATTTTCCCCTCATCCAGGGCTTGGTGACTGTTTCAAAGAAGTCCACCAGGTTTAACAGGTATGATCTCCCTTTGACAAATCCAAACTGAGTAGGGTCAAGTGTTTGGAGTTTACATATATCTTTGTCGATAAGGTCCATGATGATTCACTCCATGGCCTTGCAGATAAGGCTAGTCAGGCTAACAGGTCTATAGTTTCTGGGGTCAGTGGAAGCACCACCTTTGTGCAAGGGTAAACTGTGATTAAAAAGAGTACCCTGTGGTGTTGCTAATTCTTGTTTGAGCCCATGTAGGACAACAACCTGGGATGTTATCATGTCCCATAGATGCTGTGTTTTTGGCCTTAGGGCATTTATGACCTGCTCTTTAGAGATACAAGGTAGAGGACAGGTTGTAGGGATGTCATGGAGTATGTGTGGCAGGCACAGGAGTTTGAAGTTTTCACAGAACCTGTTGGCTAACAGGTTAGCTATGTCCGCAGGCTCAGTATATGTGGTATCATTAACTACCAGTTTGGCACAAATCTGGGCCTTTCCTTTTAGGTTATGGATGTAACTAAAGAACACTTTGTGGTTGTCCTTAAGTGAGGAAGCTAATTTGGATTCATAGTTTGCTTTGGAGGTCTTCACAAGAAGTTTTATTTGCTTGTTTAAGCTGAGGATGGAGTGTTTCCAGTTTAGGGCATGCTCCGTCTTACTTTTAGACAGCAATTTCATCCCCTTATTGTAAAGCCTCTTAATGGCATTTGTCCATCAGGCAGGTTTGCTCTTCTTTGAGGAGCTTGTTTTTGTCATATCAGGTAAGCCCACATCAATGCAGGTATACAGGTGTTTGTATAAAGCACTGGTGTACATCTCAGCATAGTGGCCAGTTCCATCTGAGGGTGCGATGCAGTAAAGCTGTTTTATAACATCCTGTAAGAGGATATAATCTCCTTTGGAGAAGTTATTTAGTTTAGTTGCTGCTGGGTGGGGGGGTCAGGTGTAATGGTTACTTCAAATTAGACTGATTTGTTGTCATGTCTCACTAGGGAAGACCTCACAGTGGGGGGGGGGCTACAGTGGTCCCCTATATTATTAATAACCAGACCCAGGATGTTGGCACCCCCTGCGGGGGTGTCAACCAGCTGGTCCAGTGCATCAGAGTTAATAAAGATAAGGAACCTTTGGGTAAGTGAGTTAGTGCATGAGAAATTTACCCAGTCAGTGGATGGGTAATTAAAGTCGCCCAAAACCAGGGTGCTTGGATGTATCTTGATAAAGTGAAGTAGATCTAAATAGGCAGAGTGGGTGTCCTGATTCATGGAGGGGATCCTGTAGCTGGTAATGACTTGAATAGGTGTCCTACCAGTTCCTCTGAAGCTTAGCAATAGGAGAGAGGAAAATATGTTTAAGGTCCTGAAAGGCTTGCCTTTCTGTTGAACAGACATAAAAAGGTCAAAAGCAGTCCCAAATAGATGTTTATTATCCAAAGGACCATCCGACAACTTCAACTTAATGACATCAGCAGCATCATGGCTACACTTACTAGAGTAGTGAGGTGCTTGGGGAGTAGTACCCAAAAATAGGTAAAGCAGAGGATTTGCCTTCAGAATCCGGGAGGTCAGAAATAATCTGACAAGCCTGAACAATCAAGGCCAGAGCATACCTGGTCATGTGGATGTGGTAATTAAAAGCCCTAAAGGGCAAAGTAGAAGCAGTATAAACTTTCTTACCAGTCCTCTTCATTGCTCTGCTATGCTTATCAGAAGGCAAACATTTGGAAGTAGGCTAATGCTTGGAAGATTTGCAAGAGGCTGACACCACAGCAGAATCAGCAGACGGACATTTAAAGAAAATTTGGCAATCCACAGGAATCTTATAGAACCAGGATTCAGGTATCTTAGGAGCAGGAGGCTGAGGATCAGGAGATTTGGAAGCTGCAATGAAAGTATCTAACAAGGCAGCTAACATGGGAGGATTTGCCAAGGGTTTAGGAGTATCCACCTGAAGCAACTCATAATACTTTCTCTGAATATCAGACACTTGAGAAGAATCCCGGTTAAAGTATTCCATCATCCTAGCAATTGTGTTCCCAAAGAAAAATTCCTCAAAAAAAGGCTCTGGGCTAACAGACCTCACCTTATCAGATGCATAAGCCGAAGGCAAAGGCATCTTTGAAGAATAAGACAAAGACCCCTCATCAGACACTGAATCTTCATCCAAGGAATCCGGTTCCTAAGCCATTTAAAAGGGGTAGAGGTTTAACGAGGAGCAGGTACCAAAACTCCTTGAGGAGGCTAAAGAGCCATCAAGGCAGAAAACAAGCCCTGAGTAAACCCTTACCATTCCCTTTGAGGATCCTCAGGATGGGCCAAAGCATGCTTCATTTCTAGTCTTCTCTTGAAAGGGATGTCAGCCTTAACAAATGCCAGAGGTTCTGACCCTTGGTGAGATTTGATGAGAGAACCTGGAACCCCCTCCTTGACCAGTATCTGTGGAATCCCTCTTGGACCCTTCAAGATAATCAGTCGTGGTTTCTCTCAATGTGTGGAGCAGATGCCTGCAAAGCCTCAGAGGATGTGCAAAAACATGGATCCATGCAGGCCTTCAATGGAGTTGTGGTAGAGCAATCTAATGTACATGCTGAATGACCAACAGAACTATTACCCACTTCTAGAGGGATTTCCAGTAGAGGCTGGATAGCTAACGAATAATGCCAAGACTTCTTGGCCCTCTTCTTCTTACCTAGCAGGAGTACCTCAGGGTTAAAGGATTCTGCCATGGTAACCTGGGTTAACTGTTTAAAGCCATTGGTTTTCAATAGCCAATGAAGGCAAACATCTTCTGAGTGTCTTAGACACAAATGCCTTACAGATACTACAAGAGATATGGTTGAGGGAAAACCCGAACAAAATAGACACTGTTACAGTCTTTATGGGGAATCTGCCTTCTATACTGACATTTTACTTTCTTGGATGACACAGACTCTATGTAGCAAAATAAAATGTTGCTTTTCTTTTGGCTTTTCCCAATTAGGGGTCGCCACAGCGGAACTCCGGTCCGCTAATGATTGGCAGTCAATTTTTATGGTGCCGAGGTGCCAGCCCAACGCCCAACCTTCAACAAAGTCACGCCCATTCATGCATGTCTTTCGAATGTCACTCGACCGCAGGGAGGACATGCAGACTCCACACAGAAGGCGCTCCAGCTGAGAATTGAATGGGAGAACCTCTTGCTGTGAAGTGACAACGCTACCTCTGCACCACCGCGGCTTTAACTTTGGTAGCAAAATAAAATACAAGACTGAAAAAAAACAAATTCAACAGGGCACTTATCTGGTGACTGAGTATTCAGTACAGCAAAAAGGTTTTCAGACCAACTACCGATAATGGTGTTCGAACTGGTGGCAAAGACGTTCTGGGTAGTTGGGTCTGTACATCCTTTTTATGCCCTACGTTCTGTGCAGGGAGCATAAGTGTCATGTACAGTGCATACAAGATTATAAAGCTTTTGTATACTGGCCGAGCATCAGGCTGCCCTGGGTGGGAGATCCCTTCTGTTTATAACACTGCAACAGTGACACAGAGGTACATTAACAAGTAAAAGTAAAACATTTCATGAAATATTATACCTACAGTTTAGTACAATTGACTTTAAAAGTGCATAAAATAAATGTATTACTAAAGTAATTGACAGTATAGGTTAATTAAAGATTTAGTGGGGTAAAAATTAGAAGTGATTAAGTTTAATGTAGAAGATAAATGTATTTTGGGAATATATTTTAAGGATGTGAGACAATTTTAGAAAAAAAGTCAAAACGAAAATGACAAGATGTTAAAATGCAGTATTCAAAAGGTGGAATTCTGATTTGGTGATGTCAGTATTTACATAGGTTGTTATTTGTGACGTGACTTTAGCTGAATAAAGGTTTAAATGTTTGATTCAGGTTTGACATGAGAAGACATTAATTCCATAGTTTAATCATATTAACTGAATACATTAAACCTTCAAGTAGTTGGTGTACTTTTGCACTAAATAATTGATGTTTTTGTTGCAACTTTAATTGTCTAAGATGTTCATATTGATGGACAGGTCCTTGTAAAGCAGGATATTAATTTTGGTTTATGGATAATATAATGGCCATTTTTCCATGGTGTAAAAGTGAGATGAAAATTACGCCGGTTAAGTTTTTGCTGTGCTTGATATTAGTGAGTTAACTAAACCTTACAAGTAAATTAGCTAAAAATTTGGAAATTTTTTGTAGACGTGTTCTACTGTGTGACTCTGTGTTCTATGCAGGTTGATTATTAAGGAAGAAGAATAAAGGAGGTATGTAAAAGAAGAGCTCTGGCAGTTATGAGACACATAATCAATTAGACAAGGTTTATATCTGTACAGCATACCTATTTTTAAATGTTTTGGAGACTGCATAGTCTGTATACCTGTGAGGGGGAGGTGTCACCAATGTGACCTCCAGATGGCATGATGCCACTATTTGTAATGCCAGCATGACTGCCAACAATGGGGTTTGAATCCCATTACTGTCAACCATGGGTGAAGTAATATTAAAAAAGTGTCCCCAGGTCTATTTCAATGATTAATTTATAAAATGCAACGTGGCCCTCAAAGCAAAAGGGGAATATACTCTGCTGTCCTTGGTATGGGCTTCCAATATCAACATCCTAACTAGAGTTCACACAAGCCACTTACACAACTGAGTCTTTGACCAAGCAGGTCTTTTTCTTACTGAGAGTGGGAGGTTGGCATAATGATTAAGGTGTTTACTTTATAGATGCAAGGTGCCGGGTTTGATTCTCACATGGGGTGATTGGCTCGGTTTAAAATTGCCCATAAGGGGAATGTTAGCCTAGTACTAATCTATGAACATATGAATCTGTTCATGAATCAATGTCTTAAGGTTTCTCTCTGTCCATGGTGATGGTCTTTCAAACAAAGTGATATATATATACACACACACACACACACAAATTCCAGGAAAGGAAGGCAGAATACTTAAGTTCCCTACAACTTTCTTCAGGCATGGTAGTAGTATTTGCACCACTCTGGTTTAAGGTCAGAGATACACAGTTACCAGTTACTCTATTAATTAAGACAAGTATTATATCATATGCATTGATCACTTTTGCTGTCAGTAGGGGGAAGTACTCTAATAGGAGATGTGTGTCATCCAGCTTATCACCCAATAGATAATGCATATCATCTTTTCATGTATATAACATTGCATAAATACAAGAAATAATGGATGTCAGCCACATGAACTCTAAGTGAATCAGTGAACTTTAGTTAAATAATAAGGACAATAAAATACAGAGTAAAATATACATGGGTTAGCACTCACAGAGAAATAGAATAAATGATACAAATAGACAGGATACATATGTAGAAAACCTTAAGCTTCAGGTGCATAAGTTCCATGGCTTTATCTTACTACTGAAATACATTCACTAACTGTCAAAAATGAGTTAGTTAATAAGTAGAACTCACAGATGGGTCCAACACAAAAAAGACAGCATCACCTCTTTCTCTACTATAGCGTAACGCAGAGTTATATGCAATGATTCGCCATCTCCCAATGTCCATCACATGACATCATCCTTCTGTTCCTGACCTGGAGAAAAACAAGTAGTTAAACCAGTTTAAGGGCAACAGTTGAAATTGCCAATGCATATCCAGGTTCTGTTCCTTATTGTGTGGTGTGGGTGTGTTAGTGATATGCAAACCATTATGTCCATCAGAGAATGTAGCAATTGCATGTGTTTATAGAATTATTAATGTACTTACAAATTTATAGAGCTCAAAACCTATTTCATAGATAGTGTAACATTCCTAAAAAGGATTCCCCAACATCCAATTGCAACCCTGCCCAACAGCCACACAATCACATTCACTTATACCTTCAAACCTGTGCCAGCATCCTATACAAAACTACTCTTAAACTCAAACCATACTCTAGTTCAATTGATGACCTTCCAAGCACCTTCCAGGTGAGTACCTTAAAATGGTAGCCAATAACATTGCCTATCCTGTCTCAGTCCTTAAAATAGGTCAGTCTAGTAGTTTCACATTCATTGTCTATTAAACAAATTATATATTATCTCTCTACACAAAGGAAGAAATTCAGCAGACATTACTAACTTTAGGCCTATAGCAATCTTATCAACCCACTACAATAAAATGTTAAAATGTATTCAAAAACAATTGCTAAAGAAGTGTGTGACCAAGACGGTAACAGACTAACAGTATTATTCTTCTGCTCTGCTACTTAAATTATATTTCTGACAGGTAACTTTAATTGTAAGACATCCTAAATATAATTTTTATGTGGGATTATTATCTTAACATCATACTGAAGAATTCCATCTGGAAAACTCTTTATATTTTGTAATTTTTCGTAACAGCATTTCATCAGAAAGATTTATACTTGCAAACTTGAAATGATTAATCTAAAAGCTAATTCACAGGACTTATCAATAAAAAAGAACTACAATCAGCTCTTATAAATATACAATATCAATAAAAAATGGACATAATGGACAATGAACTAGACAACTTTAAAGAAAATGTACTAAACAAATGGGGCAATTACACGAGACATTAAAACAGCAGAAAACTCAGCTCTCTTGAACAGAAGATGCTCTGAATTACATGGAGAGAAGATGTCAGAAGGTGACCACAACACTGAATTTCCACTGAAACAAAATATTTTATTGTTAAACAAAATAGATCTAGAAAACAGATCAAGATAATACAATGTCCAAATTTATCATTTGCCAGAGAAGACTGAAGGAAACAATATGGTAAACTTCTTTACATCTTGGCTTCTGAAGACGTTAAATTTGCCTGAATCCAAATCTTTTGGTTCAAAAGAGCACATGAGGCCCGGTTGCTTGTTCATCAAAAAATGGCTCTCTACCAAGGTCCACAGTTGTTGGATTCTTTGATAGTCAGGACAAAGAATTGGTATTAAAAACAGCATGGTCTAATTTTCCATTAAAAATAAATGACAGAATAAGATTTGATGGCTCCTCCACTATAATAATAACTAAAAGAAACAGGATTTCTACCACTGATAAAAAGAACTGAAGAAAATAAAAATCAAAGTACATTTGCTATTTCCGGCTAGACCTAAAATATTTCTTCCACATGAAATCAAAATATTTGAAACCTAGAAACTGCTATGACATTTTTAAAGACACAATTCTAGATCAAATTTGGGGAATTGACTGGAATAATAGTTACCTGAAGACACAAGCAGAGAGAAATGGATGGAAAGCCAACGAGAAGTAAACAAATTAAAAGACAAATGACTTTTAACTTAATGTAAAATATATTTTTATTCAATACTTCTATGTCAAGACAGTTCATTTTGGCAGGCTTTGCCCTTTTCAAATTAAACCTGAAGGGAATGAAAGAAACATGGACACATACTTGTATAATATAAACAAGTTTTAGTTATTCCTATTAATACACAAAGCTCATTACTATAGAAATACCTATCAACAAGTAGAAAATAAGTCTTGCTAAATGTTTAATATATATATATATATATATATATATATATATATATATATATATATCATTTAATGTAACAGGCATGCCATTAAAAATTTAATATACCTATACTGAAACATATTTAATAGATATATAGATTTGATATCTCCTACTTATAAGTATAATTTACTAGAATACAGGGTAGATCATGCTTGCTCAACCTGGTCAACTTCTTTGAGTCAGTCACCAGAGCTGTGGATGAAGGCAAGGTGCTTCATACAGCCTACCTTGATCTGGCCATGGCCTTTGATACCATTCCCCACTCAGGAATAATAGAAAAACTCACTAAGCTAGGCATCAGACCCTATATCACTAGGTGGGTTGCAAACTGGCTCACAGATAGAACCCACAGTGTGAAACTAGCTGACTCCAAGTCAAACTACTGACCAGTTAAGAGTAGAGTCCCACAGGGTTTGGTCCTGGGTCCTCTCCTGTTTGATATCTACTACTCTGAAGTCCAAGCCAACATGAAGGGACTCTGGCTAACAACGTTTGCAGACAATTCCAAGTTGGGAGCTATTATTAACTCACCAAGTGATGTTGACATCCTGCAGAAAGGCCTCACTGAGACCAACAACTAGTATCAGAACCATGGCCTTAAGCTCAATGCCAAAAAATGTGTCATCATCCCCTTTGGGAAAAACTCGGTTCTCATGAATTACCAATTGATGGTAGTCCACTGAACACAGAAGGCGTTATAAGAGATCGGGAACACAGGTTTACAGCAACCACTCTTTTGACCACCACATTGCCACTGTGGTCAGAAAGTCCTTCTGTGTGGCACATCTCATTACTAAGGGTTTTGCATCCAGGAAGAAAGAGGTCATTGTCTCCCTCTACTCTTCTCTCATCAGGCCAGCCATCGAATACAGTGCCTCGTTTGGCATGTACCTCACTAGGCACCTGCAACAACTGGAGAGGCCACAAAAGTACCTCACAAAGAGGATCCTAAGCCTTAAACACTTGTCCTTTATGGGCAGACTCAAAAAACTCTAACTATTCTCTGTCTTATATTGCCTACTTAGAGGTAATCTCTGCTTGACTTACAAAGCCATGTCTGACTTAGCTCTGTTAGAAATGCTACATTTAAAGAAATCCCAATCCCTCTGCACCACATGCTCCAGAGACCACAACCTCATTACCACAATCAACAGAACATGCTGGAGGGACAGGTTCATAACTCAGAGACTGCCCATGCTCTGGAATACACTTCCCATACATGTCAAACAGAGCACCTCACTGGCCATCTTCAAGAGAAATCTTGATGAGTGGATGGGAAATAGAACATTCACCCTGGGGATCACTCTAGTGGCTCCACTCAACAGAGGCACTGGAAACTAAGGTCAGGTGGCACAATGCCAGGGTAATCCTATGGACTTGTCATGTAAAGGCTGCAGAGCCATTAGCCTAGTACACACCTATGAACCTATGATAATTTGTGAAAAGTGAATTATATTAACTTAAATATAACTGACAATTAATCATTAGGAACTGTTCAAAAGAATACAATGTTGTGCTTTAGATTTGTAGTACATTAACTGATGTGTTAAAGTTATACTTTGCTTTATGAATTATCTTGATTATTTGCAAATATTTAAGGGTTTGTATCTTGAACAGAAATGAATGATGGTGTGGGTTTTGTTGCAAGAGACATCTATAAAATAACTATGAGTGCTTAAAAAAATGTTGGTATGGTTGCAGGTTGTTTGTCATTTGAGAATGCTGTTAGTGAAAGGAAGTGAATGTTTAGCTTTGAATGGTGGTTTCTGTTAAGGGTGACCATTTTGTAGTAATTTTTCTATTTGCTTCTGGTCTGATTCCTTTGTTTTAGTTGAATTTTTGGTGGTGGGATGTAGTGGATGGGATGGATACATGATACAGGTACTGCAGATTTTTCCACTGGTTTAGATACATTTTTAGTGAGGCAGCTGTTTGCAGGCTTAAAAGAAGCAATAAGATAATTGCTGTATATTATGTAAGCCATGCAAGTTTGTACAGGTATGCAATAGTTTTTTTTTTAATTTTTTTGTTAGTACTCACTTCTCATTGATTCCTGCTGAGGTTGCATGACTGTACCTGGTGTGACGGCTCAAAGAAAGGGAAAGAAACAGATAATGAGGAAGGACATCTAACTGATGTCATGCATGTGAGGTCAAAGGTCAGGCAAAACATGTACATTCAATGGTATCCTTCTATAAAAAGAGAACAGAATTCTAAACTAATATTAACAGTTAAAAAATCATCATTGGCCATTTTCTGTCGTACAGTTTTTTATGAGGTGACATTCATGGAATTAAATATCTGTTTCTGAAAAATGTCTTATTTTATATTCAGTAAAAATAAGAAGATGTATGCTTGGTGAAGGAGAAAACTGTTGATTGGGGTGGTATATTTATGTGATAATTTGATTTTAATGGCAGAAATAAAATTGTAAACATGTATAATACTGTTACAGCATGCTGAAGTCTTGATTAAAAAGGTATTATTTTGATAAGGTGTGTTTTATCATAATAGCATATTTTATAATGTACACTTTCAGTGTTAAGGATGATTAACCTCAGTCCTGAATTTAATATATCAAGTTTGTTTGGCTACTGCTACTAAGAATGTACTGTTACTTGCTGAATAGCTATATGACAGATGTATTAAATAAAACATGTTATTATAATACACATGATTTTTATGCTTTTTATTAATTATGTTAGTGAAAATACCTATTCTTATTTTAAAATGTTATTACTTCTAGATTTGTAGAGTATTTCTATTTTATTGGCTTATTAACCAGTACTTGGATTAATGTATAGAGTTGTTAATTAGAAAGATAAGAAGGGTGATAATGATGTTGTTCATAGTGTTACCCATCTCTCCATTTGATTTCGCCTATCTTCAGACCATAATCTGTATCTTTTAAAATGAAATTTGTGAGCTGTTTACTTGTCACACTAAGTAGTAATGTTTTTTTTAATAACCAATGATAATATGCTGTCTAGATCACAGTTAAGATGCAGTTTATATTATGTTATCGGAGAAGAAGGACTGCTTGGATAGGTGTAGCCAGTTTTTGCATTTGTAACAGTGAATTATATTTGATATGGTAATGTTTCTGTTGAAATTTATTTCAGATAAATACTGAATAAATATAGTCTTGTAATAAGTAAATTATTATTAAATGTAGATAGGAATACATTATAGATTAGTTATGTGACAAAGTTAAAAGTGAAGACATTTAACAAGAAGACAACATAATATTAATTTATTTAAATAACTGAACATTAGATTCATTGTTCCATGGCTCACTTATACTGAGAATTAACTCAGAATGTATTAAGTTTTAGAACAAGATAATATAACTTGCTTGAAACAGTTACACATATGAAATTGCTGATATATATTAATGGGCATATATGCAGTATTAATATAATGCTTACAATTAATATAAAATGATAAAACTGATACATATAGAATTAATGAAGTATATAATATATAATGAGCATTTATTTATAATAATTAAAGTGATAATTCTGAAATGTATTGTTGTGTCTTTCGGCTTTTCCCAGTTAGGGGTCGCCACAGCGGAACTCCGGTCCGCTAATGATTGGCAGTTGATTTTTACGTGCTGAGTTGCCGGTCCTAACTCACAACCTTCAACGAAGGTATGCCCATTCACGCATGTCTCCACAGAAAACGCTGCAGCTGAGAATCGAACGGGACAACATCTTGCTGTGAGGCGACATAATTCGTTAAAATTGAATCTACTGAATACATGTCTTAATATATTGTGATTAAGATAATTAATAGATCTAAAATATAGATGTTTTATATAATACATTTTGTTTAACCTCACATTTAAAATAATTCTCATATAGTAGCAGAGGGGAGTTTAGCATGATTTTGATGGTTGGTGGGTGTGTTTGGGTAGGATTGCTATTTAAACCAGCAGTATTTATGCCAAGTATTTCACTTATATTTGCCTTCTTATTGATGTCTACTACTATTAATAGAATATGTTCATCTGATAATTTCAAAGATGTCAGAGTTAAATTTATGAATAGACAGAAGTTTTATAGACATGGTTCATTAACAATGACATATAAGCGAGTAGTTGTTCTACATCTATAACATGAAATATTTAAACTGTATTTCCATAAATGTTAATGGGTTGAATAATGGTTGCAAGAGGGGTAGCTTAAACAAATACTTAGATATATAATCTTCAAATTATATTTTTACAGGAAACGCACCTAAAGCAAGAGGATTGTATATCCTCTTGTATAGACTTAATGCAAATTATTACAATGTACTCACTAGCACTCATTATAAACAGAAAAAGAGGTGTGGATATTAAGGAAGAATTCTATACCAAAACCTAAAATTTTAAATGTGTATGATGATAAAGAAATATTGTCTAGTAACTTTAAAAATAAATGGGAACATATAAACTTTAGTTAATGTTTATTGGATTCCTGGAATTGGAGTAAAAGTCGTTAAACATAATTTAGAAGAGATAATTAGAGTTTCAAAAGAAAATATTATAATTGTGGGAGATTTTAATTGTATATTAAATGACAAAGATTCCGATGCTATTAATAAGTGCAGAAAAGCTGCTAAAGCTTTGATAGATTTTATAGATATTTGTAATATCAAAGATATATATGAGTTTTCAGAAGCAAATTCACTATTATTTACACACTTCTCACACAGGCATGGTACGCACTACAGAATAGATACAGTATATTTTTCAAATGATATAACCAGAAGACTAGGTAAAGTTGAATAGTCTCTTGTCCATTATCACATCATAATGTGATTACATTTGTATTTAGCATAACTTCAAATGTAATCACATTATGATGTTATGACATCATTCTTCTTCTTCTTTCAGCTTTTCCCAGTTAGGGGTCACCACAGCGGATCACCTGTCCGCTCATGATTGGCAGTGGAGTTTTACAGTGTCGAGCTGCCAGCCCGGCGCCCAACCTTCCACAGAAGGCACACACATGCACACACTCACACCTAGGGCCAATTTAGAGTGTCCAATCCACCTACTGCATGTCTTTTGGATGGGGGAGGAAACCGGAGCACCCGGAGGAAACCCACACGACCACAGGGAGGACATGCAGACTCCGCACAGAAGGCACCCCAGCTGAGAATCGAACCGGAGAACCTCTTGCTGTGAGGCAACAATGCTAACCACTGCACCACCATGGCCGCCCAATGTTATCACATCATAATGTGACTATATTTGAAGTTATGCTAAATACCAAAAACAACATTACCATTAAGATGATACCAGCATATATAACCAATTTAACTTAATGCAACCAAAAGTAAGAAACATGGTTCATAAATCCGTAGAATTTTTAATTATTTTAGTGCATCAGAACATAATAGGAAAAGGTTGTCTGTCTAAAACAGAAAATAGTTAAAACTGCAAAAATATATTATAAAGAAAATTACTGGGACTATTTCAGATTAATTATTCTTCAAGTGAGGAAGATAAAAAATACAATGCTGTTATCATCTAAGCAAACTACTCTGTCACTGCACTGGAGATTGTTCTCTTGAAAATTAACCTTCATTACACCACATAAAATTGAACTAATGTACAAACAAGAATTTGGATGTTGGAGATGTAAATCAAATATAAAAACTGATTGGCAACATATGTTTTATAATTGTTCCTTGCTTAAGCCATTTTGGGATAATACAAATTCTCTTCTATACGCTATTTTCAATTATAAATTTTTTCTTAATTAAATCTTTAATTTTATTTAATGTATCAATTGCTATATGTGTTTGAGAATAAAATATCCTGTTCTATTGCATGTATTAGCTATAGCAAGAAAGGTCATTACTAAAAACTGGAAAAATGAGTCTACTCCTATTTTGAAAGAATTTATGAACATTGCTATTAATGTATATCAACTTAAACTTACTGCAATCAAGACAAGAACAGATAGAGTTACTTTGTATTACAATACTTGGTTGAAATTTAAAGAACAGATAGAAAAATAAATGATAGCTAAGTAGGTAATGTCACAAACAGAATTATTGAAATTTGTTATTTAGTAGAAACATTTGTAAATAGTTGTTTTTATTTGTTGTTAAGAGTTGTGTTTTAGAGTTATTTATCATTCTAAAGTTTTGATGTCATGCATTGTTTTTCTGGATATTAAAACATTTTAATAAAAAAAAGTTTTTTTTTCCTAGTTAAAGAGCAAAGGCTTCTTTGCAATCTATACTGGTGTCCGAGCATTGCTCATTTCATACAGAAGATTGAACAAATGGCATCACTCAAATCAAATGGGCTTCAAAGGTGCACATATGAACTGGATATTATCTTTTTCTGGGACATTGAAGTGTCAAGTAGTAAAAACTCAGGGGATGTTGGAAGAGACTTAATGTCTAGCAAACCACATTCCTTTTAATCCCAAACATGCATATATACTTTGTTAGTGAGTAATACATGTGGGCAGAGAAAAAGGCCCACGTTTCTCAGGCCTAAACAATAAAAAAACATTAACTTGTCTACAGCTGGGATCATTCAAAAGTAGAACTGTAGGTTGCCCTCCTTTGGGCAAGAGACAAATGTCTGCATAAGGACTTAGAGAAGATGGTGTGGATGTCATTATCCATTGCTTCAGCTGCTTAGGAAACAACACAGAATTGCACAATGCAGCTGAACTTTGAGAAAGAGCCTGTCTTGGTTACACTACAGAGAACTACTATACAGACCACACTCTGGTAAAAGAACTCAGAACTGAGTTCTATAGTGTTGATTGTAGGACATTGATCATCCACAGAGGCAAGGAGATCCATTTGCAGTGAAGAAGAGGAGTTTTTTTCATATGAAGAAAACCAGCCAAATTTTGTATGTAATTGAATTGGACTTTTGCCTAAAGAGGGGTCAGCATCAGTCCACAAAGAACCATTTCAGTTTTTCTGAATTCCTCACAGAGTGGACAAATCATTCAGAAGTGCTTCTTCAGTGTTCATCAAAGACCAAAGACTCACTAAAAGACTATTTCAACCCACAAAGATTTGGGGTCTCAGAAGAGTAACTGAATGTTAATACCAAAGGCTGTTCCTTGCCCAGAAGCTGATTTTCATCTGCAGTGCAGTAACATAAATTACTTTTCCTTCCTTGTTAAGAAATAGACAATTAAAATTGCTTATACCACTAAATTACATTAAATTAATAGTGTAACAATGTAATAAATTCTACATTATACAAAACTCAAAAATAATTGCTAAACTTTTTCCTGCAGGAAGAACTCCTATCACCCACAAAACCTGGCTCCCATCCCTCCCACAGTACTAACACTACACTTCTAACCTTTATAGGTAATGTCAGTAAATCTGGAGATGATGGTAAACTAGTCTCTTCCTTATTTCTAAATTTGTCTTAAGCCATTGCCATAGCCATAGAAAACTTTAACTTCAAATGCACTCACTAGGTCTATCTCATCCCACCCTACTGTGGTTCAAAAGCTACCTGTGCAGTAGGTATCAGTCAGTAAAATGGCACTTCTCCCAGTCACAGACTGTGTACTAAAAAGCTCTACCTTTGGTCTCCTCCTTGTTAACATTCTCACTAACACCCTCTACGCATCCACACAACAGGCCTCCCTAATACAATAAAATTCAATACACAGATGACTCCACACATATGCACATCTGAGAAACTGGCACATCTCCAAAATATTACTCAGGAAGCTTTAACAGCCACTGAAACATGGTTTTGTAACTCACAACTCATGCTCAAACCCCAGTGCCCCTATAAAAATGCTTCTTTTTTCCTCTCTAAAATCCCCATCTCATAAAAAACAACATTTAAAATTCTGTCTCTTAATAATACAGGCATTGAAGTTACTTCTCTTTTGCAAATTAGATATGATAGTAGATGGTATTAAATTTGACTTGCATGTACAAAATCGCATTAAAAAAACTCACCAAAAACTAGAGGTGCTTTACAGAGCCAGAAATGTTCTCACCCACACAGCTAAAACTGTACTTGCCATCATTTATCTCCTCCCCTCACTACTTTGTAATGCTCCCATCCTTACTATCCTCCAATCATCACAAAAATCAAAACTTGAGCAATGCTATAATAAATTGGCTGAATTTGTAGCAAATACCCCTTTCAGAATCCACTGCCACATAGCATTATTTATTTATTTGTTTTATTTTATTTTACATTTGTTAACCGGGAGAGTCCAAATGGATATATGTCCATTTTCAGTGGAGGTCCAGGGAGAAAATCTCCAGAGCAGTAAAATCATTAACAAGAGAAAGACATGTTAACCAAAAGGTTCAATTAAACAAAATATAGAGTACACAATTTTTATACTTCAAATAGAAGTATAGTACATATAAGATAGTGAGTTAACCAAAGAGTATATTTGCCAACATTCATAGACTACATTAATATATACATGTTATAGAGGTGTTTAACAGCAAGTATAGCAGGAAGACAGAGAAGATAACTTCCAAAACTCATTTCTACACATGAGAGGCATACTCTGTCCTTTAGGTTTCTTTACAGTGTTCAGTGATACTATTACCCCAGGCAGACATTAAAAAAGCAGTAGATAAGCTGTTACTCTAGTTGCTGGAAAACAGAGACATACGAGTTACTATCCAGGGGTATTACAGGTACATAATCTGTGATTCAGGAAGTGTGTTTTGAGTACCTAAATTGGTTAGAACTACTCCATCAACTAACATAGCTTTTTACCTCCTATAAAATTATCCAGCATCCATCTGCTTGTCCAGCACTAAATACCATTCTATGCAACTGTGTTCACAATCAGTCATTAAGACCCATTGACCAACATCCCCTCTATTTCCTTAAAATCTGTCAAATCTGCTGGACATGGTCCGTACACATACCATGTTGCTAAGGCTTGAAACTCTTTACCTGTACCTGTCAGGTCAATACCCTCCCTCTAGTCCTTTAAAACTATTCTGAAAGACTTTCTAGCTAAAATCTGCTCTGTTCTTATTCAGCTACAGGATAAGCAATATCCTGATATGTGAATATGTACCTATTCATACCATACACATCCTTACTTTAATCAGTTTCTCTCCCCTGAGTCTCTTTCTAAATATGATGTAACCCTATTTTTTTTCTTTCCTTTCATATTGCAATTTCGGTTTGTTTTGCTATAAACTGGCTAAGATTTGTCTACATATCAAATCATTGCCATACAAGTTGTATCTGTTCTTAAACAATGTTTTCACATTGTCTAATTTGATGTAATTATTTGGACTGTAGATGTTTTATATTATTTTTGAAGATTGTTCTTAAAATGGTTTTGTAATACTTTGGAACTTTTCTCTCCAGGCTTCCACTGAAAATAGGAACTTACTCTGTTGGACTTTCTTGGTATTCAAATGTTAATAAATAAATGAGGACATACACTCTGGCTGCAGATGAATGAGAGAAGAGAAAGAATGTGTGTGTGTGTGTGTGTGTGTGTGTGTGTGTGTGTGTGTGTGTGTGTGTGTGTGTGTGTGTGTGTATATTTAACTCAGTGTTTTTAATCTGGCTTTACCCTTGACATCACAATGTTAATCACATTTTTTGTTATGACTGATTATAACTCCTAGCAGTCTGGTTTGTGTAAACCATTCTATTATAGTATTTTTAAAGGATGTGATTATACGTGGATAATGGACATTTTCAGAACAGGGTGAATTTTATTTTTATTTGGTAATAGTCCTGATTTGTAGGTATTCTTCATTGTTTTCTAGGGATTGTGGTATTATAGTTTGAAGTATTAATTTGAGAGATTGTATTAAACTGGAGTGGGATAAGCATTTGTATATGTCTTTAGTAAAAATCTTTTTACAGTGGGACGCAAACTGAACATTTGAAATCTCCAGCTGTGATGGGTTTTAAAAGTAAATAAGTTTATTACCACAGGACTGCTTATGTTCTGTCCTGGAGATAAATTTGAAACCATTGTATAGTGGCTTTGCTGATATTTAGGGATGCTTAACTACTGAAGTGTTTTTGTGTGATATGGTGTCAGAGAGTTTAGATAACTCAAGAAATAAGGAAACAACTCATTTTCCATCATTCACTTATTGATTTATTTTATTTTAAAATGGGAATAGGACAGTTTCTGTCCTGTAATCTGGTTGGAATCCATGTTGTGTGTGCAAGATTAACTTGTTTTTAGACCATCGAGTGACTGCCGAGAGAAACAAAGGATAAGTGGTGAAGTGCTTCCTATCATATTATGGGAGAGGTTCCTGGATGAGACTCACAATAAGCATTCAAATCATCCATTTACTGTGGTAGGTAAGCATGCCACTGATTTATCTCCATTATGGTTGTACCTGGGATATACCCCCCTAGCCCCATTATATTATGGAGTTGGTGCATTTTAGTTTAGTCCATGATTATTTTGAGTTTGAAGAAGTTTTATATCATCAGTTACAGGGGATGGCAATGGGGGGGCTCCATTTGCCCCCACATTTACCAATTTATTCAAGGGAATGTTTGAATCTGAATATATTTATAAGGATGATTTTTTTTTATAAGTTTGTTCTAAAATATTATACATTAATTGACAATTTAATTTCTTTATGTCAAGGTGGAATAGATAAAGTACCAGTATTTATACAGAATTTAAATCAAAATAGATTTTATATCAAATTTGATGGCTTACAGTTTGGACAAACAGTTACTTTTTTTAGATATGGTGGTACAAGGCAAATTGGATGATTCTATAGGAACTAGTATTAATTGAAATTTTAATGAAATTAGTTTCTGAAGGGTAGTAGCTGCCATCCTCCTCATGTTTTGAGGTCACTCCCTTTTGGAGAATTTTTGTGAATATTGCTTTCATGTAATGATAAAGAGGCTATGAGGAAGGAATTACTACTTACAACTGATATGTTTCATAATAGAGGTTATGAAGAGACTACAGTTATGGCAGGATTGCATGGAGTTTTGGTTAATACCCAAAATAGTAATACATATAAAGCTAATATAGTAAATCATAAACATCAAAATAATATAAAGGATAGTTTTTTTTGTAGTCACCACATAATATTTTAAGCACTGAAATAGAGAAGATGGTATTATATCATTGGGACTTCTTGACACCTGCGGTGGTGGTGCTGCGGTAGTGTTGTCGCCTCACAGTAAGACGCTGTCCAGTTCGATTCTCAGCTAGAGCGTCTTCTGCGTGGAGACATGCATGAATGGGTGTACCTTCTTGAAGGTTGTGCATCAGGGCTGGTAACTCAGCACGTAAAACTCAACTACCAATCATTAGTGGACCAGAGTTCCGCTGTGGTGACCCCTAACCAAGAAAAGCCGAAAGACACAAACAAACTTCTTGCATAAGTACAAAGTCCTACAAGATGTAACTAATAAAATACCTATGTTCTCATATAAGAGAGGATAGAATATCCAAGATATTGTGGTCCACAGTAAGTTTAAAAGACCAAGTGATGTTTTAAGACGCCACGTTATTAATCCTGGTACGTTCCTTGTACTAGATGTATTAATTGTCCATATATAGGTAATACATTTGATAAGATCAAAGGTGTATTATTTAGACTTACTGGGAAATATAGTTGTCTTACAGAATGTGTAGTATATGCAATAAAATGTGATTGTGGTCTATTTTATGTAGGAGAAACCAAAAGAGCCTTTAAATCCCGATTACAAAAACATGTTAGGGACATTAAATCTGGTAAAATTGAAAGTCCTTTAGCCCAACATTTTAAATGTTTTCATAATGGTAATCCGAATAGTTTAAAGGCTACTATTTTGGAAAAAATAGAATGTGAAGAGGATAGTTTTGATATAAAAATAAAATTGCTTTATAAGGAAGCTTTATTTATGTTTAAGTATTCAACTTTGACCCGTAGAGGGCTTAATACTGAATGTTATTGGAAATATTTAGTTTGATTATATTCAGTTGTTTAATTATTTAAGTGCATAACTGATATTTTAGGGAGGCTCTTTTTGCATATATAGGGTGTGATTTTTTATTGTGCTTTACTCCTGGAAGGCTTTTTGTAAGCCAAGGTGCTAGAGACTGAGACTGCTCCATTAAAGGTGGAATTTCTGACTGACTTGTTTATTTTATTTTTATTTTTTTCTGTTTTGTTCATTATTAATTTGTTTTTAGTCAGGGGATTTATCAGCTGAGTATACAGATGCGATTCTAATATCTTTGAAAAAGGAGATAATATAGTAACAGGTGAATAATTTAAAATTTCAGTTGTACCTGGTTTATGCAGATTGTGGAGGTATACTGCTCTTTTATGGAACTATTATTGAAATGGACCATTGAATGTATAGAATTCAAAACAATTCTGATGAGATACTTATCCCTTTGTTTTTCTGGCACTATGGCTGTGAATTTAATTTTAAGTAACGGGTTTCTAAAGTGTTGAACTGGTACAGCTTGTCATGTGAAAGAACCATAAGTAGGTTGATTTATATTGTCTGCATGAGTAAGGTTGCTCATTTAATAACTCAGGATACAATTTCTGTGAAGTGCGAATTGATTGCCTGTGTTATATTGTAGTCAATTTCATGAGGGGTAGAATGTGATTTTGTTCTAGCAGATAATGCAATTGATAACTATTTTAAATTTACATAGAATCATAGGAAAACAGGAGTTACAAAGCAACACTGTTACTAGGTCATGTCCACCTTGTCCAGTACCCAGCCTTAGGCCTTGCATCCCTTTTCATGGATGGTCATGCCAGTCATACCAGGTGAGAAATTATAAATATGTGTTAGACAGGTGACTGCTGATTTTTTTAATCTTTGCCAATCATTTTAGCTGTGTGTCTCGTGGTTTTGTATTGCTGAAAATATCATTTATATCACTGCTGGCTTTGCTGCAATTAGAGTAGTGGGAATGGAGGAGAAATTTGAGTTCAATATATACAATTATTTAGCTGAGTCTCAATTAGTAGATGTCCATGTAACAAAATGTATTTGAGAGAGAGCTAGTAGAGTATCTAGAATAGTCACTAAGGAAAGTAAATTATGTATTTTTGGCTGGAAATATCTTCAGAAATATTTTTACACACAGGAAGGCTTGGATATTGTATCCAATTGCCTCAACACACAGCTGCACTTAACAGCTTGGAAACTCTAGGGTACAACAACATTTTTTGTTATAGTTGCCCTATCCAATTCAAGTAAGAAATTGGTAATCAGATTAATGATTTTTAGTCAGGGAAATGGTGTTCTCATCCAAGTTTCTCTTGAGTATCACACGGTCTGCTAATTGGACAAAGCATGAATATGCATTAACAATATTATTAGTCTCTAAAAAGCCTGTCATCTATTCTGCCCATAATAGTGAATATACATTGTTTATTACATGATGTTACAAAGAAGGAATGAGGAACTATTAAAAGAATAACAAGACCAAGGTTCTTAAGTAAATGGCTGTCATGGTGTCAGTACTATACTGACTTCTATCCAATGAAATGTAATGGCTTTTTCTTTTACTCACCAAGAAAAGTTTTAAAAAATGACTGAGCTAGAGGATTTTTTTTCTTTTGACTATTGGAGTGCTTTTTTTTTTTGTTTGTTTGTTTTTTTTTTTGGCTCAGCTCTCTGAGTGTTTATTGTTTTGCAATGTTTCTATGTATTGTGTTTTTATATACTTACTAATAATTGTCTGTATGAACTTCTACTTTTATAATAGCAAGGTTAATAAAACTGAATCCTTAAAAACATCAAGTCATGTCACAGAAGCCTAGTATTAGTAAATCTGAAAAGGCACTACTGGAATGAAGTGAAATGGAATGAAAAGAAAAAAATATGACAACATAATAGAGAAGGAAGAAATTATAACACTGTAGTTTAAAGAAAGGTAAGATCCAGCCATCCTCAGCCCCTTTTCCCATGTTTGCATATGGGGTCAGGGTGTCTCTTCAACAGTGACAATTATCTAGAGTGAAGGTATGTCAGTGAATCTAAAATATTGTTTGGGGCCACTGAGAAAAATATATAGTATGGAGAAAAAAAAAAGAAGCTTGTTTTTTTGCAATGGATGAAAACAGAAAACTGGACTTATTTAAAGGGAACATCATATTGGAAACAAGCAAAAAAACAAACAAGAAATACAAATATTTAACAGTGTATATTTTTATTACCTTAGTCCCATTTATGATTCATTTTAAGTCTTGTCTGGCTTGTAGTATATAAACCTAATATCAGTGGTAATTAGTTGCTAAAGGTGTTCTTAAACTTATACATTTGTAAGCAGCAATTTTTAACAATCTGTAAAAAAAGCCCTGAAGCAACAACTTGAGTTAATGGAAAACAGTGGAACCAGTCATCATTACTGATGGAGCATAAAGTAAGCAGGACTACAGCAGTCTAGTGTTTCCAGTCTAATTATTTCATTGTAGCTGCTTTCTCTGTTTATACTGATTAACATGAAAATAAGACTTTTTCCTACTATGATGAAAATAAAACTTTTTTCTAGTATGTTTCATACTTACTGACATCTGTCTCGATTCATTGCCAAGTATGTAAGTGAATTAGTAATGCGTCATTAGAAATATCAATCTGGTTCATCAAAAACTGATGGATTACACAATAACAATTTCAGATGAATATGCACTTTTTGGCATGCTTTGAAATATAAACTAAGATTAAGAGATGCATAATTATTCAAACAGACATTAAAGGAAAAAAATCTACATAAAAATTCAGTTTGAAGTTATTTCTGAGGAAAACTCGGGTAGAAATGTTGATTGTTGCCTTCTTTTTCAGTTTGTGTTATGTAGTCCTAAACCTATTTTTTCATGACTTTGATACTTTTGAAAAATGTGTGCATCAGGGTAGAACGAGACACTACTTATATGTCATGTCACACTGTCTGTCACTTTTGAAAAATCCCTTTATGTATGAAACGTGTTAGGCTGATAGGTTGAGTCTATATTCATCCTAGTTGAAATCAGAACAAATGCACCTTATAAAGATGACATTCTCACTTGTTAAATGTATAATCAAAGAGGCATTTGTTAGTCTGTTAATTCTGAAATAGACTGTTACCACTATGGAGGTGACAGGTATTTGGGGTGCATCTACAATAGTAAGATAAAGAAGTCTACTAAACACACAGTCAAAAGAAAAATCTGAGGCTGGTATAGAAAATCTAGAAAAGTCAGTTCTGGGACAATTCCCTCTCTCCTCATATGTAAAACTACCGACGGAAAGCTTTTAGACATCTTTGTCCAGGATTCTATAGTGAACTATGATCCCCCTGAAATGAATTTCAGAAAAGGCAGTAAAACAAACTCCTGGAAAGTATTACAACTCCCACAGTTCTAGTTTGACTGTCTAATAATGATGGTAAAATTGACTAAAAAAACAGATATTTGCAAAGTAATGAACTTAACATTTGAGAAGCTCATGGTGGTTATCAGACAGTTTGGGTTGTTTTATACTGCAGCTGTATGAAATGGAATATGTAACTAATGTAGCTTTTTTTTTTTTTTTTTAATTGACAGAACTAGATACTCATGAGTGTGGTTTGAGAAAAGGTTAAAGACCAGGGGCAGGATTTACGAAGCCTCCATATAAGAGTTACAAGGCTTACACGGAGGCTGCAGTTAAACGGTGTGACGTCAGCATGTCATGCATATGCATGAGGGCATGCTGAATCACACCTAAGGCTTACACAGTCCATGGAAGACAGTAGGGGGCATGTCCGTAGGCCGAGCCCTGCAAACAGACACGCCCCCAGAAGAGTAAAAGTCCCAAAAGTAAACCCCCACGACAGTCCATGGAAATGTGAATAAACACAACGCAACACATGCCCCCACAGACTATGAACATAAAATATATAAATGAACATGTTATATATTTTTTTTAAATTGTAAAGATGTTTGCCCGTGAGTGTGCTCGTTTGCGCGGGCATGCCCGTAGCTTAGCCACAGTTAGCAGTCAGTGGAAAAGCATATAAGAACTAAATATGCAAAGTAAACCAAAAAGCAATAGTGTAGCAGTAGAGACGTCAGCTGAAGAGCAGGCAGTCATGGTTCGAGCCCCCACAGCATCAATTTTTATATTTAGTGAAATAAGCACGAAACAAGTCCCTGACATATATGTACACATATAAAATTATATTTTATGTAAAATGTAATGAAATGGGCCATTTATTTTGAAGAAATGTGAGATAACAAAATAATAAAAAATGCCAGATGTGCCTATAGCTGAGCTACAGTTTAACAAGTTGAGTGCATCTGCCCGTAGGGGAGCAGTGGCTTAACAGGTGCAAAATGAGTGCCCGTAGGTGAGCAGTGGTTTAACACGCTGAAACTGTGTGCCCCTAGCTGAGCTGAGCGTAATATGTGTGCTGACAGCCAAATGACACGTAAACCAACGTACCCCATTTTCGCAGAGCTGCGCGCCGTGCCAACAAGATAACCGACGGGCAACGTTGAGCAAGCTGTAACAAAACTGCCTTTACACAGACACACCTCCTAGCCTGTGCAGACAGTCATAAAATATAAAAAGCAGTGGCCAGGTTCGAACCCAGGATACCATGCACCATAGTCAAGGTACTGAACCACTAAGCCATGACAGCTGTACTTAGAAATGCAGTAATAGCAAATATATAGGAATGAATAGAAAGAGGAGCATGACAAAAAAGGTTTTGTGAAGCTGATACAATTCCAAAATGGCCAATCACAGATAAGTGCTGGAAAAACTGCATATATAAGCCCCATAGGTGGGAATACACAGCATAACCGATTGTAGAACTAACTTGCAGCCAGAATGTCAGGTGTAGGTAAGGGTAGTTGCTTTCGAGCACAGAGGTGGGGCATTGAGGAGTCCAAATATATGGTTTGGCTCCTTGTCCACAATCATGAGGCCCAACTCATGCAGGGCCAGGTCCTGTGGGGAGCATATAGGGCTGAGGCATGGGACCGGTTGGCTCATGATCTTACCAGTGCCACAGGGATACCAAGGACTGGTGAGCAGGTCCGTCACCAGCATGTGGACCTGAAGAGATGGAAGCAGGACCAACTGAACCGTTGGATCCAGGAGGCCCGGCAAATGCCCAACGCCCCACTACTGAGTAAGTTACATCTAATTATTTATGTAAGAAATTAACCTAGCTGATATTATGGAGATGTGTATTCCAATATTACTTTATTTATATTACAGCTGCAGGTGTCCTTTCTGCAAACCGTAGAGCCTATGGTGATAGGCTGGTGCGGTTGCACCAACAGGCAGGTCAGTAATCCTCTCCCTGTAACTGTAAATAAATATAAGTTAGCAAAATAGTGCAGTGTAGTCACTAAGTAATAAAATGTACAAGTAACAGTGTAAGAGGGTTTGCAAGTATTGCTTGATTACAAAAGTGTGATGCAGTCTGTAATCCAAACAGAGAAATGAAAAAGTCTGAAATGAAGTCTGAAATAAAGATGTCCCACCTGTAATATAATAGTACAAAACCTGCAGCAGGCTGAAAAGTACAGCTGCAGAAGCTGAGTAAAACACATGTGTGAAATATATCCCTTTTGAAATACAGAAACATGACAGAAGTGAGACTGTTGGAAAGGATTGTAATAACTACAGGTAAAACATGTCAATAAAGCCTAGAATTAAGTACCATCCTGAATTGTAAAAATAAAACAAGTGAGAGAGTGTGAGAAAGAGTTATTAATCCACCAATAAAGTAGTAATAACTCCTGAATAAAGTATACTGCAGTCAGTACAGAATGAAATGAATGTGACAAGCAGAACCAAACTGAAAAATGTGTAGAAAATGTTCCTGCAGCTGGAATGTGTATCCCAAAATCTGGATATGTTGCTCTCAGTCTGCAATATGCAGATAGTATGGTTGTCTGAAATACCAAACATCCACAGTTGTCTATAGCTATATAAAGCAAATGTAGCAGGATGATGTAGCCGAACAGAGCCAGATATGAATGTGTATGAATAAAAATGAAAATGTATATTGATGTAGCAGTAACATTCCTATCACCAACTTGAAGTAGTTATCACATAGGAAACTGTAGGTAGAACTGTAGTGTGTATATATCTGCAGCTATTAGAAATGTACAGCATATGTATTGGTATTTAAAGGTGTTAATTAAATTTTCTTCACCCTACCCGATAACCACATATAATCCATTCCACGTGAAATTGGTATGTGCAATCACAATTAACACCCCTGGACATTTGTCCTGTTGGGTCATACATATTTGCATGTACGTTGATGCATCTGCCCTGTTCATACATCCAAACCTGATGGCCTGTTGCCATCAATCAACCCTGCATGTTGTTGGACTGTGTATTGCTGTTCAAATTATGCATGTGTTATGCTTGCTGTTCAATGGTTTGAATATCTGGGTGTTTGGTTAATGGGAATACTAATGCATGCTGTTATAACTAATTGTGAATGGTATTGTATGTTACTAACCCAAACTGTCATGATATAATGCAAAACATAGGACGACAGGGAAGGCGGGTTCCAGCGGACCCACCTCTCACACCTCAGCTGGCGAGTGCACCTGGCAGTAGTGCCCAGTCCGGACCCTCCTCCGGTGGCCCTGTGCCACCTGTGGGTGGAAGCGCTGCAGGGGATGGGGCTCATCCCCCCTCTGCAAGTGTGGCCAGAGGAGAACAACCACTCACCCTCCGTAGCGTCCAGACTGTGGTGTGTAGGGAGATCCAGGAAGCTGTTCTTGGGCCCCTACGCCAGCTTGAGGCACAGGTGGCACAACTAACGGGCGTGCCTGCTGCCTGGCCTACACAGCCCCGTCCTGGGCAGTGAAAGCACAGTGGCAACTGCCCATGGGTGGGGATATCAGTTCCACTGTTGCCATCTGTGGGCTCATGGGCTCTAGATATCCAAACATCCATCCCCGTCAATTGTGTAACCCCCCCCCACATGTGTCATACACCGCCCCTGTATGCGTCTTGTTTGTCTTGTCTGTTGACCTACCCAACCTACCTCCCCAGCTATACTGACTTCCCTTACCTGACATACCACTCTCACCTGAAAAAAAAAAAAAAAGGGCACTCTGTAACCACAAAAAAATTATGCCCCATACATAGCTGCCCATTTCGCAGAAATGTCTGCTGGACATGGAAACTGTCAATTACAATTGGCTGTACGACAAGTATTATTGTTGTCCTCACACCTCTCTCAGGGGTGGAAGGTTTCAAATGTCACACCAAATTACAAACATATGCACAGCTGTTGCTGATGAAGAAATGGGCAGCTATGGGCCTTACCTACATCCCTGCTGAAAAACCTGAGCTTGTTTCCCTACTGTCTTACCCTCTTTGTGACCCCTTTTTCACCACTTTCCTGTCTCCCCATTTTCATTTCTTTCAAAGAAAATAGCACGGGTGTGCGCAAGAGTAAGCACTTTTAAGCGGTTGTAAGCGGGTGTGCACGGAGCTGAACGCCAGGGTGCATGCAGGAGCTCCACGCAAACCAGCGCTAACCCGGTTACAACTGCTTAAAAGTGCCTTAGTCACTCTGAATGACAAGTCCTGTAGTCTGCTCAAAAGCAAAATAAAATCCCACTGTCAGTTCTGAACCCAGGTCCTTGGAAACAGTAATCTGCATGACTTACCACTAAGCCATGACTGCTATATAAGAGCATTGTGCTACAATAAATATATCATGCAATAGTAGGAATGAATGTAAAGGGAATACAGGATGTGTAGTACACAAAGCATGTCATGTATATTTACTGTCAAATCTAGTGGATTTCTAGAATAGTAGTGTGTGAATAGAAACAGCCATGCTAGTTGGTAGCTAGTAGGTAATAATGTCACTGTAGCACCTTGCAAGCCACACACATACTCACAGCAGGATAATTACTGCCAATACCCCACAACCTCTTACAGGAACACCATCCGGACCAAGTAATAAAAAATGTGGAGCAAAGGGCCAAAAACAGGGACACATTCCAAATAATGCTACAACAAACTTAGACAGTTCAGAAAGTAACAGGTTCTGCATTTTGTTGGATGTTTGGAAGGGTATGAAGTCTGAAACTTAAATATTTGTCACTACAGTCTGACTTGAGCCCAGAGTGATTTGCCAGAAAGAGCTGTTCATGAGATATTGACCAAAATATGAGGCAAAAATGTGGACAACCTGCAAATATCTGTACACTTGAGAGGTCTGACACTGCCATATTTGAATAGTTAAGAGCCTAGACATAGCAACAGTGAGGGAGTTACAGGGTTGCCCCACAGATTCCCTGTGAAATGTACAAACAGTAGGCAGAAAGGTGTTACAACACATGCAATGGTAACTATGAAGTACTGAAAGTATGCACCACTTGCATGGCAGAAATAGTGTAGTAATACATATGCTCATGCTATCCCACAGTCACAACTGCAGAATACCAGACAATTTAATGGGTGTACCTCACTGATATGTACCATTCCATGAGGCAGATAAAATATGCACCTGAGAGTCTCTGGGGCCTGCTCAGCAGCATACTCAAATACCCTAATAGATGTCAAGGCCCACACCATGGCCAGACCACACTGCATGCAGTAACACCCTAGCAGATATAGCAAGCATTCCAAGGTGTGAATGTGCATGGAAAATAGGAAAGCCACAGCAACACACTACAGTCAAGACACCTAGCAGGCATACAAGTAGTGAATGTAAAGGGCAAATATTGAAGCCATAGCAACAAAGTGCAAGAGCCACTGCTATACACCAGTTACACCACATGTCTTACAGGAAAGCACACACACCCACATTAACAGTAGTAGTAGTCTTAGGTGTTAGTGTACATACACACTTAGTATAGGAAACTGGAGAAATGAATGGAGAAATGTTAATCTACAACACAGCCAGAAATATGAGAGAGATACTAACCTTTACACTCACAGAACAGTGTCCACAATATACTAGCATGGTTCCTGCCCTTAAAATCTGAAAGGGCTACGCCTGTCTCACATACCTTTTTATAGCACTGTCCTGAAATAACAGTGAGGACTGCAATCAGTACACAACTGGCTGCATGCAATTAGCAAATGCTGGCTAGCAATTGGTGCAGAGGCCATCACATGGACATATGCAGATACCTACAAAAGCATGCTGTACTCCCAGTCCACACATGCAATACTTTCATTGCACCATGTGGAGGCAGGGAGAGACAGAGAGAGAGAGAGAGAGAGAGAGAGAGAGAGAGAGAGAGAGAGAGAGAGAGAGAGAGAAATAAAACATACACAAACAAAACCGGTCAGCAACAACCACTTGAAAGCTGACAACTGGCAAGTGGAGCAGCAGGACACGATACCAGACGGCAACACAAGCAGCTGTGACAAACACAGGTAATGTAAAGTAATACTATAAAAGTCTACATACTGTGAACCCTCCATATGTGTCATTGGTCTGTATCCATATGTATATGAAGATGTGCAAAGGGCAGGGGACATACAGCAACTATCAGTGAAGGCTGTACATACATATGTATGTGAGGGCATCTATGTGCACATATCAATGTAGGTTGAATGTAGGTTGTAGTGCAATGTACAAAGTAGGTTTCACAGTTATGTATGTTTAGCAGTATGTTAGTGTGTGTATACAGTTTTGTAAACAAACATGTTGATATACCTATCTATCGTATGGATACGTATGTATGTCAATATATGTATGTATATATATATATATATATATATATATATATATATATATATATATATATATAAATAATATGCATATATGTATACATACATAGAGAGGGATGTAGGAATACATAGACAGATGTAGATAGATAGAATATGTACAAACATATATATGTGATACACACATACAGATATAGATATATGTAGATACATATACATAGACAGACAGATCTGACTATCTACAGGTATGACTGTATATGACGATCTCACACTCCTCCTGTCCCACCCCCTCTGTCACTCTCACCCCCTCTCTGTCACCCCTCCCTCTCCATATCTATAGCAATATATGTACATCAATATATATATATGTGTATATGTATACAGACATATATATATATATATATATATATATATATATATATATATATATATATATACACATATAGATATATAGATAGATATATACATATATATATATATATATATATATATATATATATATATATAGATATAGATATATATAGAGAGAGAGATATTTTGAGTGAGGCACATGTGTACAGATGTATTGCAACAGGTGCCTGGTGACAAAGGCGTGGAGTGAACACCAGTGTCAAAACTGGAGTACCATACCCCATTTCAAATCACCTACACCAGTAAACACCAGATATGTGATTGGCTGCCCACCACTGCATGTGTCAGGGGTGAACAGGGTCATAAATGTCTACAATATTCCCCCCCAATGATATTCACAGTGGCACACTATTCCTGGAATACCTGCACATGGTATGTGTCAGCAGACATGGTGTGTCAGCTATGGACATGTAGGTCAGTGTACCCCTCCACACCACACAATGGCTGCCACGGTATGTACCTCACATGACAGCTACAGATATGGAGAAGGACACAGTGACATGTACAACACTGTGACAATGCACTCAAGCACATTACCAATGCACAGTGACTGACAACACCACAGAGTACACACATACTACCCACATAGAGGTTACCACTCCTGGATTTACATACTTAAGTCACACCCATGACAGATGTCCAACAACCATAGTAACACCTCACACCATCCACAACCTAAATGACTGCTGTGTGTCATCCGTGACACTGCAATAGAGAGCACATGGTGTAGGTACAGGTTCATACCCACAGATAAGACATACCCTGCAATAAACCACACAGTGTTAAGAAGCAAGACCCCCCCATGAGTACATGTCACACATACCCCTGCTGAATGTTAGTCAGATAGGTAATATGCCATATGAGTCACCCTGTGTAACTGACAGGAGCAGGTACCATCACATCACATGTGTCACAATGGTCAGGGTAGCAGAACAGTATGCTGCTGTAGTCCCAGGGGCAATAGCATATTTTATTGTATTGTATTGTATTGTATTGGTATGTAGAGGTGCCGCCTTCATGGAGTGGAACCACTGCTGCTGTGCACTAGTGTACAGGTACATATCCTGTAGTCAGGTTAGTGTTACATAGCACTTCTATATGTGTGTTTAGCTCCTCTTGGAGTTCATGTAGCATGCAACCGGGGATACCATCAGTTCCCATTCATGTTGTGTATTCTGCTTTTCTGAGGGCGGCTCTCACCTGGATATCTGTGATGACAGGGAGGTTACAGTCAGCTGGGATAAGTATGTCTTATTTTGGGGGAGAGGGAGGGGGGAAAGTGCACTGAACCTGTCTGCCACAATGTTGCCAATATCTGTGGGTTCAGTGAATTATTTGTTGTTGTGTACTAACTATGAGCATATTGGAGGGTTTCTGACCAGGTTGCTAACATAACTGAAGAAGGCCTTGTGGTTATCTGTTGTGTCCCTCTTGGTTTCCCTCTCAAAGTTGCCCATGGATGTTTGTATGAGGGAAAATAGATCCTTACTAGTGCTGCTCAGACATGCCTTCCCTTTATGGAATTATGCTCTGTCTTGCAGTAGCTTCCATCTTTTGTTATATAATCTGTCTATGGCTGGGGTCCACCAGACAGGATGCTGTCCCTTTGTGGAGAGTGTCTTGGTCTTATATGGGATTGCATGATCCATGCATTCTCAGAGATGTCTGTAGAAATAATTTGTGAAGGGGTCAGCATTGTGGGTTGTATCTTCCACTGGCCCAGTGGGCTGAAAGGATACCATGTCAGTGTTACAAAGTGTAAAGTTTGTATTTGAAATGTTATTCACTGTAGCCATTTGTGCTGGTGGTGGAGGTGGGATATGTATATCCAGGGCAATTAGTTTGTGGTCAGCTCACAGTAGTTAATGATGTACCCCATAAAGTACCTCGATACAACCCCCAAGAGTGAGGAGGTGCTTTGGACCTGAATCAGTGTTCTGACTGCTGGGGTTTGGTAGTATGTAGTATGGAGTGTGCCAGGTACTGTTGCACAGTTGTTGGATGAGCACTGATACCTGGCCATTTACATGTGTATCCACCAATAGACAGACAGATGCTATATATGTGAGATATGTTGTATCACAACAGTCGAGTAGCATGTGCAGTATGTGTGCCAAATTCTGCTGACATATTTTGCTGATATCATGTTATTTCCTTTTTCAGGACCATGGCTCACCAGCACAATCCAGCTTACTCTGCAGCTGAGGATGAAGAGATACACCAGAGCCTGGAGTGGGATTATGCAATACTCTTTTCCCGCACCAGCCAGAATCAGCAGGAGAGGGCTGCACTGTGGCAAGACCTGGTCCGTCAGGTAAATGACATAGGCACGCATAATAGGACATATGAGCAGGTACGACATCACCGCAGTGATTTAATCAGAAATGTCCATCAGCATGCGTCGGATATCCACAGGCAACAGGTTGCCACAGGTGGTGGGGTGGCTACACATCCCCCACTCACCATACTGGAGGGACTACTCATAAGTGTTGTGGCTCCAGCCCGCCAACAACAACAACAGCAGCAGACCTGCATTATGATGGAGGCTGGAGCCACACAGCAGCAAGACTACGAGCGTGCAGGTAATATGCCATATGTATAGTTGACTGTTGTGTACACTGGTAGTTAATGCATGTGTGAGGTGTGTCCTTGGTTTGTAGCTGTTATCATAATATTTAATGTGCAAGTGTGATATTCTCAATATCAGCAGCTGACCTGTCAAAGGCGACTGTTGTACTACTGACCTGTATCATACTCAGTAAAAATGGCACAGTTGTGCCCACTGACATTAATTTCCTCACTTCTGGAGGTCCCTCCAGTGCAACAGCAAATAGGCTTATCCATGTTGGTGAGTGTGTATTAACAATACCTTTAATAGTCTTGATAGTAATAGTAATATTAGGCTCACTGAGTAGTGCTCTGTGTATGCATGCAGGTGTGTCTGTGTCTGTGTGTTGATATCTTGCATACTGAGTAGTGTGCAAGTGTGCAACTGTGTGCATGTGTGCATGTGTGTACCTGTGCATGTGTGCATGTGTGCATGTGTTCACCTTTGCATGTGTGCATGTGTACACCTGTGCATGTGTGCATCACTGGTAACATTGTGTAGACATTGTAAACTGTGTTTTCTGTTTCCCTCCCACAGGTTCTGGTGCTGCTCTGGTGTCATGCAGCAGGGAACCTGAATCAGGTGCCATGGGTACTGATAATGATGACATCTGTGTAATGGCACAGGAAGGTATGCCAGGGTCCGTCATTGGTCAGCCAATTGACAGTACACAGCTGTCAACCCCATCAATGCGCACAGTTATCCTGCCAATACACCCTTTGTTACCAATGTCCCTAGGTGATGGACAGGATACAGTGGGCATTGACCAGGGTAATGTGGTATCTGTGGCACATGCTTCCCCACACAGCAGCCATGGGCTTGGCCCTGAGATGGTACCACACAGACAGATGTCCAGGGGTTCTCCTGGGAGCATCCGTGGGTGTACTGCCCCTGTCAGACGTGCCCACAGAGGTCTTACAACCTCAGCTATGTTTCGGGCTGTCATGCAGGCACAGTCATGTATGGAATGGTACACCAGACAGGGTGTGAGGGAGCTGACAGAATGTCACACAGCCATGACTGACAGTATGCGTGACATTGCGGCTGCCATCCGTAATTTCACCGATGTCATAAACAGACATTGTGGGGACATATTAGACCATTTCCACAACTACATGTCCATGAGCCAGGGCGATGGTGGACGGTTGAGGTGTCGACGTGGGCATATGCCAGCAACAGCAGCAGCTGGCAGTCATCGCAGATGACAACAGGGCCATGGCCACCCCCATAGTGCCAGCAGCAGCCACAGAAATGCTGGGTCTGTGCTGTCATCAGACCCCCCCCAGGAGACCACGTGCACGTGGCTCTTGACAGGCCCAACAGGGATCTGTGTCCAGTCAATGAACACCTGCTTCTGATGACAGTACCCAGTCTGGATTGGTACCAGATACGGTCCGTAGCACCCCTGCAAGGCACAGGTACCGTGTCCATGGCCACAGACACTGATCAGTATGACCTGGCAGGTACAGTCTGTGGCTGTCCACAAACACCAGTATATGGCAGCCATGAGGTGGAACCATGTGCATCCATACACACATGTGAATTGACAACACCTAGGGCTACCGCATACACGCACACACTGCATCACCATTGCCCCACCTTGTACTGCTGTCCCTCACCAACACACATACATGTCAATTGGTGGTATCAGTGGCAGACTCAGCCATACCAAGTTCACACCCTGTGCATATGATGAAACTGTACCACCTCCTGCAATCTGTAACATCAGTGCAGGTACAGGTTAACATGTTGCTGATGCACAGGGTGACTACATAGACATGTAGTAATAGTATCATGTTGTTAACAGTACTGTGTGCTGATATAATTGTGGGTCTATCCCAGCATGCCTGATGCAGTAAGGGTATGATTGTCTTGTACTGTTGTCTATACCCATGGTAAGTACCATAGTGTATCATCTGCACATGTTGGCATACTGGTGGTAAGGATGTCAACAGAAGGCTACATACATAGGTAGCACAGGGGATAAGGTAATGAAAGTATTGATACGCAATGATGGACATGTAAACTGCAAGTGGCATGTTGTCCACACTGGACTCTGCAATGCGGATGTTTGAGGATGTTGATATGTGTGCAGTACTACACGACTGGTACAGGACACACAGGAGCACCCTAGCACTGCAAGCTCACATCTCATACCATGCTAGACAGCCCCAACACACAAAACTAACTGTCACAGGAGGGAGAGTCCCCATACATGTCAGGGATACTGTGGTGGCAGGCCAGATAGCATACATCCTACTAAGTATGGAACCACTGAGTGAAGGCTCAGTGTCTGTTATTTGACATGTGTATTACTGCAGGTATGAGCACCTGGGTTTCCATCCAGTTATTGTACATCCTGATGGTACATGGTCTGTACATTTGTGTGCGCTGAGACTGGACCCTAGCCATCTGACCTGTGTATTTCCATGTACATGTGTATAGTGCCTGCATATTTGCACTGTTACCTACTGGATGTGGTACAGCTTGTTTGTTGTACAATGGACTACATGCAGCCCTGCTTACTGTAGCTTTGTTTGCATGCATATTTGCTTGCAGTTACCCTGGAACACTGATCCCACCTGCAATGCAGAGTTACAGAGCTTCTGTGGACTCCTAGTGACATCTGCATAGCTTATTATATATATATATATGTCCATGTCTCACTTGACAGAATGTCACTGTTTGTCCTGTTCACATGTACATTGCCTGTGACACATTGCATATGACTTACCTGGCATTTGTCCACGTGAGCAGTCATATATGCCAGTGCTAACTAATCACAGGCACTACACCCTCACATACTCACCTTCTGTTGAACCACCTGCTTCGCTGGGGACGGCTTGCACCTGTCACCCCTGGGCTTTCAGATATTGGCAAAGGCTCTTGCTACCCCCATAGTGCCTTTTTTAGGCAAGGCTCAAAAGACAAACCCACCTGCATAGGTATCACAAGGGATAAAAAACTAAGAGTAATGCTACTCAACGCCAGAAGTCTAAACCTCAAAATGCATGCACTCAAAACTCTCCTTAGCATGGAGAACATCGATATCTGTGCAGTAACAGAGACCTGGTTCAGGGCTCCTGAGAGCACACCAGCACTACCAGGTTATACCTCATACCATGCTTTTCGGCCCCAAAACTTGGACCGAACCACAATAGGAGGGGGAGTATCGATATTCATCAAAGATACCCACACCTACAGGTTGGTGGCAAAGCACGAAGCATCAGAGACTATCCATGTGCAACTAACAGTGGGTAAAACTGCCTTCCAGTTTATAGCCTGCTACAGACCACCCTCCCAAACCCAGGAACCCCACACGGCCTTCCTGAGAACACTGGAAAATATGAAGGTCTATCAAAACACCATTATATTGGGTGACTTCAACTACACAAACATAGATTGGGAGCATTACTCTAGCTCCAACACCCTAGCCCAAGGGTTCCTAGAATTTATAAACTCAAATGTTATGGAACAACTTGTTACCACTCCCACAAGAGGGGAATACATACTGGACCTGATCATCACCAACATGGGGACTCTATGCTCCAGACCGGAAGTGTATCCCTCACTGGTAAGATCAGAACATAAACTTATCTCACTGGATATTCACATCCTGACCCCACCCCCTGCACAGAAAACCACAGTGAAAAACTTCTCTAAAGCAAATTTCACACTCCTCAAAACTGAGGTGGAATCCTTCAAAGCCCCTGGGCCTGTGGAAAATACGGCCCAGACCACAGAATCCTTTATCAACGCATTCTATGAACACCTTCAGGAATGCATGGATCATGCGATCCCAAATAAAACCAGGACCCAATCCTCCAAAGGCAGACATCCTGTCTGGTGGACCCCAGCCATAAACAAACTATACAATAGAAGGAGGAAGCTACTAAATGATAGAGCAAAATCCCAAAAAGGGAAGGCATCACTGATCGGTATTAGCAAAAAACTACGGGCACTCATAAATTTGTCTAAGGCCAGCTTCGAGAGAAACATTGCACAGGACACTAAGGATAATCACAATGCTTTCTTTAGTTATGTTAGGAACCTGGGTGGTAATTCCCAGATATGCTCAGAATTAGTCCAAAATGACAAAAAATACACTGAACCCACAGACATTGCCACCATCCTAGCTGACAGGTTCAGTGCAAACTTCTCCTCCCCCTCCACACCAAAAGGGCAAATATCTATCCCAACAGAGTGCTGCTCCCCTGACATCTCCGATGCTCAGGTAAGAGCCGCCCTCTCCAAAGCAGAAGACACAGCATCAATGGGACCAGACGGTGTCCCGAGCTGTGTCCTACATGAACTCCAAGAAGAGCTAAACCCAAACATAACACTACTGTTCACTCTCAGCCTTACTACAAGATATGTGCCCAAAGAGTGGCGTACAGCAACAGTGGTCCCTCTCCATAAAGGTGGTGCCTCAACGGATCCTGGAAACTATTGCCCCATAAGCCTGACTAGCTTGGTCTGCAAAGCTACGGAAAGGATCATCATGGACCTCATAAATAAAGATATTGGGGACCTACAGACACTGGATCCTACCCAGTTCGGCTTTGTTAAGGGCAGATCCTGCCTCTGAAACCTGGTTGATTTCTTTGAAACAGTCACCAAGGCCATTGACAAGGGGAAGGTGGTCCACACAGCCTACCTGGACCTTGCAAAAGCCTTCGATACAATACCCCACTCGGACATTATAGATAAGCTCACCAGCTTAAATATAAACCCCTATGTCACTAGATGGATTGCAAACTGGCTCAAGGACAGAACCCACATGGTTAGAATTGCTGGAGCCATGTCAGACTCCAAACCAGTTACACGTGGTTTCCCACAAGGCTCAGTCCTGGGACCTCTCTTGTTCGGTATATATTTCTCGGAGGTACAGGCCAACACGGAAGGACTGTGGCTGACCAAGTTCGCAGATGACTGAAAACTGGGCGTGATAATCAACTCTCCAGCCGACACAAGCATCCTCCAAAAGGGCCTCATAGAAACAGACAACTGGTGCCAGAGCCATGGCCTCAAGTTAAATGCCAAAAAGTGTATAGTCATCCCCTTTGGAAAAACAAAGTGCCCACAAATTACCACATAGGTGGTAATCCATTAAGTACAGAAGAAGTAATTAGGGACCTGGGGACCCAAGTTGATAGCAATCTCTCATTTGACAACCACGTAGCCAAAGTGGTTAGAAAAACATTTTATATAGCCCACCTAATCATGAAGGGATTCACATCTAGATCAGGTGAGGTCATCGTGCCTCTTTACTCATCCCTCATCAGGCCCATAATTGAGTACAATGCCCCTTTTGGGATGTACCTTACCAGACACCTGCAGCAACTGGAAAGACCCCAAAAGTACCTCACCAAGAGGATCAAATGGCTCAAACAGATGCCATATGCTGCCTGGTTAAAGAAACTCCAGCTCTACTCAGTGGCATACCGCCTGTTCAGAGGCAATCTGTGCCTGATGTATAAAGCCATGTCCAACCCAGAATTAATGTACATGCTGCACCTCAGAAAATCCAAATCCCATCGAGCTATGCACTCGAGAGACATGAACCTCAGCACTGAAATAAATAGGACATGCTGGAGGGACAGATTCATAACCCAGAGGCTCCCTTCACTCTGGAATAAAATCCCAGTCCAGGTTAGGCAAAGTCCCTCATTGACTCTCTTCAAGAGGAATCTTGATGAGTGGATGGGTGATCATAGGTTTACCCCAGGTATCACTTCTGTGTCACTGTTAGACAGAGGCACAGTATACTAACCTTGAAAAAGGGCATAGCAAAATAAATTTAAAATGGGTGGCGAAAGCCAAACACACTCTGGCTAGGCTTATAAATACCCTAGGGCAGATAGCCTAGTATGAACCTATGAACCTCTATATCTTGTTTCCCATTGGCCTATATGCTATTAATCACCATGGCAATCACAATACTATGGTAGCATGTGCAAAGGTCACTTGTCAGTCACTTCTATGGTACAGTTGTGGAATATGTGGGTCATGTGGCAATGTCACAGCTGCCACATGTACACAGCCAACCCTCTCGCCTACACATGGATGTACAACACATGTCTGAGATGCAACCACATAGCCAAACTGGGGACTAAGCACTCTGAACCCAGTACTGGCATAACCTGTCAGGTGGCATGACATACTACAGTGACTACAATACCAGTCTGATGTAGACCTACACTGACAGCAATCCAAACACGTGAACACACTGGGCCATTTGTGGAGCCTCAGAATAGCATCCTGCCTGAGCAGCAGACACCTCTGCAGCTGGCACACAGGCATACGTTAAGCCGGAACACAGCACATGCAACATATAGCACACAAATCCTGTGTGCCAAACAGTCACAACCTGTATGGCTAGACAACACACCTGCTACAGTTGTGTTAGGTACCTTTATTGTCTGGTACAGTGAGGTCCTGCTCACCAGGCTGGACAAGGTGAAAGTCACAGTGATATGCCCGTGGGGCACTATGGTCCACCACATAACACAAACATACAGGTCAGTCAGAGGCATGGACACATATGACTCAGTCATGCATTATTGTGAACAACAACCCACACACATGGGCATTCTGTGTGACAAAACAACACGTGGCATGTGTGGAATTCAAAGCCATAACTAACTGTGCTATGACAGTAGTGAGAGATGCAGTAGCAGAGCGTGCTATTTGCATTACTGGGGGATTTGCCCTCTTCTGCTGTACTTGTAGGGTGCTGACATCATCTCTGTGTAGAGATTGGAATATGCAGCAGCTGGTGTGTTGTACTGGTTGGCAAAAGGGTCAGTTCTCTCACACATGTAATTGCACACACCCTACTTCCACCCCCCACACACACACATTTTCCATTTACAGGATTCAAACCCCTACCTAACTATGTTGTGACACTCAAGACGGACGCATTAGCAGAGTGTGCCATTCGCATTACTAGGAGGTTTCTCTTCTCCTGCTGTACTTATAGGGTGCTGACATCGTCAGTGTTTAGAAAGGGGAATGTGCATCCTGTAGTGTGTTCTCCTAGTTGCCAAAAGGGACTTTTCCCTCACACAGAATTGCACACACACTAATCCCCCCTCACCCAAACACACACACTTGCAGGATTCAAGCCCCTACCTAACTATGTTTTGACACTCAAAACAGACGCATTAGCGGAGCACGCTATTCGCATTATTGGTAGGTTTCTTTTTTCCTGCTATACTTATAGGGTGCTGACATCATCAGTGTTTAGAAAGGGGAATGTGCATCCTGTAGTGTGTTCTCCTAGTTGCCAAAAGGGACATTTCCCTCACACAGAATTGCACACACACTAATCCCCCTCACCCAAACTTGCAGGATTCAAGCCCCTACCTAACTATGTTTTGACACTCAAAACAGACGCATTAGCGGAGCACGCTATTCGCATTACTGGTAGGTTTCTTTTTTACTGCTATACTTATAGGGTGCTGACATCATCAGTGTTTAGAAAGGGGAATGTGCATCCTGTAGTGTTGTCTCCTAGTTGCCAAAAGGGACATTTCCCTCATACAGAATTGAGCACACACTAACCCCCCTCACCCAAACACACACACTTGCAGGATTCAAACCCCTACCTAATTATGTTTTGACACTCAAGATGGATGCATTAGCAGAGCACACTATTTGCATTACTGGGAGGTTTTTCTTCTCCTGCTATACTTATAGGGTGCTGACATCATCAGTGTTTAGAAAGGGGAATGTGCATCCTGTAGTGTGTTTTCCCAGTTGCCAAAAGGGACATTTCTTCACACAGACTTGCACACACACCAACCCCACTCACCCACACACATACTGAGCATTTGCAGGATTCAAACCCCTACCTAGCTATATTATGGCACTTGAGGGAGCCGCATTAGCAGAGCGCACTATCCGAATTATTGGGCTTTTGTTCTGCACCTGCAGTATTTATAGGGTGCTGATATCATTATTTCTACAGAGGTATGTACATCTAGTACTACCTGTCAGGTGGGGAATAGCATATATATGCATTTGCAGCCACCTACTTCAGGGTCAGATATGCATATCGCACTGGCAGGTTATGTCCTATACCATGCTTCATGACCACAGGACCTATAACACACAACACAACCAATTAGGACCACCCCTCCTTCATCCAGGACACACTCTTTGCTTCCCTGGGAACAGTGCCAAGGTATGCAGGTGTTCACATACACCATTCCAGTTGTTAATGTCAGGTACAGGTATATTGTGTGTGGGAACTACTCAGGCCTCTACATTACCCTATAGCCACTACCATTTGTGAGTCCATGTGCTATGGCACAACCACTCACCACAGCCACAAGGGGGAATACATATTGCACCTGACCATCTGTAGCATGGGTACTCACTGTTCCACACCAGAGGTAGACCACCATTGTTGATATCTGACCATACCCACCTTTCCCTGGACATCCATATCCCATCCCCACCCCCAGGCAAGGTTGTCACTGCAAACAAAGTGTATTTATCAAAAGCACACTTTACCCTTGTGAAGACTGGGGTGGAAGACTTCAAAGGACCCATGCTGGGGGAGTATACAGGCCACTCTGCATAATCCTTGACAATTGCATTCTATGAGCATGTGGAAGGTTTGCATTGATCATGCTATCCCAAATATATCCATGACTGCTCTACAACAGGGCACCTGTCAGGTGTACACCAGCCATATAAGGGCTGTCCAACAGACAGAGTGAGCTAATACATTGCAGAGCAGTAGCCCACAGAGGGGGGACATCTCTGAACAGTACTGGCATGACACTTCAATCCCTCATAATCATCATGACAAAGTGTTGACAGTGAAATTGTCCAGACAATGCAGATAAGGCTCCCCTCAGTCTGTTATTGACGCCCACTTACTGTTAGAGGTCCTCACCAACCCTCTTCCAGCACACACCAACAACATGGATATGACTTAGCAAATTCAACCCCTGGGATCTCCACTGTGTCCCTGCTTGACAGAGACACAGCACACTAGCCTCACACGGTGCCTTATGTGACCTACTTTACAGTGGCACAGTAGCCTACTGTACTGGGGAGGCAGACGCCAAGCACACTCTGGCTAAGCTGTCATTCCCTAGGGCAAACAGCCTAGTGTTGGCCTCTACACCCATATGTTTAATTCTCAGATGCACAATATTTGTTGCTGATAGACTGTTCGCAGGTCTTTATTGCCATAGCATTTCCTGTTTCTATGAACAACTTCTGTATCTGTGGAAGATGTTTGAATATGAGAGGGATCCACTATATCACATATGTCTCTGTAGTCATTTAACTGTGTGCACTGGGCAGATTACTGTAATGTGGTTGGTTCCTGGCATAACACGTACAAATACCAGATATGTGTGGTCAACTGCTAAACTGAGATTTGGCCTAAGTGTGTGAGCATGCCCAGTTCAGGCTTTCCATGGCATGTTGTCTGACATATGTCTCATTTATCAAAGTGTGCGAGCATGCCCAGTGTGAGCTTTCCATATGTTGAACTCTGCAGCCCACCACATTTGTGGATGAGTGTGAACTTCAACAATATCTCACGTTTATGGTTGTGTGTTGTGTGTCATGTTGTGTAGTTACTGTCCAACTGCTTTGTGTCTGAACACAACAGGGATTATACTGTGCCTGCAGGGTTTGCATGGGATACTTTGCATACAGTTGTCAACATCCTTTCATACTGACCTAACACTGTAGTACCGTATAGTGTACTGGTTCAGTACTTTCACTGTGGTGGACAGTATCCTGGGCTTTAGTCCTATCACTGCTTTACATTTTCATAGTGAGCACAACAGCCTGGTTAGGGGCCAGTTGTGCACATCTGACCATGTTGCATTATGTTCAGATATGAACTACTTAAACCAGGCTTGTCCAACATTGGTAGTGTATTCCACAACATAGGTGTACATTGGCAAACACTAGCGTTGTGCCCTAGGCCATTTGTAATGCTAGTCGGAGAGTGTGTTTGTCCTTCGACACACATTGTAAGTGGAGTTTGCCATGACATATGTCATGGTTAGTATATTGTGCCTCCGTCTACCCATGACATAACAGTGATACCCAGGGTAAACCTACCATCTCCCATCCACTCATCAAGATTCCTCTTGAGGAGAGTCAATGAGTGACTCTCTGGCTAACCTGTACTGGGAGTTTACTCAAGATTGGGGGTGGCTTCTGTGTTATGGATCATTCAGTACAGCTTGTCCTATGTATGTCAGTGCTGGGGTTCAGGTCTCTCAAGTGCATAGCTCACTGCCATTCATATTGTACAAGGTGCAGCATGTTCATTGATTCCAGCTTGGACATGGCTTTATACATCAGGCACAGCTTGCCTCTGGGTGGGCAGTATGGCAGTGTGTGGAGCTGCAGTTTGTTTAATCAGGCAACACATGGCATCTGTTCAAGTTCTTTGATACTCCTGGTGAGGTACTTTTGGGGACTTTACAGTTGATGGAGGTGTCTGCTGAAGTACATCCCACAGGGGCTATTGTACTCAATTGTAACGCTGATGAAGGATGACTGCAGAGCCACAATGACCTCCCCTTATCTAGATCTGACAACCTTCATGATTAGGTGGGTATATGGTATGTTTCTGTAACCGCTACAGCCACATGCTTGTCCAATGCAGCATATCTATCAACTTGTGCCCCCAGGTCTCTCATTACATGTTAAGTACTTAATGGGTTAACACCTATGTGGTAATTGGTGGGCACTTACTGTATATCCACAGGGGTTGACTATACACTTTTCTGCAATTAGCATGCTGACATGGCTATGGCACCAGTTGTCTGTTTCTATGTGTCCCTTTTGATGGCTGCAGCATGTCTGACCATGTCAGTTCTGTCCTTGGTCTGGTTTGCAACCCCTCTACTGACAGGGGTTTATATTTAAGCTGGTGAGCTTATCTATAATGAACACGAGGGGTATTGTATGGAAGCCTTTGCAAGGTCTAGCTATGCTGTGTGGACCACATTGCCCTCATCAATGACTTTAACGACTGTTTCAAATGAGTCAAACATGTTTAAGGGGTAGGATCTGCACTTAAGAAAGCCACACTGGGTAGGGTCCGGTGTCAGTAGGTCCCCAATATCTTTATGTCTGCGGTACATGCTGATCCTTTCCATAGCTGTGCAGACCAAGCTTGTCAGCATTCTGGGGTGGTAGTTTGCAGTATCCATTCAGTCAACACCTTTGTGGAGAAGGACCACTGTTGTACACTGCTCTTTGGGTACATATCCTGTGGTAAGGCTGACATTGAGCAATAGTGTGATTTGGCATTCCATTCTTCTTGGAGTCCATGTTGGACTCAGCCCAGGACACCATCTCATACCATTGATGCTGTGTGTTTTGCTTTGTTGATGCTGGCTGTTACCTCAGCATCTGCAATGTCAGGGGGCCAGCAGTCTGCTGGGATAGATATTTTGCATTCTGGGGGGGGGGGGTTGAACTGCACCTGTCAGGTTGGATGTTGGCAATATGTGTGTGTGTTTGGTATGTTGTTTGTAATATTTGAGTGATTCAGAGCATATCTGTGAATTCCTAACAAGGTTCCTACCATCAGTTAAGAAAGCCTTGTGATTATCCTTAGTGTCCTGTACAATTTGTATCTTCATAGGTTCATAGGTTCATACTAGGCTATCCACCCTAGGGCATTTATAAGACTAGCCAGAGTGTGTGTGGCTTTCACCACCCCTTTCTATATGAATATTATGGCCATTTATGATTTACTTTACTGTGCCTCTGTCTGGACGTGACACAGTGAAGACCCCAGTGTACATCTACGATCATCCATCCACTTGGCAAGATTCCTGTTGAAGAGTGTCAGTGAGGGGCTCTGCCTAACATGGAGTGGGATTCTGTTCCAGGGTGTAGGGAGCCTCAGGGTTATGTATCTGTCCCTCCAGCACATCCTGTTTCATTATGTGTTGAGGCTGACATCTCTCAGTCTCACAGCTCCAATGGCTTTGGGTTTTCTGGGGTGGAGCATGTCCATTACTCCTGTGTTGGACATGGCCTTGTACAACAGGCATACAACGCCTCTGTGTAGGCAGTATGTGATTGCATTCAGCTGGGGTGCTACAGCCAGGCAGCATATGACATATATTTGAGACCCTTTATCCTCTTGGTGAGGTACCTTTGAGGTCTTTCTAACTGCTGCAGGTGTCAGGTAAGGTACATCCCAAATGAGGCATTGTACTAGATTATGGGTCTGATAAGAGAACAGTATAGGAGCACAATGACCTCTGTTGACGTAGATGTGAATCCTTTCATGATACGGTGTCCAATATAGACAGTCTTCCTAGCCACGTTGGCAATGTGTCACATAACAGGTTACTGTCTACATGTGTCCCTAGGTCCCTGATTACACCTTCCATACATAATGGTTTACAACTTATGTGGTAATTTGTGAGTACCTTGTTTGGTATTTGGTGGGACATTCATACTGTCCAGTGTCTTCAGGACAGCTGGGTGGGGTTCATGTGTGTGTGAGAGTGTGGTATGTAGCATGCTACAGACTGTACAGCAGTTTTGCCTATGGTTAGTTGCACATGGGTGGTCTCCAATGCTTCGTGCATTGTCTGTTACCTGGACGTATGGGTGTCTGTGCTGAATATGGATACTCCCCCTCCTTTCATGTTTTGGTCCAGGTTTTGGGGCCATAACTCATGATATGAGGTATAACCTGGTAGTGCTGGTGTGCTGTCAGGAGGCTTGCTGCAGGTTTCTGTCACTGCGTGGACATCAGTGTGCTCCATACTGGGGAGGGCCTCGGGAGCATGCATATTGAGGTTTACATGTCTGGCATTGGTCAGCATTACCCTTCTGTTTCTTTCCACTTATGTTTTCTAGGGTGGTGGGTTAGTCTTTTCAGCCTTGCCTATGAAAGGCTCTATGGAGGTGGCAAAAGCCTTATTCAATATCCAGACGCCCAGGGGTAACAGGTGCAAGCCATCCCTGGAACAGCAGTGTGGCTTGTCAAGCATGACATCCCAAGCAGACAGACATTGGATCCCCTTGGAATGACACCAGTACTTGTGCCACTTGTTAAAGCTGATCATTCTGTGTTTGTACTGTGGCATCATTCTTGGTGAGGGTAGGATGCTGCAAATGGTCAGTGTCATACCGGCCTGGACTACATAATCGGAGAGCTCATCTATGTCTCTTTTCATGTAGTCCAGGGAGGTACATCTCAGGTCATTCACGGCAGCATGGACAATGACTGCATCATATTTCTACTTGCCTTGGGGTGACCTGCGTACTTGTGTTATGTGGTGTATTGTAGCAGCCTACAGGCAGCTTACTGTACCCTTTCCCTTGTTCAGTCTGGTGAGCAGGACAGCAGTGTGTCTGTCTATGGAGTCACCTATTAGAACTGTATCAGGCATGTTGTTTCTCCTTCTGGCCTGTGACTGTTTGGCACACCAGCTTTGTGTACTATGTGTTGCATGTGCTATGTTTGGAGGTTGTGGATGCTTAGGTGTCTGCTTTGGAGGCCTCTGTTGGTGTGGTGTGTTTGTAATTAGGGCCTCTGGGAATGTTTTTCTGTGTTTGTCTTTGGTTTGCAGTTGTGATAGGTCTATGTGGGACTGGGTTTGTGGTGTGTGTGGTTACCTTCTCCTCCTGACTAGTTTTGACAGTACTGAGTTGAGGGAGCTCAGCCTCCGGTTTGGATAAATGGTTGCATCTCTCACATATATTTGTATTTCTTGGGGGGAGTTCAGGGTTGTCTGTGTACTTGGGGCAGGTGTAACATTGCCTCAAGATTCACAGATTCAACTTGTTGTAGCTGGGCTTAGTGAATTGTATGTGTGGACATATTTTATTGCCATACTACTGATCAGTGATTACTTCCCTTTTTATGTTTGCTGTATCATGTAGTAGCTTCCTAATTCTCTTTCATGGTTTGGTAATGGCTGGAGTCCACCATGCCAGATGCCTGCATATATGGCATTTTGTCTTGGTTTTATTTGGGAATGCATAATTCAAGCATTCCTGGCAGTGTTCATGGAATGCCTGTGTAACAGGTTCTGAGGTGTGGCCCATATTTTGCACCTGCACAGGGCCTTTAATGGATTCCACATCAGTTTGGAGGAGTGCAACTTTTGCTTTACACATGTTTTTCACTGTGGTTTTCTGGCCAGGGACTGTGGTCAGGATGTGTATATCCAGTGTGATTACTCTATGGTCTGGTCTTACCAATGAGAGATACACTTCTCATCTTGCCATCCAGTACCCATGTTGCTGATTATCACATCCAGTATGCTTACCCCTCTTGTGGGAGTGGTACGTTGTTCCTGGGCATTTTGGTTTATGGATTCTAGGAACTTTTGTCCTACAGTGTTGGAGCTAGTATAATTCTCCCAGTCTATGTCTGGGTATTTTCAGTCACACAATATAATGTGATTTGGAGGGCTTGATATATTCATGTATTCCAACATAGGCCAGGTGCAGTTCCTGGTGTTGTGATGGTAGTCTGTAGCAGGCTATAAACTGGGAGGCAGTTTTAGCCACTGTTACTTGACCATGGCTAGTCCATGCTGCTTCTTGTTGTGGTACCAATATGGGGGGGGGTGGTTATCCTTGACAATTATTGCTAGTCACCCTCCTTTTGTAGCTTGTTCCATGTTTTGAGGCTGTACAGCACAGTATGAGGTGTAACCTGGTAGTGTTACGGTGCTGTTGTGAGCCTTGACCCAGTTTTCTATTACAGGACAGATATCAACATTCTCCATACTGGGGGAGTTTAGACTGCATGCATCTTGCAGTTTAGACTTCTGGTATTGGGGAGCATTACATCTAGGTTCTTATCCCTTGTGATACCTATGGAGGTGGGTTTGTGTTTTGAGCCTTACCGATTCAGGGCACGCTGTGGGTAACAGCAGCCTTTGCCAGTATCCATAAGGCCTGGACTGATAGGTGCATGCCACCCCTAGCAGGTGGAGCATCATGTCATGCTCAGCATGTCATCCCAGGCTGGTACACATTGGATCCTCTTTGACTAACTGCAATACTTCAACCAATTGTTGCACTTGATCATCTCATCGTCATATTGTGGCATCATGCTTGGTGAGGGTAGGATGTTAGTCAGGGTCATCAAGTGTGCATATACTACATGGTGGTACATTGCTTAACACATGGCATTCATGCCTCATGTGGTGCTGCAGGGCTGCCTCTGTCGGATGCACATACTACACTCTCTGTACATGTTTGAGAGCAGGTTATGTCATTTTAGGCATCCCTGTTATATGAGTGAGTCAGAGAGGGGTATCATTCCCAGGGTTCCTACTGAGCCAGTGTATGTGCTATGTGTTGCCTCTTTGCCAAGGCCAGGGCATACTGGGCATGCCTCCTTCTGCCTACTGGGGCAGGCTCAGGTTGTTTATCCTCTGAGTCACGCTCTGCCTGTGATGGCCTTGGCAATGGTGGGAGGCTGTTTGGCCCGGCCCTATGCTGGTCCTGCTGCAGCTGTTTTCGCAAGATCATATTATGTAGCATAGCACATACCATGACAATTTGGGTACATGTAGTTGGTGAGTACTGCAAGGCTCCACCAGATGTGTCCAGACACCGGAACCGTGACTTGAGCAGCCCAAACACACGCTCTATTACATTACGTGTTTGTGCGTGTGCCTCATTATGGCATTCCTGTTCAGGTGTGTGTGCGTTTCTGATGGGTGTCATCAGCCACGGCTCCAGTGCATAACCTGCATCCCCCACTAGGTGTCCGTGTGGGGTGCCCCCATTGGCAAATGTCTGGTACAGCTGCGTAAAATGCCAGATGTGGGAATCATGGTAGCTCCCAGGGCAGCCAGCACACACATTCATTATTATGCCCTGGGCATCACACATGACCTGGCAGTTGATGGAGGGGAAGCCCTTGCGGTTAATGTAGACCCTACCCCGCTCACTGTCTGGTGCCTTGATGCGTATGTGCGTGCAGTCTATTGCACCCACTACCTCAGGGTATTCCGCTATTTGCTGGTAGAGACGCATATTGCTGGCCAATACCTCACGGGCATTGGGGAAATATACATGATCACCGACATGTGCTGACATGGCATCCAGGAACTGGTGCAGTACCCTGGAGGCTGATGCCTGTGATATCCCCATCATATCACCAGTTGGTCTCTGGAAGGTACCTGTTGCTAGTATTCTTAGGCCAACACATACCTTGGTTTCCACTGGGATGGGTTTCCCTCTGTTGGTTCTGTGTATGAGGTGTGGCCTGCACAGTTTGACTATTTGCTGCAGGAGTTCTCTGTCCACTCTATAGCACTCTACTATCTCCAGCTCATGTAACCCATGGTAGGTGACCCTGGGCCTGTACACTCTTCTCCGTCTCCTCACTGTGGGTTGTCTGGCACCATCTGCATTGTCACCACCCTCAGCAAGTCGCCTATGTCTCATTATGACAGCTATGACAGCCCCTAGCATTTCTGCTCTGAGTTCAGCTTTTTCAGTTTTCACTTCTAATAGCTTACTCCTGTTTTGCAGTGTCTCTTGAGAGAAACATCCTGCACTGCTATTTGCAGAGTTTTAAGTGCTGGGCTGGGCTACTATTCTGCCTGTGTAATTGCCTTCTTCTAATTGTTTTCACCTGCTAGCTCCAGCAGTATTCCCTGCTAGCTTCCTACTAATTCTGTTGCTTCCTTTTTCCTTTCTGTTTCCTCAGGGGGCAGCAATGTGCATACCAGCAGAAACACGCTCACAGTGGCTTACACGCGCGCACACATGCTTACACAGTTCAGAATCTGCTTATTCGGGTTAAAATGCGCGCACACCAGTGCAAACAGTGTTACAAGTCTGCCAACAGGCTCCCAAATGCTCAGTCTGCCTTACACGCGCGCACACTGCTCTACTCGCGCTTCATGGCTCGCACACATGCGCATGTACGCCCAGCAAGAAACTTTGGTGTAAGCAACAGTGTACACCTTCCATTTCTTGACTTTCCCATGCTTATGTTGTGGCACTCCTCTTTCCATGATATGTGTCTGACATCTGTCATGTAACACTGACCTCCAATGAACTTCATTTCTTTCTACCATTCCCCCCGTGATGTCACCTATCTCCTACTCTATTCCTCCCCCTTATGTATCTCTTACACTACTCAGAATGTGCTCATTTGCTATGTGACAGTGGAATTCAGTATCCTAACACTTATTTACATCAGATTGCCTACTAATGCTTAGTTACATGTCTTAGACTCAGCTTCCCCCCTTAGCAACCACTAAACGGTGGCCATGTTGTTTTTGGTCTGCTGGTCCCTGCATTGTAAATCCATGTATTGCATAAAACCCACATTTGTGGGTTTATAACCTTCATTTTTATGTTTTATACAGCGCAGCCCATTATTTTTCATATTTGCATCGGGGTACTTTGCCAATGGCCACATATTTGGCCATTGGCATGCTGCCTTACACATATGCACCCTTTATTTGGAGCTGACATGGCTCCATTGTATTTTTTGCAGAAACGTACTCAGTTGTCAACTGAGTACATTTCTGCAGCTAAAACGGCTCTTACACAGGCTGCTTTGGGCTTCCTGGATCACTAATCTACCTCATTTGCATGCCTTTGGGCTGCAAGTGAGGTGATTAGCATATCCACGCCCACTCCGTGTAAGAGACGTTTTAGCTGGTCTCTTACATGGAATTTAGGGCTGTTCCTGGATCGCGAAGGCTGCATGGAGTCTTACACTACTCTTAGACTCCTTGCAAGCCTTCGTGAATCCTGCCCTAAATGTACTTATATTCTTGAGATAAATATTATGTCATTAGTACTCATATTTAGGTTCATAGGCTGGTACTAGGCTAACTGCATTTGCAACTCAATGAGAAAGGAACACACTACCTATGTCTTTTGTATAGATACAATTCTCAAGTGAAAAAAAATGTTTATATTAAAATGTTATGACCTTCTACATGATAACTGTGTTTAATCACTTTATTAAAATTGCTTTGTGCAACACAATTTTCTCAACAGCAAACTCTCAAGTAGAAATTATATGGCATTAAATACGTTAGAATATCATCAGACAGATACATGCTTTCCATGATGGTTAAACCACTAAAATGCAGTTCTGCAGTATGTCAAGTACATTAAGTTTTATTGTTAAAATTAATTAATCGCATTTCACTAAAACACTGAATTTGTTGTTGAAATGCATATTTTTCAGTCCATTCAGTAAACAATTTCTTTGTGATAACCTTTATGCTATCGTATGTCATGATGCTGTGTCCACATTTGATGAAAGGTCCAAAGCCGTGGCATTAAGGAATGCCAGCAACATATATAAGATTATACAGTTTCATACGGTATTATTTCCTAGTATAGATTATTTTCTCATGCATAAATTAACATTTTTGCCATTGAAATGGAGTAAGTCTGTTTGACGTTATGGTTTAAAACAAAGGGGATATACTTTTCTGAGTGATAAGCTGTTAGAAATTAGCAATAAATGTTTTGCAGTTGTTTTTGTTCTGTTCCTATAAGTTCCAAAGTGCAAGTATTCACAATTTGATTCTTGTTATGAAATGCAGGAAGTTATTGCAAAATCTTCTTATGGTAATAATAAGTAAAGCTGCTTAGAGATAACATAAAGATATGCATTGTTATTAGATGCAGGGATTGGTTACTTGCTACACAGTTTTAAGTGTAATGTCTATTCATTTTTGCCAGAATATTCTGCAGACACACACACACACACACACACACACACACACACACAACACACACTCTCATGTAGCAGCTGAACTCCAAATCGAACTTTTATGAAGATGTTTTTCCTTTAATTCAATAAGTTTTTTTTTTTAATTTAACTGTAAAATGCTTGTTCAACAAGAAAAAATAACACAGTAGCCTGTTCTTGTGTTAACTTATAATTTTATACATGTATAACATTGTTTTGGTACATGGCCACCAGCGTTAACTTATAATTTTATACATGTAAAACATTGTTTTGGTACATGGCCACCAGCGTTAACTTATAATTTTATACATGTAAAACATTGTTTTGGTACATGGCCACCAGCGTTAACTTATAATTTTATACATGTAAAACATTGTTTTGGTACATGGCCACCAGCGTTAACTTATAATTTTATACATGTAAAACATTGTTTTGGTACATGGCCACCAGCGTTAACTTATAACTTTATACATGTAAAACATTGTTTTGGTACATGGCCACCAGCGTTAACTTATAACTTTATACATGTAAAACATTGTTTTGGTACATGGCCACCAGCGTTAACTTATAATTTTATACATGTAAAACATTGTTTTGGTACATGGCCACCAGCGTTAACTTATAATTTTATACATGTAAAACATTGTTTTGGTACATGGCCACCAGCGTTAACTTATAATTTTATACATGTAAAACATTGTTTTGGTACATGGCCACCAGCGTTAACTTATAATTTTATACATGTAAAACATTGTTTTGGTACATGGCCACCAGCGTTAACTTATAATTTTATACATGTAAAACATTGTTTTGGTACATGGCCACCAGCGTTAACTTATAATTTTATACATGTAAAACATTGTTTTGGTACATGGCCACCAGCGTTAACTTATAATTTTATACATGTAAAACATTGTTTTGGTACATGGCCACCAGCGTTAACTTATAATTTTATACATGTAAAACATTGTTTTGGTACATGGCCACCAGCGTTAACTTATAATTTTATACATGTAAAACATTGTTTTGGTACATGGCCACCAGCGTTAACTTATAATTTTATACATGTAAAACATTGTTTTGGTACATGGCCACCAGCGTTAACTTATAATTTTATACATGTAAAACATTGTTTTGGTACATGGCCAACCAGCTTTATTGATATGGCTGTTTTGCCTGCCCTACCTAGCATATCTCTCAACTGTCCAGATGATCACAGAATGTCCATTTTTGCCTCATATTTATGCCTGTTCTTCATAAAACTTGTCTTTCTTGCAAATCACTAGGGATTGAAGTCACTATCTTTAGAAAATGCATAGCACAAATCCTGTCATTTTAGTAGCTTTCTAAGTTTATAAGCACAACATTTAAAATCCATCAATTATTTTAGACTTTTTCCAGATTCTTTGCTCTAAGAAGTTTAGAGGTATGCTGCCCAGATTATAAAGATGTGCACATAAGAAGATAAGATAATTGGATGTGTATGCTCTCTAGTGCTTTTGCCATGTAATCACAACATGAAGCTCGTACTGATGAGGATTTGCTTAGTATCAGTGGTTTCCTGTTTTAAGAATGTATAAAGCACATTTTGTGGCAAAATCATGTACACTCAGGATTTGTATACAGTACAGTATTATCCAGTGCAGTGTAAAACTATTCTTACATATAGTCAGTGTGCTAAAATGGATTTTTAAGACCTGAAAGGTTTCATACGATTCTAGTAATGACTATTCAAATAACAACCTATTTGGTAGAGTTCTTGTTCACTCTTCTTCCAAGTACTCTTCTCACAAGCACACAGTTAATCCATTCCTGGGCTGCATAGTAGTATCAGTGCCTCAGTATTGCGTGCTGATCTTTGATGTTAAAAGATCAGAAATCTGTGAATTCTGTCCTCACCTCAGATGATTGGATTAAATTTTAGTGCTCAAATTTGCTTCTAATTATGCTGGGAGCATCAGTGTACAGTGATTCCTTTTGTTGGTACCACTGTTACTATAAAGACAGTATCCCCAAAGCCCACTTTAAACTCTGCTCTGTGTGTTGCTCTGCTGGTACCACTGTTACTATTCAGACAGTATTCCCACAGCCCACCTTAAACTCCTCTGTGTGTGTTGCTGTGTTGGTACCACTGTTACTATTTAGATAGTATCCCCACAGCCCACCTTAAACTCTGCTCCATGTGTTGCTCTGTTGGTACCACTGTTACTACTCAGTATTCCCACAGCCCACCTTAAACTTCTCTGTGTGTGTTGCTGTGTTGGTACCACTGTTACCATTCAGACAGTATCCCTACAGCCCACCTTAAACTCTGCTGTGTGTTGCTCTGTTGCTACCACTGACACTGTCTCCATTCACTTTGATGTGCACTTAGCAAACTAATATTTAAAGCAGTCAACAACATGGAAGGCAAGCAAACTTGTACCCCTTCCATCTCCAGCCTTCTAGCACATGGTATACAAAGTCAGTGTAACTGACTTATGCTGAGTGATAATGAGTAGAAAACTCTGTGGATGAGAGGTTTAAAAATGTTTGTAATATGGAGACATCCCTCTTGTGAACATCAGTTTCACTCCCTCAACTCAACCAGTACCATATTCTCAGGCAAAATGCACTAACATGTCATACTCTGATGCCATAAAATAATCTTAGCTGAAGCCTCCTAGAAGTTGTATAAACAGGCCTCAGTGGATGTCCCTCAACTTGCTTACACTATGCACCACCTACAACAGCAAATCACCCAGTCAAATAATGCTAAACTATCTTCCGCTAAAAATGTGTCAGTGATTGGTGACTCACTTGTATGGCATACAGATTCCTACTCATGAAGTTGGACAAGGATAGTGTTACTGTCAGCTACTTATAGGTGCCAGGGTCACAGATATTATGAGGGCCTTCAGGACCCTTTCCTGAAACAATTATGAGTATGACATGGTGGTGGTCCATGAGGGGAGTGAATGACCTAGGGCAAAAAACCCTGAGGGACATGTGAAGAGGCATGTTGGAATGCTCTAGGCTTTGATGGATAAAGGTAAGACTGGTCCTGAGTGGAATGCTATCTTCCTTCCCCAAGAATGATGCCGAAGAAATAAAAGAAGCTAACTGGATTTAACAATTGGTTTGCTAGCTGGTATCATTCAAGGGGAACCAGTAAGTATCCGGCTGGAATGAGGGGCACAGTAAATTAACTTTCTTGGGTGGCGTAAGCCAGGGAACCTTGTTGGCTAGGCTTACTTAGGCCCTTGGGCTGATAGCCTAGTACCTACCTATGAATAGATAGTCCTACTTGTTTTGCAAGGGATGACCTGCATCTGTCATTCAAGGGCCTTCCACATGCTGGCAAAAGCTTTTGCTGTTCCCATAGTGTATTGCTTAAGCAGACTTCATCTCTATGACATTCTAACCTAGCAAAGTCATCTATCCCTGAACTAGGTCACATTAAAGTGTCTTTCTCAATGCTAGGAGTTGTAATAATACATTCCCTGATATTGAAGAGCTTCTGCAGCTGACACAGGTCCATGCCATGTGTATTTACAGAAACTTTGTTTAAATGTGAAGAAAGCACTCCCTTCTTACCGGCTGTTTATGCCCACCATACCATCAGGCCTAGTGGCAGCTGTGGTTATGTTTCTAAATTTGTCACAAAATCAGTTCCTACAACTTCCGTTTGACATGGGCAAGCTACCAGCTTGTAGTATGTTACAGCTCCGTGAATGTCAGCAGTTTATTATGTTAGATTCCTGAAAGTTCTAGAAGAAATTCATCTAAGGCATAACATCATAATTCCAGGTGACTTCAGTTCCCCAGCCATAGAATGGATAACCTGTATCTCTAAACTGGTGTATGCCCAGTGAATTTTGGATATGATAAACTTGAATTCTCTGGGTCAGATAGTTGGTGAGTCCACTAGAAAATTGTGTCTTTGCTGACATTGGCTTTACCTGTGCCAGTCTCTGAGTCTCTCCTTTTTCCATTAAGTCAGACAGTATACTAGTGACAATTCCTCTTAGAACCACCATACCCCCTGTAACCAACACTTTCATATTTATGGATATCAAAAGGATGAATCTTATATAGTTGTATGAGGAAAGCTCAGTGACATCATTAGTACTGACCCCGCCACCACAACCAACTTCACTAATGGGTTTTATCCCCATATTGAAAAGTGGATAGAGTTTTCAGTCCCAACAAGAGCCAAATACAATGGGAAATTTAAATATAACCTCCAGGTGGTCAACTGACAAACTTTATGATAAGAAAAAAATTTCCTTAAACTGTACAATAAGTTTAAAACTCCTTAGAATGAGAATACTATAAAAATATCACAAAAAATATATAAAGACCTGAAAAGCAATCCAGGGACAAAATTAGGTTCTGAAGCAAGGGATAACTGCAAGTCATTCTTTAGCTATGTTAGAAACTAAGAAATAAGACACAACATCTCTGAGCTTTTTACTTAATGGTACCCCTACTCCCACCTCAGTAATATTGCAAATATACTAGCAAATAAGATATCTGCAAACGTTGTCCCCAAATTCCTACTTCAAACACCACTCAGCCAAAAATCCATTTTGCTCTCTACCACCACTAAGGAACATGTGTTATCTGAAACCAAAAACAATTCTCCATTTATTTTGACAACATAGAGGAGTGCTTATTGAATAACATTAAACAGACTATCACTAAACCATAACTTAAATTGCTTAACTTAAGACTAACCACAGGCTACGTTTCCAAATTCTGGTGTAATGCTGTAGTGTTGCCCATCAAGAGAGATGGCCATATTATAGACTGTGAAAATTACAATCAAATTAGCCTAATCAGTCTAATCTGTAGAGCTATGGAAAGCATCATAACTGATCTCATTAATAACAATATAGTTTCATAGTTTCATAGTATAGTACTAGGCTATCTGCCCTGGGGCATTTGTAAGCCTAGCCATAGTGATGTGGCTTTTGCCACCCCATGAAATGGTACAAAAAATGTACAGAATAAATTTAGAATACTGTGCCTCTGTCTAGTAGTGACACAATGAAGGTCCCCTTATATAATAGAATTAGTTTACTGTGCCCCTGTCTGGCAGTGACACAGATGTGACCCCTGGGGTAAACTTATGATCTCCCATCCACTCATCAAGATTTCTCTTGAAGAGAGTCAGTGAGGGGCTCTGCCTAATATGAACTGGGATCTTGTTCCAAAGCATGGGAAGCCTCTGGGTTATGAATCTATCCCTCCAGCATGTCCTATTCATACTTGTGCTGAGGTTTAAGTCTTTAGTTCTCGTGGTCCTGATGGATTTGGATTTTTTGAGGTGGAGCATGTCCATCAGATCCTGATTGGACATGGCCTTGTACGTCAGGCAGAGATCACCTCTGAGCAGGCGGTATGCTACTGAATAGAGCTGAAGTTTCTTTAGTCTGGCAGAATAAGACATATGTTGGAGACCCTTGATCCTCTTGGTGAGGTACTTTTGTGGTCTCTCCAGCTGTTGCAAATGCCGGGTGAGGTACATACCAAATGGGGCATTGTACTCAATCATGGGTCTGATGAGGGAGGAATATAGCGGTACAATGACATCCTTGGATCTGGATGTGAATCCCTTCATGATGAGGTGTGCAAGGTAGAATGTTTTTCTAACCACTTTGGCAATGTGGGTGTCAAATGAGAGGTCGCTGTCGACTTGGGTCCCTAGGTCTCTGACTACTTTTTCCGTACTCAGTGGGTTGCTGTCTATGTGATAATTTGTGGGTACTTTGTTTTTCCCAAAGGGGATGACTATACATTTTTTGGCATTTAGTTTAAGGCCGTGACTCCGGCACAAGTTGTCCATTTCTGTGAGGCCATTTTGTAGGATGTATGTGTCTGCTGGTGTATCGACTATGGCGCCTAGTTTGCAGTCATCTGTGAACTTTGTCAGCCACAGCCCTCCCATGTTTGCTTTAACATCCGAGAAATAAATGCCAAACAAGAGGGGTCCCAGGACAGATCCCTGTGGGACACCACTTGTGACTGGCTTTGAGTCTGACATTGCTCCAGTGATTTTAACTTTATGGGTTCTGTCCTTTAGCCAGTTTGCAACCCATCTAGTGACATAAGGGTTTACTTTTAAGCTGTTGAGCTTATCTATGATGCCTGAGTGGGGTATTGTGTCGAAGGCCTTAGCCAAGTCCAGGTATGCTGTATGGACTGCTTTGCCCTCATCAATGGCTCTAGTGACTGTTTTGAAAAAGTCAACCAGGTTTAAAAGGCAGGATCTGCCCTTTACAAAGCCGTACTGGGTGGGGTCAAGTGTCTGTAGGTCCCCTATGTCTCTGTTTATGAGTTCCATAATGATTCTTTCCATAGCTTTGCAGACCAGGCTGGTTAAGCTTATGGGGCGGTAGTTTCCAGGGTCTGTAGAGGCACCCCCTTGTGGAGTGGGACCACTGTTGCTGTATGCCAGTGTTCAGGTACATATCCCGAAGTAAGGCTAAGGTTAAATAGCATTTTTATGTGTGGGTTTAGCTCCTCTTGGAGTTCATGTAACACGCAACCCGGGATACCGTCAGGTCCCATTGATGCTGTGTTTTTTGCTTTGTTTATGGCGGTTCTCACTTGGACATCTGAGATGACAGGGAGATTACATTCAGCTGGGATAAGTATTTCTTCTTTCGGGGTGAGGGAGGGGAGAAATTTGCACTGAACCTGTCAGCCAGAATGTTGGCAATATCTGTGGGTTCAGTGTAGTTTTTGTTGTTGTGAACCAACTCTGAGCATATCTGAGGGTTTCCGCCCAGGTTTCTAACATAGCTGAAGAAGGCTTTGTGGTTATCTTTAGTGTCCTTAGCGATTTTTCTCTCAAAGTTGGCCTTGGATGTTTTTATGAGAGAATGTAGTTTTCTGCTAATGTTGATCAGAGATGTCTTCCCTTCATGGGATTTTGCTCTGACGTGCAGTAGCTTCCTTCTTTTGTTATACAATTTGTTTATGGCTGAGGTCCACCAGACAGGACGCTTACCTTTGGTGGAGAGGGACTTGGATTTATTTGGGATTGCATGATCCATGCATTCTTGGAGATGTCCATAGAAAGCATTTGTGAAGGATTTGCATTGTGGGATGTGGTATCCACTGGCACAGTGGGCTTAAAGGATACCATCTCAGTCTTAAGAAGAGTGAAGTCTGCTTTTGAGAAGTTTTTCACTGTGGTATTTTGTGCTGGGGGTGGAGGTGGGATATGTATATCCAGGGTGATTAGTTTGTGGTCAGATCTCACTAGTGAGGGTATACTTCCAGTGTGGAGCATTTTGTCCCCATGTTTGTAATGATCAGGTCTAGTATATTATCTCCCCTAGTGGGAGAGGTGACTAGTTGTTCCAGTGCATTTGAATTTATGAATTCCAGGAACCTTTGGGCTAGGGTATTAGGGCTAGAATAATGTACCCAATCTATGTTTGGGTAGTTGAAGTCTCCCAGTATGATGGTATTTTGTGATACATTCATATCCTCCAATGTCTTCAGGAAGGCTGAGTGGGGTTCTTGAGATTGGGAGGGTGGTCTGTAACATGCTACCAGTTGTATAGCAGTTTTGCCTATGGTTAGTTGCACCTGTATGGTCTCTGATGCTTAATGTGTTGCTACTAACCTGGAGGTGTGGGTGTCCTTGATGAATATGGACACTCCCCCTCCCTTTGTGGTTCGGCCCGGGTTTTGGGGCCGAAAAGCATGATACGAGGTATAGCCTGGTAGCGTTGGGGAGCTCTCAGGAGCCTTGAACCAGGTTTCAGTTACTGCACAGACGTCGATGTTCTCCATGCTGAGGAGTGCATCAAGTGCCTGCATCTTGAGATTTAGACTTCTGGCGTTGAGCAGCATTACCCTTAGTTTTTTTCCATTTTTGTTTTCTAAGGAGGTGGGTTTGTCTTTTGAGCCTTGCCTAAAAAAGGCACTATGGGGGTGGCAAGAGCCTTAGCCAATATCCAGAAGCCCAGTGGTTACAGGTGTAAGCCATCCCTTGCGAAGTAGCGTGGCTTGTCCAACATGTCATCCCAGGCAGACAGACATTGGATCCCCTTAGAATGACACCAGTACTTGAGCCAGTTATTAAAGCTGATCATCTTGTCTTTGTATTGTGGTATCATTCTTGGTGAGGGCAAGATGCTGCTCAGGGTCAGGGTCATACCAGCCTGGGCTACATAATCGGAGAGCTCCTCTATGTCTCTTTTCATGTAGTCCAGGGAGGTACGTCTCAGGTCATTCACACTAGCATGGACAATGATGGAGTCATATTTGTACTTGCTTTGGAGTGACTTGAGGGTGTGTGTTATGTGGCAGATCCTAGCTCCCGATAGACAGCTCACAGTCACCCTCTCCTTGTTCAGCCTGGTCGGCGGGACATCAGTGTGTCTGACTATAGAGTCACCTATTACTAGTGTATCAGGCAAGGTATTTGGCCTTAAGGGCTGTGATTGGTTGACACACTGATTTATTGAAGTATGTGTTGCATGTGTTTTGTTTTGAGGTGGTGGATTTTTGGATGTCTGCTTTGGGAGCCTCTGTTGTTTTGGTAAGTTTTTTATTAGAGCCTCCAAGTATGTCTTTGTGTTTTTATGTGTTTGGTTTGCAGTTGTGGTAGGTCTATGTGAGACTGGGATTGTTCTGTGTGTGGTTGCCATCTCCTCCTGTCTGGTCATGCCAGCCCTGAGTTGAGAGAGTTCAGCCTCCAGTTTGGCTATATAGCTGCATCTCTCACATGTATTTGTGTTTGTTGGGAGGAGGAGAGGGTTGTCTGTGTACATGAGACAATTGTAGCATTGTCTCAAGATACCCAGATTGACCAGCTGAACTGGAGAGGACGCCAGTAATCTACCACTCGACATGCTAGAACAGTATAAGGGAGTTCTGTACCTTTAAGGGAAGTGGATATTCACAGGGGTGGTAAGTAGATGTAGTGCTTTACTTAGTACGAGAGTGCTTACTTAGTAGAGAAGTATTGAGAAAAAGTGCTAGGCTTATAATATAGTGAGTAGTCTGATTATACTAAGAGTAGAGCTTCCTTAAGGGAAAATTTGAAGAGCAGACCTGGCGGAGCCAGAAGAAATTTAACCTTGTTTAACCGGCGCTGCGCTATGCACACAACCGCGCAAAGCCGTGCAAACGCGGATTTTAAACAGTGAACTACAAAAGAGCTAGAAATGGTCCAAAACAACCAATTACTACAGCTTCTTGTGCTGAGGTCACTTCCTACAGGGACAGGTAGGCTGCTCAAGGCTCCCCACTCCCACTGGTGAGCAAAGAAACTTCCTTCTATCCAAGTAAGGTAATGGACAACACGGGAACTACACCACAGCCCAGAATATAGCAATGCCTGTAAACTGGTCTAAACTAGTTGAGGAGAGGTGGGAAAACAAGGATTATTTTTTTTGTTTTTTTGATAGAAACACACAGAAAATGCAGAAACAGTGATAAATCAGTTACACAGGCTAGCACACTTTAGTGGGCAGCCTCAACAGTTAAATTAAACAAACAAACAAACAAACTTTCGATCAAATTCGACTAAAATGTAACTTTAAGTGCAGATTTTAAAATAATGCAGCAAACAGTTAAAAAACAGTTCAAGCTAGTTCAGGGTAAGCTACAGAAGCTATTCCAAGTGAAAAAAAGCAAAGATACTTAAATCCAGAAAGTAGTCGCTTTTCTGAGTTCCCTGCTGCTAGGACCACGAGGAGCTTGTCTGAGAAGTATAGCCAGAAAAAAATGTCCAGAGGCGGATTTTAAACAGTGAACTACAAAAGAGCTAGAAATGGTCCAAAACAACCAATTACTACAGCTTCTTGTGCTGAGGTCACTTCCTACAGGGACAGGTAGGCTGTTCAAGGCTCCCCACTCCCACTGGTGAGCAAAGAAACTTCCTTCTATCCAAGTAAGGTAATGGACAACACAGGAACTACACCACAGCCCAGAATACAGCAATGCCTGTAAACTGGTCTAAACTAGTCGAGGAGAGGTGGGAAAACAAGGATTATTTTTTTTGTTTTTTTGATACAAACACACAGAAAATGCAGAAACAGTGATAAATCAGTTACACAGCCTAGCACACTTTAGTGGGCAGCCTCAACAGTTAAATTAAACAAACAAACAAACTTTCGATCAAATTCAACTAAAATGTAACTTTAAGTGCAGATTTTAAAATAATGCAGCAAACAGTTAAAAACAGTTCAAGCTAGTTCAGAGTAAGCTACAGAAGCTATTCCAAGTGAAAAAAAGCAAAGATACTTAAATCCAGAAAGTAGTCACTTTTCTGAGTTCCTTGCTGCTAGGACCACTCTGCAGGACCACGAGGAGCTTGTCTGAGCAGTATAGCCAGAAAAAAATGCCCAGAGGCGGATTTTAAACAGTGAACTACAAAAGAGCTAGAAATGGTCCAACCAACCAATTACTACAGCTTCTTGTGCTGAGGTCACTTCCTACAGGGACAGGTAGGCTGCTCAAGGCTCCCCACTCCCACTGGTGAGCAAAGAAACTTCCTTCTATACAAGTAAGGTAATGGACAACACAGGAACTACACCACAGCCCAGAATACAGCAATGCCTGTAAACTGGTCTAAACTAGTCGAGGAGAGGTGGGAAAACAAGGATTTTTTTGTATTTTTGATAGAAACACACAGAAAATGCAGAAACAGTGATAAATCAGTTACACAGGCTAGCACACTTTAGTGGGCAGCCTCAACAGTTAAATTAAACAAACAAACAAACAAACTTTCGATCAAATTCAACTAAAATGTAATTTTAAGTGCAGATTTTAAAATAATGCAGCAAACAGTTAAAAACAGTTCAAGTAAGTTCAGGGTAAGCTACAGAAGCTATTCCAAGTGAAAAAAAGCAAAGATACTTAAATACAGAAAGTAGTTACTTTTCTGAGTTCGCTGCTGCTAGGACAACTCTGCAGGACCACGACGAGCTTGTCTGAGCAGTATAGCCAGAAAAAAATGCCCAGAGGCGGATTTTAAACAGTGAACTACAAAAGAGCTAGAAATGGTCCAAAACAACCAATTACTACAGCTTCTTGTGCTGAGGTCACTTCCTACAGGGACAGGTAGGCTGCTGGTGAGCAAAGAAACTTCCTTCTATAGGAACTACACCACAGCCCAGAATACAGCAATGCCTGTAAACTGGTCTAAACTAGTCGAGGAGAGGTGGGAAAACAAGGATTATTTTTTTGTTTTTTTGATAGAAACACACAGAAAATGCAGAAACAGTGATAAATCAGTTACACAGGCTAGCACACTTTAGTGGGCAGCCTCAACAGTTAAATTAAACAAACAAACAAACAAACTTTCGATCAAATTCGACTAAAATGTAACTTTAAGTGCAGATTTTAAAATAATGCAGCAAACAGTTAAAAAACAGTTCAAGCTAGTTCAGGGTAAGCTACAGAAGCTATTCCAAGTGAAAAAAAACAAAGATACTTAAATCCAGAAAGTAGTCGCTTTTCTGAGTTCCCTGCTGCTAGGACCACTCTGCAGGACCACGAGGAGCTTGTCTGAGCAGTATAGCCAGAAAAAAACGCCCAGAGGCGGATTTTAAACAGTGAACTACAAAAGAGCTAGAAATGGTCCAAAACAACCAATTACTACAGCTTCTTGTGCTGAGGTCACTTCCTACAGGGACAGGTAGGCTGCTGGTGAGCAAAGAAACTTCCTTCTATAGGAACTACACCACAGCCCAGAATACAGCAATGCCTGTAAACTGGTCTAAACTAGTCGAGGAGAGGTGGGAAAACAAGGATTATTTTTTTTGGTTTTTTGTTTTTTTGATAGAAACACACAGAAAATGCAGAAACAGTGATAAATCAGTTACACAGGCTAGCACACTTTAGTGTGAATCATTCTAAGAAGAATCCATTAGGTTTATTCTTAACAATTTGGCTTTGTCGTTTTTACCTTATTTGCAGTTATTTAAACTACATTTGCCTTAATATTGCTACACACTCAAGTGTGCTAGCTAGTACTGCATTTAAAGTGTTTTTGTTGGTTTACTATCAAATGGTTGAAAGTAATATACCTGAATAACATATATGTGAAAATCCTTTATTTGACTGTCATAAACACCCGTTCTGAATGTTGAAACTGCAACGCAATTAGAAGAAATGAACTCGAGCGCTTCATTGTCATCTCTGAAAGCCCAAATCGCCAAAAACTCATTTCACTGAATTTAATTTTGTCCAAACATAGTAGTGGTAGTGTATATGCCCTTTTCCCCACTGTAGTGCGATCCTGGAGTTAGAATATATAGTTGTGGGGAGGGCGGGGGAGCACTGACCCCACAGTGGTGCTCAGCTGAAGTAAACTATTATCGATACCAGAAAGTCTGCTCTTCAATTTTCCCCTCAGAACGTGCTTGTTCTTTTACTTCTTGCACTTCAATTAGCTTAACTGGCTAGCACTTTAACATGCTTTTGTAGCATTTACTGTAGCACACTTAGGTGCTATCAGCACTAACGGTTCCTACGCAGTAACAGCACCAGTACTTATTAGTTATGACCACCCCTTCTGGTATGATTGTAGGGCAATTTCCTTGCTTTCTCCTGATAACCTGGTGCACTTGGGCATTCTGAGACAGTGTGGCAACTGTCTAATGTACACAGACAACCCTCTCCTCTTACCTCCCAGCACTCATACCTGTGAGAGATGCACTTATATCACCAAACTGGAAGCAGTGCATGCTCCAACCAAGACCGGACTAACTGGTCAGGAGGAGAAGGTCAACACCTGCAACTCACTACACAGAAAACACAGCCCTCCAAAACACCAACAATCACAACCCACACATAGAAATACAAACCATACACCCACCTTCATGGAGGTTCTCAATAAAAAATTACCCAAACAACAGAGACCCCCCCCCCCGAGACAGAAATGCACTCAACCACCACAACACAACACCAACCCCAGAACACATAGCTCACCACCACAGTGTGACCCACAACCTTAGCCCTTAAGGTAAAACACTTTGCCCAATGTGCTAATCATAGGAGACTCAATTGTAAGGCACATTGATGTCCCACTCACTAGGTTGAACAAGGAGAAGGTGACAGTCAGTTGTCTATCAGGTGCCAGGATCCACCACATAACACATTTACTCGGGTCACTCCACAACAAGCACAAATATGACTCAGTTGTTGTCCATGTGGGTGTGAATGGCCTGAGACATATCCATTGAATACATGAAAAAGAAATGTGATGGAACTCTTGGATTATGTGGCCCAGACAGGTATGACCGTAGCCCTGAGCAGTATTCTACTGTCACCCTAAATGATACCACAGTATGAGCAGAAAATGATTGATGTCAACAATTGGCTTAGTTTCTGGTGTCATTCTAAGGGGATCCAGTATCTGTCTGCCTGGGATGACATGATCGACAGACCTCAACGCTTTGCCAGAGACAGCCTGCATCTGTCACCCCTGGGATTCCTGGTGCTGGCTAAGGCTCTTGCCACCCCTATAGTGCATTTTTAGGCAGTGTTCCAAAGAATAAAATTCCAATGTAACAGCTACAAACAAGTGCAATCTGTAGGTCATGCTGCTCAATGCTAGAAGTCTAAATCTCAAGATGCACTTGCTCAAAGTTCTCCTCAAAATGGAGAATGTTGACATCTGTGCTGTAACGGAGACCTGGTTTAAAGAGGCAGAAAGCACCCCTGCAGAATATGTCCTGAAGCTCCAAAGATGGTGGTGTCTCCATATTCTTAAAGAATACACTGCTACAGAACCCAAAACATGTCCCTAGACTCTCACTCCAAGTTCCTAAGCACCCTGGAATCTATCAAGGTCCAACCCAATACTCTCATACTGAGTGACTTCAACTACCTTTCCATCAACTGGGAAAACTATTCATGTACCAATGTACAGGCCCAATGTTTTCTGGAATTTATCAATTACAATGCCCTGGACCAGCTCATTCTGACCCCCACTAGAGGAAGCAACATCCTTGACCTGGTTTTCACCAACATAGGAGACCATTGCTCCACACCTATAGTCAATTCCTCCCTGGTTAAATCTGAACACAAACTGATCACCATGGAAATCTCCATCTCACCTACATGCCCTGCTAAGGTGACCACCCAGAAAAACTTTTCTAAAGCCAACTTTGAGATCCTAAAAATGGTGGTGGCTAAATTCTTGGCACCCATTCCAATGAAAAATAGCTGCATGATTGCCAAATCATACACCAATGGACTGTACGAGCATGCGCACAAATGCATGGACCTTGCCATACCAAAGAATTAAGACGCTCTCCTCCAAAAAAAAGGAAGCCAATCTGGTGGTCCCCAGCCATCAATAAACTCTACAACAAAAGGAAGAAACTGTTGAAGAAAAAAATGAAGTCACAAGACTGGAAAACCTCCTTTATCAGTTTCAACAAAGAGCTGAGATCCCTTATCAAATCCTCTAAAGCCAGCTATGAAGGCAGAATTGTGGCTGACACCAAAAACAACCACAAAGCCTTCTATAGCTATATCAAAAACCTCCAAGGCAATACCCAGATTTGCTCTGAGTTATTGCACAATGGCACCTCCTATACTGAGCCTACAAATCTAGCCAACATACTGGCCAACAGATTCAGTGTCAACTTTACCTGTCCCCCCCCTCCAAGGGCCCTATCACAATACCAGAAGAAAGCCTGGTACCCACCATTTCTGCAGGTAATGCTGCATTGTCCAAAGGCAAGAATACAGCATCCATGGGACCTGATAATATCCCTGGCTGTGTCCTACACAAGCTACAAAATGAACTGGCACCATATCTGTGTGCCCTGTTCAATCACAGCCTTACCTCAGGCTATGTCCCTAACAAATGGTGCACTGCTACAGTCATCCCACTCCATAAAGGGGGGGGGGGCAAATACAGCCCCTGGAAACTATTTCCGCATTAGCCTGATGAGTCTGGTATGCAAAGTGATGGAGTACATCATCATGTACCTGCTTAACAAAGATAAAGGCAATCTCCAACTCTTGACCCCATAGTAGTTTGGCTTTGTCAAGAGGAGATCCTGCCTGCTGAACCTGGTTGACTTCTTCGAGGTAGTCACCAAGGCTGTGGATGAGGGTAAGGCAATGCATACAGCCTACCTCGACTTGGCCAAGGCCTTTGATACCATTCCCCACTCAGGTATCCTTGATAAACTCACCAAACTAGGCATGAATCCTTACATCACTAGATGGGTTGCAAAGTGTCTCACAGACAGGATCCACAGAGTGAAAGTTGTGGATTCCAAGTAAGACTGTCAACCAGTCACGAGTGGAGTCCCAAAGGGTTCGGTCCTGGGCCCTCTCTTGTTTGGCATCTACTTCTCAGAAGTCCAGGACAACACAGAAGGACTCTGGCTGACCATGTTCACTGATGACTGCAAGCTAGGAGTCATTGCCAACTCCCCAAGTGTTGCAGACATCCTACAAAAGGGCCTCTGTCAGACAAATGACTGGTGTCTGAACCATGGCCTGAAGCTTAATGCCAAAAAATGCATTATCATCCCTCTGGAAAAAAACTCAGTTCCCAAGATTTACCACATTGATGGGAGCCTACTGAACACTGAAGGGTCCATAAAAGATCTGGGCACCCAGGTCGACAGCCATCTCACCTTCAACCACCACATTGCTACTGTGGTCAGAAAGTCCTTCTATGTGGCACATCTGATATCTAAAGGTTTTGCATCCAGGAAGAAAGAGGTCATCATCCTTCTCTACTCATCCCTCATTTGACGACTCATTGAATATAATGGCCTGTTTGGCATGTACCTGACCAGACACCAAGAACAGCTGGAGAGGTCACAAAAGTACCTCACAAAAAGGATCCTAGGCCTTAAACACATGTTCTACATGGACAGACTCAAGAAACCTCAGCTGTTCTAAGTCTCTTATTGTCTACTTAGAGGTGATCTCAGCTTGACTTACAAAGCCATGTCCGACCCAGCCCTACTTGAAATGCTACACCTAAAGAAATCTCAATCCCACCATGCCACATGCTCCAGAGATTACAACCTCATTATCACAATTAACAGAACATGCTGGAGGGACAGGTTCATCTCCCAAAGACTGCCCATACTCTTGAATAAGCTTTCTACTCATATCAAGCAGAACACCTCACTGGCCTTCTTCAAGAGAAATCTTGACGAGTGGATGAGTAACAGAAAGTTCACTCCAGGGATCACTCCAGTTGCCATACTGGATAGGGACACTGTGAACTAAAATCAAGTGGCACGGTGCCTGGGCAATTTTTTTGGGCTAGACTTGTAAAGGCTCCAGGGCTATTAGCCTAGTACACACCTATAAACCTATGAAAAAGAGATCATGCTGAGTCTTCTGGTATGGCAGCTGGTGTGGGAGAACATTGAATTGGATGATCGGAGAAACTGGTTATCAGTACTGCTAAAAAATGGTGCCTTCTCTGACAATAAACAAACTGAAATATAAATGACCTCAAGATGTTGCCCAAGCAAGAAATCAGAATGGCAAGGAAAAGTTTCTAAAACAGAGAAAAAAGACTGAGCAAAAGCTGTGTCACCTAAAGAAAGGTGGGGAAGCCCAATCTCCATGGCTGAGGAAGACTAGACCCAGGCCATGGCAATGGAAGTCAAAATGTGCAGTATGCATGCTGCTATAAGAAAGTTGAATTCGGTGCTTATGGAATACATAGCTCAACAAGTATTGATCCCATTGGATAGGAATATAAGGCAGTTTATCTCTGAGGGGGACAGAGTGAAATGGGATACGTTGAAACTCTCCTCCTGAGCTAGGTGGACCAGGAGTGCCTGATTTCAGATTAGTACAGTACAACCAAGATAAAACTAATTTACTTGCTCTAGGTTGAATCCTCCTTGCCCTAATGGGAGGTATTGCTAATGAAATGAGGGGGGTACAATTTAAAACTGGGACCCTCCTTCTGAGGCTAACACTAGAATTAACTTATAATACTTAATATTTGCAATCTTATGTGCACTGATTCTAAAGAATATTATGTTGGATAAGACTTACAGGGAGTGGAAACCACTCCTACCCCCCCATAGGCTTTCCAAAGAAATAGTCCCATTGGCAGAGATCAGGACAGGCAGCACTGACATAGACAGAGAGAGAAAGAGAGTGAGAGAGAGTGGAGACAGGATTCTGGGAACAAATGATGAGCAAAGACACAACAGTAATCTGGAATGAAGCTGGGTAGACATTTTGTTTGGGAGATGGGGCTGTTACACCTAAATGGAGTTAATGATAAAAGACCGGAGAGACAATTAAGTACCCCAATATCCTGTGAAGAAGCTAAAATAGTCCCGTTAATATGGAAGGCAAGAACTATCTCTGCATGTAGAACAAGTTTGTGAAGTAGGGCTTATAGTGCATGTGCTGAAGAGGGTCGCACCTCTACTAATCCATGAGAACAGGATGGAGTAGGAGATGGGATATTCATCTGTAGGATTCCAACATATGCTACAAAGGCTAGGAGATTTAGAACTTTTGCACAGAAGTACCTTTAATGGTACTTTTATGCTCCAGCTAGACTAGCAGTGATACACCCAAATTCATCAAGTGTTTTTTGGAGGAGAATTAGATAATACAGAGGATCATGGGAGCATATCTTTTAGAAGTGAAAGGAAATGAGTATATATACAAATGATATTCAACAGCTGACTTGAGAGATAACAAGCCAGAACATAATATTAATGAGAGAGCTGTTTTATTAACCCTTACTAGAACAATCCTGGACAATCATGTTGGTTCATCGGTATCCCTACTATTTATACTGGCTAAAATCGGGATCAGCATTAAAGGTAAATCATGAGTAGCACCTGCTGTTGGAGAGGGGCGTACAATAATAAATGAGATATTGGACATGGGATTGAAAGCCACCTATACTAAACCAGTTAAATTTCTAATCAAAAGTGGTGTAACTAGAAGGAGGCTATTGCATAATCAGTATAAGAAAAGAATAAACTTGAAACTCAGCTGTTCAACTTGGACTTTTCCTAATGTATATGAAAAATATATTAAGGGTCAGAACAGGTGATGGTGGTAATTGATGATGCTGGTCAATATATATGTAAATAGTTAATTTGGCTGATGTTTTTGGAATGACAATAGAACTGAAAAATGGACTATGCTGACATAATAGTAAATGGACACTATGGCAGCTGAGTCATGGGATAAGAGAATTTATAAAAAGTGTTACCCCCAGATTTAAACTGAGCCTGAATGTTCTCCAAATATCACGCTTGTTTTTACCAATTCAGCAGAACACTGAGTAGACAAAGTGTTCACCTTGCACATGGACTGTACAGTGGTTGTAAAGTGAGATGTGAATAAACAGGATTCAAATGGGAAAAAAAAGAAGGAATCATACCTGTTAAACCTTAATATTTTCAGGAGGGTCATGCAAGCAGTTGACAGTGGTCATGCTGTTCATACAGCTATTTTCAATCTGGCAAAAGCACATGATACAATACTTGATGCTAGAACTATAGAGAAGCTATCATCTTTAAATATAGATCCTTATCTGGTGAAATGAATAGCTACTTGGCTGAAAGACTGATCCTACATAGTTTGTATGGCAAGAGCCTCTTCAAATTATGGTAAGATAATCAATGGAGTCTCCTAAAGACTCTATACTGAGTCCTCTTCATTTTGGAATCTACTTCTCTGGTCTCAAAATGATAATTAGGACATCTGGTTAGTTAGATTTAGAGATAACTACAAGCTTTATGCAGTTGTCAAAACCATCTCAGATGTCTACCATGTAGAAAGAGCTTACAATATTAGATGGTGTGTGGATAATGGATTTAAACAAAACACTAAAAGGTGTGTAGCGTTATTTCTTTCTGGAAACAGAAATTACCCACATCATGTAGTGTTGATAACACCCTTGCAAAATGAAAAGGTAATCTGAGACCTTGGCATATGGGTTGTTACTTCCCTTTCCTTTGAGCACCGTGTGGCAACTGTAGTCAGGAAATGCTTCTACTTACCATAACTAATAGCCAGAGGTATTTCATCTAGATTCACAGATGTTATTGTTTCTCTGTAGTTATCATTCACCATACCCATAATAGAGTCCAGTGATCCCTTTCATATGTACCTCACTTGACATAGTAGAAAACTTAAAAATACACAGATGCTCCTAACTAAAAAGATCCCTGATCTTACTTATAACATTAGTTATCAAGAGAAGCTGGAAGCCCTTTCACTCTACTCTGCATTTTATAGACTTCTAAGGGATGATCTGTTCTTTGCTTACCATGTTATTAGAAATGGTGGTCCTTGATCTCCTCTACCTCAAAAAGTCAAACTTTTCATCCCATACTAGAACTAGAGACCTGTGACTTCAGCAGCATATATATAGACTGTAGTAGAGGGATAGTTTAATCACTGATTGCCTCTTCTCCTCTGTGTATTAAGTAACATGATTCATTATCTTCATTCAGATGTAGAATGGATGAGAGTATGGGTTCTTTCAAATTTGCCCTGGGTTAATTGGCCTCTGTTTCCTTAATAAAGGAGGTAAGGCTTGAGGGTGGGTATTGGCAAGGAGCACGTGGTCATTAGATTAAAATAGCCTTGAAAATCCTATGAATACATGAGCTTGGCTGTCATCCTGTGGCACCAGATTACAATATCTGTCAGTGGTTTTCAAATTCACAGATATTTTGTTCATGCTGTAGCTCTTGTCTGAGCCATTCCTCAAATGCAAATGTTGCTTGACACCTACTCAACTTTCTGTTTTGTCTTGTTCTCTTTATTGTGATGGTCTCCACTTATTCCACTATTCTTTTTCATAACAGTCTCATTGAGCTAGTTTCACGTTATTTATATATATAGACACACACACACACACACACACACACACACACACACACACACACACACACACACACACACATCATTTTTTTTTTACTTTTTGTCTGCACATTATTCCTTTAATATTTTGAAATGTCATGCCATTTTGTGATATGGTTACAGGGCAAGGGTAGGATGATTATTATAGTTGGTGGCCTTCAAGCTAGTATAAGGTAGCCTGTGTGGACCAGTGGCAAAGAAAAGTCACAGCCACTTGCTTTGGTGGCTGAGAGTGATAGAAATTCCTCCCCATTAATGTCACACAAACCTTCAAAATTTAAGTTGAAATGTCTGGAGAAAAAAACATCCCAGCGATTGCATTCATTTGCTAACATCAGCCATACTGCTTTGCTGGAAAGTTATAAGTATAAAGTAGGGCACAAAGGTTTAAAATAGGTAAAATGTGATTGGAAAACTTGAGTATTCAGCACTTTTCACCCTAAATTAAAGAGTTTTACAGAGCAGGGTATCACTGATTACTGTAACCAAGAGTAATAAAGTTAAATGAAAATCTGGTTTTCTGTTATACTACTATAATGCCATTAGAATGTTAAGTACCTAAGGACAAAGTGCATGAAACCTCTAGCCTAAAATGCATTTTCTTGTGGCACCAGTGCTCTACATAATAATTCATTTTAATCTGAATGTGGTATTACAAACATATGCTTATATTAGAGTATAAATATTGTAATTGCTCTCTTTTACGTTTTCCAGGCATAAATATTGATAAATTAGATTTCTTGCACCTTAGAAAGCATAGTCACAGCCTAGTTCAATAGTTCACATTCACATCTTAATACTGTCTGATGTAAGATGGCCAAAGTTGTTTTTCAAAATACTGTTGATGCTTAAAGTGTCATTCATGTGTTTGTAAGTTATTTATTTTGTAAAAATCCCTGCACATTGGAAGGTGTTTTTTACAGGTGCACAATAATGAATTTAATGATATTGTTGCATGGCGATTGAGATTGAGAGCAGGTAGTGATCTTATCTTTAAATGCAGTAAATGGAATGGAATGCTTTTATATTTGGGGAGTGAACTGAAGGAAGGGATATTAAGCATATTAGCAAGGGTTCTATATATATATATATATATATATATATATATATATATATATATATATATATATATATATAAATTGTTAATGAGAAAAAGTAATCTGAGGCTTACAGTTTCATCTGACACTTGTCTAGGCTTAATTAAGGCCTACTTGTCATGGGGAAGTAAAAGACAGAAGCAGTTTCTTCAGACAATAACACATCAATAGCAAGGACTTTAAGGTCTAAGTTAAGCAGAATAATTGGTGTATACTTGCTGGGATTGAACAAATCCTGTTGATGTTTTTATAATGAGAAGAATGCTACATTGGATAAATTAAACATCAGAGATACCTCTGGACTGAAAGAAAAAGAAAAGAAATGATATTTTGAAGGACTTAGCCATTTTAGCCTTGAATGCTCAACTGAAGTTAGAAGTAAACTCATTGGGGACTGGTAGTGTATTTGGTTTAGAGGAAGTTATGGCAGCTACAGATCCTTAAAGGATTAAGGGACTGTTTAGTCTTGGTATTGTTCAGGGGAATATTTGGAAAGGACTAGAATGCTATGAGTTGTTTTAAATCTTGTAGAGTGGTTTTAGAAAGATGGAGGTTACAGATGCTAGTAAGAAAACTAATCAATAACATCAGTAATATTCTTTGGATCATGGATCAGGTTATTTTATATCTAGTTATTGATCTTACAATATGGATTTTGGACTTGGATAATGGAGTCAGTGTACCCAGAGGGTATGTGAGCATACACAGAAAAGTTAGCAATACACCCGAGTTCATACTAAGAGAGTTGTGGGCAAAGCTCAGCCTGTAATTCAGACAATATCTCGATTCTGTTTAAAAATAGAAGTCTTGACTATCAGCAAAGTTAGATATTGGAAATCAATCTTGTTTAATAGTACAGTCTCCCTCATTCACTCTCTGTCTCTGAAGTTTCAGCTTTTATGATAATGTGCCTGAGAAAAAAAATACCCCCTATTTTCAACCTTAAGGGCTGTTTATAAATTATCAAGAATAGAAGAAGAGACAATGAGTTTTAAAATAAATTTATCAGGCTTTGCATTACAAGTTCAATAACTTAAGCAGAAACTAACTGGTTGGAATTTAGGGGTTCTGTTTAGTTCCCTTCTAGGATCAGAATCAGCTGTATTAAAGTCCAAGAGAAGGTATATTTCTGAATGGTCCGAAAGTATCTGGGAAAGATAACCCCATGTTTATTCTATCTACCCTGATTAAAAACGCGATTAAAGATAATCGTATATATTTATATATATATATATATATATATATATATATATATATATATATATATATATCGAGTAGCAGAATATCTTGGTATAAGGATGCCATCAGTATGAGACTAAAAATGATAGATTTGGGAGAAGTAGGAGAAGTAAAGATCACTGTGGTATAACAAGTAAAATGGGTCTTTTTGGTCATACGTTTTCATGGTATGTAACTTTTTGCTGCCAAACTTCTGCTATAATAAGACAGTGACTGAGGAACTTGTTTAATAAAATTATTAAAGAAGCAAGAACCTCCACTTTAACAGAGAAGGTGCACGTATAGAAAGGAGAATAGGCTTGCCTAGATTAGGAAGCTAAAATGTGAGGTAGAGGAAAATGTCTTGATAATCTGCATAAGCATTACTGATAGAAAAGTTAGAGATTCGTTTAACTGAGAGAGCTGCAATTTCTTTGTTTACCTGATATAACAATGGTGCAGATTTATTTTTAAAGAGAGCATTTTGTTGGTCAGTGGAAATGTGTGCTTCCTGAATTAGCACAATGTGGGTATCAGATTAATAAAACAAGTGAAAAAATGCATTTGTTTTGAATGGAACTTTAATCCCATTAATATTCTGCGCTGTATATGTTAACATCGACCATATGCAATAAAGACTAAGGAAAATGGCACAGTTATAAAATATTTTCAAATACCAAGAGGTATGAAACTGGAGAAATGCATTAACTAACAAAAACAATGAGGCTTTCAAAATATCAACCTGGAACTTCCCCAAGTCCCCTATCCACTCAAAGCCTAACCCCCTAACAAAGTTTCTACAGAAAGTTCTATAAATAATTATCCTATGATATGATATATAGCAATATCTATCGCTATGTAAAACAACACACTTAATTAACTATGTACAGAAGAACACAAGCCCTAAAAATTCCATCACAATCCATGATTGAACTAGCTATGGCCTAACTGTCGTAACTGAAAAAGACCACCAGTGCATTTTAAATGGAGAAGGTCATGCTTCACAATGAATACAGACCATTTCAGACATGAAGACACTGGTGTATAACATCAGGATGATAATGCAACACTTTTGTAAAATATAACTAATAACACTATTTGTTAGATAGGAGTATTGCAAACCTAAGACCAAGGCTGCAAAATGAGATGGGAGAACTTAGAAATTAGATAGACAATAAATGAGGAGATGTATAACTCATGCACAGAGTAACATGAGAAAAAATAAAATAAAAGTAAAATGCAAATATTCAGTGTGGCTGCAACATTAATGAGATGACTGGAGAAACAGGGAATGAAAACATTAAACAGTCACTGTATGAATAAAAAAGATAATGAATAAAGTATATAAAAAAGAGAAAAATGTCTCCAAAGGGTAGAAGGGAGAGAATGTAATGTTAAGAAGGAAAGGAATGAGTAATCTCAAAAGAAAAAAATATGTTCAATTTAAAAAGTAAGAAATGGCAGTACTGGCAGTCCTATTATTCAAGGCTATAAGTAGATAAAAGGAGAATAGAAGGCAGGGCAACATCTGTACTGTCTGCAAATATGAGTAAACAAAGTCTAGAATGCTGGGCAAACATCTAAGGCCATATGGAAAAGTTTATGCAACTTTATTATATGCCAAAACACCAACATCAGTTAGATCAAGTACACAATACAGAAAAGTGCTCAACTTTAAGGGGTGAAGTTAGCATACACAGATATCATTCAAATTATCAAAATAATTATGTTTATAATAAAACAAAGCTTCCCATGCCAATACTGGAGAAGTGTGAAGTATGTAACTTTTATCTACTACCATAAAATTGAAATGAAATACTTTGTATGTAGGTCGTGGTAAACCCAAGCTAAGGAAATAAGCTCCTTCTCTAATGTTATCCTGAACCAAGCAGATGATAGCATGAAAATGTCTGAATCACTTTTACTGATATATGTTGTGGTGTGCTGCATTTTGAAACGGGATAATTTGTGTATAACAGCAGAGATGTTTAAATAAAATAATACAATATTAAGAATTAATAAAAGAAGCAATAGAGCTGTTTAATGAGCATTTAAACTTGATATCTATATGTGTGATGACTCATGGGCCACTGTCCTAGTGTACATGCATGAGACAATGCCATATTTTGCCAAATTGTGACTACAAAATGAGCTAATGTACAGTTATTTCCAGCTAGTATAAAAGTGAATTAGATAAAAGAAGGGAAGACAGAAACAGGACCAGAAAGTTATCAGAAATGTTTCATTATGCAAGTAGAAAGCATACATGTGAATTTAAATCTGCATCACAGAATGACATAGCAGAAAATCTGTGGTGCAAGAGTAACATTTTAATAATTTTAATAAGCAAAAGTCTTAAAATAACCAAAGTGAAGTAAATATGACCACCAAATCACCAGAAAAACAAAGCCAACCATGCAAGCCATTGTGTTTACATATTCATTTAAAGAGTAAAAATACAGCAATGTGAATAACAGAAAAGAACACGATAGAGAATATGGAGAAATTTTAACTACAAGAATTAAGTTATGAGCATAGAGTTCATAAACAATATACAAGCTTTTTACTTAGCCTTACTGTGCTAAGTCTATAAACACACACATGAATGTGTAACTACACACACACACACACACGAAAATACAGATACACTGCAGCAGCAACCGGCTCATCTTGTGCCCACTGCCACTCCATGATGTCTCGGCTCAAAGCTGAGAAGTGCAAAATGTACCCCAGTATAATGCCCCCACATAAGGAGCAGCAAAGGCCAGGTGGTCTATCTCTGTACTGATCTATGTCCTTCTAAAATAAATAAATAAATAAATAAATGGTCTTCTTTTAAAAATCATCTTGCTACAACCTATTCCACCCACTGAGCACCAAAGCAAGTGCTTTAGTCCTGACAATGAGAGTAAAATAGAAAAAAGTGGTATATATCATATATTGGAAATTCCAAAATATCAAACACCATATGTTTGAACTTGGAATTTTGAATATTGAAAACATCAAATGCTCAGAATATGGAATTTTTTTCCCAGGGAAAAAAATTGCTGTTCTGAGAAACATACACACAACACAAGCACACCAAAATAAATAAACCACACACATACAGTTAACAAAACTCAACCCCACACTAAACCATACATACATTACTAACTATCCACTTACCTTAACCCGCACCCTAACCCTAAGGTCCGTAACTCTCGCAGCACAGTGGAGGAAATAGCGAAGCCATGGAATGGCCCACCAAAATCTTGCCCTAGGTAAGATTTCAATGTTCCAGGGCTTCGCTATTTTCATCATTCGATATTGTGGGTTCGATGTTTTAACGTTTGACGTTTTACTTCTTCGAAGTTTTGATATAGACTTGAAAAAACATACTTTTGGCATTAATTTCCATTCCATCTTTCAGAAATGCCAGTACAGAAATGAATGCCTGTACTATACTATCAATCATTCAGCATCTGCTGATCACGCAGCCTAACACATCGTACCTGGGTGGCTGCCACCTTCACCCCACATTCACTTTGCTTCTGACATGCACACCCCATACCTCTCAATTTCTTAATGCAAGAAATCTGGACAAAACCAACAATAATGGGGGGGGGGGGGGACAAAGGTCCAAAATAGGGACAACTTTTAAATATCACTCTTATTAACTTAGGAAGTTGATAGAATAACAGGTTTTGCATTAGCATACATTGTCTGAAAATTAAATGTCTGTCACTATTTAGTGAATACTTTATTTGCCAGTTTGAAATAAAACTACAAAATGTATGAGGAACAGACCAAACATGAGGCAAAAATCTGGACATTCTGAGAAAATCTGGATGGAGTACACACACACGTATACACGTACACATGCACACATGCACACACGTACACACACACACACACACACACACACACACACACACACACACACACACACACACACACACACACACACATTTATAGACATCCAGAGAATCTAATTCTATCCATTAAAATAGACAGACAGACAGATAGACACACACACACACACACACACACACACACACACACACACACACACACACATACACAAACACACACCACCCAACCCCCACATCTTCGCTGAACTTATCTGCACCATAACTACTTCCATAGGAGTGAAAGGGTGACTGACATTTTTTGATATATAAAATATACACACCTACACAAACATGGACACTGTCAGAATACTAGAGTTGGAGAGAGCAGATTAAGGGGAAAATTGAATCAAGTATGTTGTTTAGAATGAGTCAAGAGATGCACAGGCCTATTTTCCCAAATTCCTATAGTGCCGTATTTAGTGAGGTAATTCAAAACTGGTTTAAACAGCCATAAATCAAATGTTTAAAAGTCAGGTCTTTTTCTTTAATAGATTTCTATCTAATATTATCATCTTGTATAGAGAGAATAAGGCAAGTTAAAGTGACCAAGATATCATTTCTTATGTTCATCAATTATGTCTAACAATTTTCCTAAACAAATAGCCTGTACAACATTAAAACAGAAGAGGAAAACGTGCTGTGGTTAACTGACAAGCACTGAAGTCATTGTTGTATGAAGATGTGGTGGTCTCTGGGAAATGATGCTTTAAGACAGGTTTTTTTTAAATATTGCAATTCAAATTTTAGACCGGATTATGCTTCTCTGATTGCATTACAGAAGCCAGTATAAACCTGTTTTGAGTAAAGAACTGGCAATGCAAACATTATGATGTGTCTGCAGCTCTGAATAATTTTCAGATGCTGTTTGTTAATGTAGCCTACCCAGATGCCACACTGAGATCACAGGACTGTATAATCAGTATTGTCTCTGACTCTACATTAAACTTGTGTGGGTGTTTAGGTTTAACTCAGAACGTGTTTGTTTCTTTCATTTTGGTGGACCCCAGATTAGTCAGTGGTCATACATGTACTGCTGACCACCAGAGAGGAGTTTCCATGTCTAAACTTTGTTTTCTTTGTCTTCAGACAGTTTAGTAATAGCTTGTTTGAAAAACAATATTGCTTGCAAATGCTTAGCTGAGACAAATGAAACTTATTGCAAAACCTGAGCTATAATTAATTCCATATAATAAATGCTGGGAAATTTTATTCAAGAAGAAACAATGGCTATAACTTCAGTTACTTGCTAATTTAATTCATGCCTGTGGATCAAAAACATCCATTTATGACTCCATGATCCAATGTAAAACTTTCCATTTAAGACTTTACGATCTAATGCAATCATGCTAGTTGCATGCCATTCCACACCCAGAGGCAGGACTGTAAAAACATCAACTTCTACCCTGTATAACTGGCACCTAGCCTATTTCATTTCAACACCTTCTTTTCTACTAACTCAGACCAGATAGTTGTCAGGCTGTCATTAATGATCATGCCAGTAACACATTCAGCCTGTTGTTATTCAGCTTTGATAGTGGTATGGGGGGGGGGGGTGGCAAGTTTGATGATATTTTGGATCTAGAGATTAATTGACATTCATCTATGCTGTTCCCCACTCTGGATAGATGGTGTATATTTGGGGTTCCCTATTAGTCGAATCGGCATAGTTGGCCCTTCTGCGGTATACCTCCTTAAGATAAGTGTGTGATAGTTACGGACTTTATGGTTAGGGTACGGGTTAAGGTAAGAGCATACATGGTAGTATATGCAAGCTTTACTTTAGGGTTAGAAGTAAGGTTTTGTTTAGTGTATGTATGTGGTTTATTTATTTTGTTTGGGTAGGTAGTATGTAGTGGCCGGTGGGGTTGGCCAACTATGACGATTCGAGATTTTGAATTTCGTGGTTTAGGACATTCGGTATTTTCGTGGTTCACGCAATATGTGTCGCTGTTTCCATATTCGATGAAAAGAACTTTTGTGCTTATAATATAGACCCATATTTGGTAATGTGAAATATTTGTAAAGGTTTTCCTTTATGTGCCTTGTTGCAGATGACCACTGACTGTGAAATCTCAGTCATTTATGTTTTGTTGATGCAGAATTCCTGTTCTACAGTAAGAAGGGTGTTTTTAGTCCTTATGACAAACACATACCTCTTCCAATAGTGAAATAAATGACTGAAAAATCCTACTGCTTTCTGGTTAGACTTGCAGTCCCTAAGCTAATGCTTGAACTCTTGTCATGTACAAAGAGATGGAATCCTTTTTTCTACATGCAAGTCCCTCATCAGTCCAGCTGGAACCTCCTAACTTATAATTGTAGTCCTGTGTGTTTTTCTGTATTGGAGATGTCTAAATGCAACACTGCAGTTGAAAGAATGCTCTTCATTAATGTCTACTACTTTAATTTTCCTTTTTTCTTTTTCTGTCTTAGCGGGAGTTCGGTTTCATGACAAATTCAGACATGTAATTATATGTATCATGTTTATACATATGACTAATATGTTTTTCCTAAGTGGAATTGCAGTATACCATATATTTTAGTTCAAATTCCAGCTCAGAAATGTTCTATTCTATCAACAAAGTCTATAAGTCAGTATCACAAACAATGGCATACATAGTCGTCCCAGTGAATGATGTAAATATTTAAATATTAAATGACAGAACTAGATGAGTTAAAGTATTTGACCCACTATTACTCATACATGTGCAACTTGCCATAAACAGGATCTCTTACTATATTCTTACAAGCTATAGGTCCCCCTCCATATACCAGGAAACCCATACTACTAATGCAATGTACTGGTGTCCCTTACCATTCAACCCAATCACGATACTCATGGGGAATCTCAACTATCCCGCTATAGACTGGGAATCCTACACCACTTTGCACAAGACCAGAGATTCCTAAACTTTAATACCAACATAGGTTCATAGGTTCATAGGTAGGTACTAGGCTATCTGCCCGAGGGCATTTATAAGCCTAGCCAGAGTGTGTCAGCTTTCCACCCCATTGATTAATTAACTGATCCTCTGTCAAACAGAGCCAATGAAGTGATCCCAAGGGTGTATTTTCTGTTACCCATTCACTCATCAAAGTTTCTCTTGAAGAGTGTTAGTGAGGGGCTCTGCCTAATGTAGTTTGGAATTTTGTTCCAAAGCATGGGGAGTCTCTGTGACAGGAATCTGTCCGTCCAGCATGTTCTATTTATTGTTGTGGCGAGGTTTAGCTCACTAGAGTGCGTGGCTTACAGTGACTTGGATTTCTTTAGGTGGAGCATGTCCATCAGTTCTGAGTGGGACATGGCTTTGTAAGTCGGGCAGTGATCACCTCCGAGTAAGCAATATGCCACTGAGTACAGCCAGAGTTTTTTCAGTTGAGCTGCATAGGACATATGTTTGAGACCAGTAATAATCTTGGTGAGGTACTTTGTGGTCTTTCCAGCTGTTGGAAGTGTCTTGTGAGGTACATCCCAAATGGGGCATTGTACTCTATGATGGGTCTAATGAGTGGCAGTAGAGGGGCACTATAACCTCTTTATTTCTAGATGAAAACCCTTTAGTAATTAGATGGGCCACATAGAAGGGTTTCCTAACTACTTTGGCAATATGATTGTCAAAGGAGAGATTACTATTTACCTGGGTCCCCAGATCTCTTATTACCTCTTCTGTATTAAGGGGGTTGCCACCTATGTGGTAATTCGTGGGTGTTTTGTTTTTCCCAAACAGGATGACTATGCATTTTTGGGCATTTAGCTTGAGGCCATGACTTTGACACCAGGTGTCTGTCTCAATAAGGCCCTTTTGCAGGATGTCCGTGTCAGCCGGAAAGTCAATTATGGCTCCCAGTTTGCAGTCATCGGCGAACTTGGTTAGTCACAGTCCTCCTGTGTTTGCCTGTACTTCTGAGAAGTATATGCCAAACAGTAGGGGTCCCAGGACTGAGCCTTGTGGGACACTACTTGTGACTGGTTTAGAGTCGGACCTGGAGCCCGCTATTCTTACCGTGTGAGTTCTTTCTGTAAGCCAATTGGCAACCCATCTCATGGCGTAGGAGTTTATGTTCAGGCTGGTGAATTTTCTGTAATATGCGAGTGGGGAATGGTGTCGAAACCCTTGGTGAGGTCAAGGTAGGCTGTGTGAACCACCTTTCCTTCGTCTATGGCCTTGGTGACTGTCTCAAAGAAGTCAACCAGGTTTAGTAGGCATGATCTGCCTTTAACAAAGTCGAACTAGGTCAGGTCAAGTGCTTGGAGGTTCCCAATGTCTTTGTTAATGAGTTCCATCCTGGAACAGTTGGTCCATTGTCCTAGCAGGATACAAACATTCTTGACCTTGTACTTTCGAACATGGGGACTGATGTTCCTCACCCAATGTAGTGTGTTTGCTCATCAGATCTGACTTTAAGGCAGTATTATTTGAAATAAAATTAAATCAAGGATCCAGTGTAACAGAAAACCTTTAGTAACTATTATAACCCTTCTATTAGCGACACCTTGGCTAATTTCCAAACACCCCCAAACCCTCAAGAAATTTACACGGGTCTGGCACCCATGTAGCTTTATGGACAGAGGTAGCTTATAAATGCCTCACTCTCAATGTCCTATTTGAATGCAGGATATCATTATTTGTGCAGGAAAACTTAGCTAGGTTGTTAGCCTAGTAAAAATCAAGAAATGTAGGAATTTATGAACATGAATACAACCAAGCTTCGAGTTAGATATATACAAAAAGAACACAACTACCAGCTAACACACACACACACACACACACACACACACACACTGCATAAACAGTAAGACTACAACAATGGAAGAAATATGAGTACAAAAAATATTCTCTGCTTGGACAGCCCTTTACGTAATTACATACAAAAAGATTATATAGTGTAAAAATGTGACATAATTCATTGAATAAAGGAGTGATTGAGCTGAATTAAAGTCCTGCCTAATCCACAGTTAGTGGATTCTTGAATTCTTATAAACATGAAATCTGTGTTTTATTTAAGGCCCATGTGCTATTCTGCCAGGTGAGGTCTGACAGCTGCACTCCCTACTAATTTATTGTGATTTAAGGGTCACCATAGTCACTAAGGAAATGATGTGGTAGCACTCAATAAATCATGCTTCTGCAGTTTCCCATTGGGCCATTACGCAATTAGCGAAAGAACCCCCGCACGGTGAACCCATTGCCACCCCAGAAGCTTGCCTGTATACCAAGTTGTTGAAACTAAAAAAATTGACACCTTATTTAAGAGGGTAGTTATCACAAGTGGATGTCTTTTTTGTCTGAAGAAGGGGAGATACTAATCTCTCCGAAAGTGCTTGCTTTTGGTTTAATAAAAGTTCTAACATCAAATTTTAAACAACTGTTGCTCTATCTTGATTTGGATAACTTTTATGTTCTACATCGTATGACTAGAGTACGGACTTCGTGAAACGCCTTTCCTTGGTTCTTTTTGTTTTACATAGTTTGTTTGCCTTTTTGGAATCCCTGGGTAGGTAGTATGTAGTGGCCGGTGGGGTTGGCCAACTATGACGATTCGAGATTTTGAATTTCGTGGTTTAGGACATTCGGTATTTTCGTGGTTCACGCAATATGTGTCGCTGTTTCCATATTCGATGAAAAGAACTTTTGTGCTTATAATATAGACCCATATTTGGTAATGTGAAATATTTGTAAAGGTTTTCCTTTATGTGCCTTGTTGCAGATGACCACTGACTGTGAAATCTCAGTCATTTATGTTTTGTTGATGCAGAATTCCTGTTCTACAGTAAGAAGGGTGTTTTTAGTCCTTATGACAAACACATACCTCTTCCAATAGTGAAATAAATGACTGAAAAATCCTACTGCTTTCTGGTTAGACTTGCAGTCCCTAAGCTAATGCTTGAACTCTTGTCATGTACAAAGAGATGGAATCCTTTTTTCTACATGCAAGTCCCTCATCAGTCCAGCTGGAACCTCCTAATTTATAATTGTAGTCCTGTGTGTTTTTCTGTATTGGAGATGTCTAAATGCAACACTGCAGTTGAAAGAATGCTCTTCATTAATGTCTACTACTTTAATTTTCCTTTTTTCTTTTTCTGTCTTAGCGGGAGTTCGGTTTCATGACAAATTCAGACATGTAATTATATGTATCATGTTTATACATATGACTAATATGTTTTTCCTAAGTGGAATTGCAGTATACCATATATTTTAGTTCAAATTCCAGCTCAGAAATGTTCTATTCTATCAACAAAGTCTATAAGTCAGTATCACAAACAATGGCATACATAGTCGTCCCAGTGAATGATGTAAATATTTAAATATTAAATGACAGAACTAGATGAGTTAAAGTATTTGACCCACTATTACTCATACATGTGCAACTTGCCATAAACAGGATCTCTTACTATATTCTTACAAGCTATAGGTCCCCCTCCATATACCAGGAAACCCATACTACTAATCGCAATGTACTGGTGTCCCTTACCATTCAACCCAATGCGATACTCATGGGGAATCTCAACTATCCCGCTATAGACTGGGAATCCTACACCACTTTGCACAAGACCAGAGATTCCTAAACTTTAATACCAACATAGGTTCATAGGTTCATAGGTAGGTACTAGGCTATCTGCCCAAGGGCATTTATAAGCCTAGCCAGAGTGTGTCAGCTTTCGCCACCCCATTGATTAATTAACTGATCCTCTGTCAAGCAGAGCCAATGAAGTGATCCCAAGGGTGTATTTTCTGTTACCCATTCACTCATCAAGGTTTCTCTTGAAGAGTGTTAGTGAGGGGCTCTGCCTGATGTAATTTGGAATTTTGTTCCAAAGCATGGGGAGTCTCTGTGACAGGAATCTGTCCGTCCAGCATGTTCTATTTATTGTTGTGGCGAGGTTTAGCTCACTAGAGTGCGTGGCTCGCAGTGACTTGGATTTCTTTAGGTGGAGCATGTCCATCAATTCTGAGTTGGACATGGCTTTGTAAGTCAGGCAGAGATCACCTCTGAGTAAGCAATATGCCACTGAGTACAGCTGGAGTTTTTTCAGTCGGGCTGCATAGGACATATGTTTGAGACCAGTAATAATCTTGGTGAGGTACTTTTGTGGTCTTTCCAGCTGTTGGAAGTGTCTTGTGAGGTACATCCCAAATGGGGCATTGTACTCTATGATGGGTCTAATGAGTGACGAGTAGAGGGGCACTATAACCTCTTTATTTCTAGATGAAAACCCTTTAGTAATTAGATGGGCCACATAGAAGGGTTTCCTAACTACTTTGGCAATATGATTGTCAAAGGAGAGATTACTATTTACCTGGGTCCCCAGATCTCTTATTACCTCTTCTGTATTAAGGGGGTTGCCACCTATGTGGTAATTCGTGGGTGTTTTGTTTTTCCCAAACAGGATGACTATGCATTTTTGGGCATTTAGCTTGAGGCCATGACTTTGACACCAGGTGTCTGTCTCAATAAGGCCCTTTTGCAGGATGTCCGTGTCAGCCGGAAAGTCAATTATGGCTCCCAGTTTGCAGTCATCGGCGAACTTGGTTAGTCACAGTCCTCCTGTGTTTGCCTGTACTTCTGAGAAGTATATGCCAAACAGTAGGGGTCCCAGGACTGAGCCTTGTGGGACACTACTTGTGACTGGTTTAGAGTCGGACCTGGAGCCCGCTATTCTTACCGTGTGAGTTCTTTCTGTAAGCCAATTGGCAACCCATCTCATGACGTAGGAGTTTATGTTCAGGCTGGTGAATTTTTCTGTAATATGCGAGTGGGGAATGGTGTCGAAACCCTTGGTGAGGTCAAGGTAGGCTGTGTGAACCACCTTTCCCTCGTCTATGGCCTTGGTGACTGTCTCAAAGAAGTCAACCAGGTTTAGTAGGCATGATCTGCCTTTAACAAAGTCGAACTGGGTCAGGTCAAGTGCTTGGAGGTTCCCAATGTCTTTGTTAATGAGTTCCATCCTGGAACAGTTGGTCCATTGTCCTAGCAGGGATACAAACATTCTTGACCTTGTACTCGAACATGGGGGACTGATGTTCCTCACCCAATGTAGTGTGTTTGCTCATCAGATCTGACTTTAAGGCAGTATTATTTGAAATAAAAATTAAATCCAAGGATCCAGTGTAACAGAAAACCTTTAGTAACTATTATAACCCTTCTATTAAGCGACACCTTGGCTAATTTCCAAACACCCCCAAACCCTCAAGAAATTTACACCGGGTCTGGCACCCATGTACTTTATGGACAGAGGTAGCTTATAAATGCCTCACTCTCAATGTCCTATTTGAATGCAGGATATCATTATTTGTGCAGGAAAACTTGGCTAGGTTGTTAGCCTAGTAAAAATCAAGAAATGTAGGAATTTATGAACATGAATACAACCAAGCTTCGAGTTAGATATATACAAAAAGAACACAACTACCAGCTAACACACACACACACACACACACACACACACACACACACTGCATAAACAGTAAGACTACAACAATGGAAGAAATATGAGTACAAAAAATATTCTCTGCTTGGACAGCCCTTTACGTAATTACATACAAAAAGATTATATAGTGTAAAAATGTGACATAATTCATTGAATAAAGGAGTGATTGAGCTGAATTAAAGTCCTGCCTAATCCACAGTTAGTGGATTCTTGAATTCTTATAAACATGAAATCTGTGTTTTATTTAAGGCCCCATGTGCTATTCTGCCAGGTGAGGTCTGACAGCTGCACTCCCTACTAATTTATTGTGATTTAAGGGTCACCATAGTCACTAAGGAAATGATGTGGTAGCACTCAATAAATCATGCTTCTGCAGACAGCTACTGATAGCCATGTATGCAGTAAAAGCACTCCTCACTTGTATATTTCTATTGTGCATTGTTACAGACAGCCATGTATACAAGGAGATCTGCCCAACTATGTTATATGGCTGTGCACTTTGTCTTACTTAATCCAGGATTCAATATTTCATAATTAGTTGTTATATTTAAAATGTTGGCTGTGTTATGGTCAAACATATTTTAAGTCACTTGCAGTCCATAAATTCAATTTATCCAGTTGTGTATTTTGTATCTTTGTAACTACCACTGAGGGAGCCCTGTATTGTCTGGCTGCACTGGCAACATTTCAGCCAGTAAATGGCATTTTCAGGTAAGGGGATTTAATATATTTGCCTCATTTATGCCCCCCCCATGAGTGCATTATAACTACAAACTGAATGCCCAGTATGCATGATGGCTCAGGTTAAAATAATAGAACAATGCATTGGTTCTAATCTGAGTTTACAAGCTATATGGACATGTGAAATATATTGTTTAATTGTTGTGAGATGAGTTTGAGTCCACATTATGAATAAATGGCCAACTGAGTAACATGAAGAAATGATTACACTGAAGTAGATGACAGTGTGTGCCAAAGTGCTCTGTTACTTTCTTGATCAAAAAGCCATCATTAGATTCCTGAGATGTGGCTTTGACTGAGCTTGTTAAGCAACTGATAATGGCAGTTATTTAGAAGAGAAATGTATGCCTCCATCCAAGCCATAACAATTTAGTTGTAGTTTTTTTTTTACAGCTATCAAAATGCCTTTCACAGAATTAAAGATAGCCTTTCTGGTCTTCTTCATTTTTTTCAAAATTAACTTCCAAGATATTTTTTTCATGTGTGTATTTCCTGGCTGAGTACAGACTGACTTTTTATTCAGGTTGGCTACACAATCTACGTTGTGGTTGGGCCTATGGTTTTCCTGCTGCTAGGGGAATCCATCTGTGGACGTACTGATCCAGGCAGCCACTACTCACGGTGGTAGAAATGGGGAGTATACTGCATGTCCTGCATGAGCATGTACAGTAGTTGCATGGACTTTTGGATAACCTGCAGCACACGCAGCGTGTAGTGGTATATAGAGACTTGGAGTTCACATGCATGCTGAGATGACAGAAAGCCAGCAAGGCATCCATTGGTGTATCCATGAGGCAAATGCCCTCTGTTATGCCTCTTCAAACCATACTGGCTTTGACAGTGTAAGGATCGAGGTATAAACTGGTTAATCACACACCAGGCTTACACATTTCCAGGGATTACAACAGTATCACCCCTGGCCACTGCAGCTACCACACCTGGGTGTTGTCAATGTCTTAGTCGTGACTGATGAAGCTCTTCTGACTCCATCCTGTGGCACCTCAGCACTCTGGCTGTTCTACTTATCACAGTTCCATACTCCCTGTATCTACTGTTGGCTGTAAGAGTGCCACACCTGGCTTTGGTCATCCCTGTGATAATGAGGAGCCACGTCAGGATTCCTTTATGTATTGCTGAAGTGCTATTCTATACCTCACACAGAACGCATCTATCCTGAAACTACAAGGCCACATCATATATCTGGCCAATGTTCATGTGTGAAAGATCCACCCTTTCACTAAAGGATGTAATCTCTGACTCTCTCTCAAACCTTCTAACTGCTTAAGTAGCTACAGAGTCCGCCAACAACAACCTGTGCTTATATGATAACATTGCAGTCTTCTGTCACTGTTCCACACCAGAACTGCAAAAGATAATTGGCTGCATTCACTAATACTTGCTGTTCGGCTAAGGCTGCTACTATTCCAAGCATATTAATTCAAAATAACTCAGTTGTACAACTCTTAATTCCAGATCTATACATCTCTGAATTCCTTCACCATCCTTGATTTTGTCATTTTCATATGTGATGAGTCTCTTAGCATGATGTCACTCAGATGCATGCCATTATGTGTGAATTTGCATATGGTCGACTTGCAGTTTCCAAGTTGGCAGAATGTCTAACCAAAATCGGTCGATTACAGTACAACGAACAGGTAGTGTAGGTTTATCATTTGGGTTCAACGTTCTGCAGGGAGGTCGCGGTTCAGTGAGGAACAGGGAATTAGCCCATTTCCTCACTGTAGTGCGATCTTGGAGTTGGTATATTTAATGTGCAGGGGGTGCAGGGGGGTGTAGCCACACTGCAAAATAATAGCATTAATGTACCGTTGACTGTAAAGTTCAACAGTATGCTAATATATGTAGCAGGAGGAAGTGACATCACCTCCTGCTATGTCAAATAAATTGAACCACGCTAGTCGATGTATTCATTTTTGCTTTTGTTTACTTTTTGGAATTTCGTCTTCAGCACTTCAGGTCAACATTTTAAAAGGTCAACTGAAGCTGATTCGAAATTCCAATAGTAAACCATTAATTTACATACCATGAATACTGGACATGTTCTCCTGTAGGAAAATTGCATGTATGTTATAAATTGCCCTCTCCTTGTATGTCCCCACTCATTTTGCTGTTGTGCATAACACTATGCACTAAATACGTCTGAATATTTCCAATAGTCTATTATTATCTGTTGCTTGTTGTGTCATAGGCCTGTTGATTCACTGCTTTAACTTTACTATTTTCTTTTCTTTATTTTATTCATTCATTCATTCATTTTTACTTTATATTTTGGAGTGTATTATGAGTAATCATACATAGCTAAGACTTTTTATATGGTCTAACACGCCTGAGTATGAATTGGGCAGTCACTGACCTTATTTCTAATTTTTTTTTGTCACAAGACTTGAAGCCACATGGTTTACTATTGAAATTGCGAAAGGCAAAACAATTTCCGTTCGCAATTTCGAATTAAACCATTGAAACCAGAATCATGACCATGTCACAATGTTGACTCAGCTGATTGACTCAGTAGAGCCAACATTGTCTTTGAAAACAACATGTGATATCTGTATAGGAGCTCATGTAAATGAAACTCATGTACAACATATCATGTTTTTGCAGGGGAGCAAGCCCCCTGCTAACAATATACTCCAGCTCCGTGATCGCAGTACAGTGGGGATATGGATGAATATCCAAACCTCTCAGTACCATGATCTCTGTGTAGTTTGTCGAACACACTTATGTGAATGCACTACTGCATTTGCATAAGTGTGTTTGACTTTGCAATACATTTCACATTTTGTGAACAACAATCTGACTTTCGGCATAATACCTGCGTTCCAATTGTCGTTCGCAAAAATGACAGTAAACCAAGCCACACAAGTAAATGCAATGTCATATGTGCATTATATGGCATTATAATGCATCTTTTGGCATTGAGCTTTAGGCCATGGCTTTGGCACCAGTCATTTGTCTGTGTTAAACCCACTTACAAGATGTTTGCATCTTGGGGGGAATCTATAATACCTCCCAATTTACAGTCTTCTATGAACTTGGTGAGCCAGATGCCTTTAATGTTAGTACTGGCTTCCGTGAAGTAAATGCCAAACAGGAGCATGCTCAACATGGAGCCCTGGGGTAATCCACTGCTGGCTGGTCTCTTGGTGGAGGTGGTCTCACTGATGACTTCTTGAGTCTTGTCTGTAAGCCATCTGGGAATCCATCAATCTATGTAAGGGTTTACACCTAGCTCAGAGAGCATGTCAACAGTGTCTGAGTGGGGTACTGTATCAAATGCCTTAGCCAGATCAAGGTCCAATGTATGTACTATTTTACCTTGTTCATTACCATGGTGACCCTCTCATATAAGTCTACCAGGTTATGTAGGCATGACCTTCCCTTAACAAAATCAGGTTGGGATGCGTCAAATTTCTGTAGGTTGTCAGTGTCCTAATTTATCTTTTCAATGATAATTCAGTTTATGACATTGCATATTAGGCTTGTTAGACTAATGGGTCTGCATTTCCCTGGGTCAGCTGATGGTCTGCCCTTATGGAGGGGAATAACTGTTGTGGTCCAACATTCATTTGGAATGTAGCCTCTTTCAAGGTTGTAGTTGAAGAGTGCCTCAAGTGATCCAGACAAGTCATGTTTTAGACTGTTCAGTTCGCAACTGGGGAGGCAGGACCCATGGAGGCAGTGTTCTTGGCTTTAGCAGGTGTTGCCATTACCTGGTACCTGCTGATAACTGAGGGAAGTATGTTGAAAGGGATTCCGCCTGGTGGAGCGGGGGGTTGGGATTGGGGGGTGAAGTCTGAGATGAATTTATCAGCCAGCAGATTTGCTGTTTCACCCTGATTGATGTAGGTGGTACTATTCACAAGTTCTGCACACAGTTGTGTGTTACCTCTAAAGTTCTGGACATAGCTGAAGAAGCTCTTCTAATTGCCCTTAACCTGTGAGGTTACCTGACCTCATGGCTGACCTTGTTGGACTTGCACAACTAAAGAATCTAAGAGGTCTAAGACAGCACTTGTCTTTAAGGGAGTTGCTTTTCCTGATTTTGGCCATGAATTTTCATCTTTTATTATACACTCTGTTTAGGTGAGCAATATACCAGTGGGATTTGTTTTTAGTGTTTGTTTTGGGTTTATTTCTGGTAGGTACAGCAGCCTCTATGCAGCCATTCACATGTTTGTATAGTGATTCTGTAGACTTTTTCATGATATTGGTAGTTTTGTCCTTTTAGTATAGCCTAAAAAGGCTCTAACAGGGTGTGTAAAGTTTTAGCCAATAATCAAAAGCCTGGGGGACAGGTGCAACCCATCCTTGGCATAGCAACATGTTCTTTTGACCATGTTCTTCCATGCTGACAGATATTGGATCTACCTGGAGTGAAACTAAAAACTAAGCCAATTATTAAATTCATCATTTCATGTTCATGCTGTGGTATCATCCTTGGTCTAGGTGGAATGCTGATAAATGCAAGGCTCATGCCTATCTGTGACATATATTCCAAGAGATCCATTGTTTCTCTTTTTATACAGTCCTGTGAGGTATGTATCAGGTCATATACACCTTACATGGACTATACTAGAATCATATTGGTACTTGGGGTGCAGTAACTTGAGTGCTTGCAATGATATTGTGGATCCTGGCTCCAGAAAGACAATGAACTGTTATCTTCTCATTGTCCAACCTGGTGAGTGGGGCATCTGTGCATTGAACAATTGACTCCCCAATGACAACAGTATTAGGTAAAGTGTATGCTTGCGTTATGGGCTTTGCACTTGGGACCATTAGGTGTAGGCTTATGCAAGATGTTTGGTGCTACTTTTGGTGTGCAATTTAGTTATTGCTGAGGAGCAGTGCTGACATTAGGTGGCTTTATAGATGTTTGGGAAAGTTTCTTTTAAGCACCTTAGCATAAGGCAGTGTGTGTGTGTGTGTGTGTGTGTGTGTGTGTGTGTGTGTGTGTGTGTGTGTTAGGGATGTAGTGTGGGTATTCCTGAAAACCTCATTTGTATGCAAGATTTTTGCATCCAAGGAATGTGTGCATCTACATCTCTCACATACTGTGTTATTTTCTTTAATGCTTAACAAGCTGCCTAAGAAAATGAGACAACTGCTACAATGCCTTAGGATCCCCAAATCTACCAAGCTGTCCACAGAGACATTAGGAAATTGCATATCCATGTTGACTTGTCCTGTTTATATATAGGGTTGGCTATTTAGTATTAATGATTGAGGGGTCTCCTAGGGTACTTTCTAGGGTTAAGATTAGGATGTTATATAATGCTAGGATATTAGTTGCCTCATATACTTCTACTCAATCAACTCTCTATAGCACACAAACTCTACTACCTTTCTGAGATAACCCCTGCACTTCAGCACCTAATTCAGCCCCACATTCCCTCTAGAGCCTTAAGATCTAATAACCAGAACCTCATAACTGTCATCCAACATAAAAATGAAGCTGGTAAGTCCCTCTTTGCCAACACTATTGCCAAAAACTGGAACACACTACCAAGCCAAATAACTTCTACCACCTCCTTTAGTCAAGTCAAAAAACTCCTGAAAACCCACTATCTAAGTAACTGGCTATGCTCATGCTACTCACCAGGTTAATCCATACCAAGAGAATTTGTCAGGGCACATCTATGTATAAACACTTTCTCCCTTGAAAGCTTTAGAACCCGTGCACATTTACCTTATAAAACTTATAACTGCAAAAGAAAAAAAAAATGTACTTCTGATTGTCTACTGTAAGAAATGTTAATCACTAGCATGATGTCCTGTTGTGTATATATGTTATATGCATGTATATTAATCACTAGCATGTTGTCATGATGTGTATATATGCCATATGTATGTATGTTCTACTTTTTACTCATGTAATCTATTGTAATGTGAAGCTTTTCTCCCCGGGCCTCCGCTGAAAATGGATCTGTGTCCAGTCAGACTTTCCCAGTAAACAAATGTAAAATAAAATAAATAAATAAAAATATGGTAGTGCTATTACATGCACAAATTAGCTGCTCTAATCTTATTTCTGCACACTGCCACACTGTTTAATAGGTTTTGGATCTAATCCTAACTATATAGATAAATTTTACTACCTAGATGTTTGCCTGTTAGAAAGCTCTACACAGAGAAAAAAAAGCTTGTAAACTGACTCCTATGCCCCTAGCCAACAAACAGCTACACTTTGAGCTTCCTTCAGTGCTTCCAAACTCAGAGAGGCCAGGTGAACACCTTCTGCCACAGGATGCCTGACCTTGGAATCTGTTAATGTAAAAGTACAGCAAAAGCAGCTCTCAAGTACAGATTAAACAAACTACCACCGACTATGTCACTGGCTAATTCCCCCTTTTGCAAAGTGATTTGGAGGCACACAGAGTAGAAAAGCCAACAAACAGGAAATTGACTCATTTTGCTACCAAATTAAATAAATGCTTTAAAAAAAAAGTCATCAATGTATAAAGCAAGTACAGGTGCAATAAATCAAGAAATATTTTTCTCTTAGTTTGAATGGCTCTGGATGAAGTTGGAACACTGGAAAAGCATTGCAGAGTTCTCTGTAAGTGACTATGTATGGTTATTATTTTGAAGGTCATTTAAAAAGTGTTGAAGGAATGTTTATTTTTATTTTATTTGTTTGACATTTGTTTACCGGGAAAGTCCAACTAGGCCATAAAGAACGCATTTTCAGTGGAGGGCCATGGAGAAAAGCTCCATAAGACAATACATTTATATATGTATAATATTAGACAAACAGATTAGCATAAACATAACATTCGCTTAAAAGTAGCGCAAATATTTATGTACAGTAATGCTTAATATAACAACTGGTTACAAAAACATAAGATAGATCCGTTGCACTTTCCATTTAATGCATAGACTAATCTCAGTATTGCCTCTAGGGGTTGATATAGGAAGATAAAATGGCTGACATGGTTGTTTGGAAGAAAAGGGAAAGGGTACAGTAGTAGGAACAGGGGAGGAGAGAGGTAGAATGAAAAGGAATAGTAAGGGAGATGAGGAGGATAGAGTTGTGAGCAACAGAAGGTGCAAGTGTGATGATGTGTCTAAAGATGGATGTTTTCTACATAGCCAAAACATTGTTTATGCTTGGTTTCTGTTGAAAACAAGAGATAGGCAGGAACTTTATGAGAAGAAATAGGATTTTGGGCACATTTTGCAGGAAATGAAATTCTAGTTGTGGATTAAAGGGTGGAGGGTTTAACACTCTCCTCCTCTATAAATGTATATAAAACTAATTGGCAATATATAATCTGTTTTTAATGTTCTGTAGATAAAAATGTGTAAATATGGATTTAATGAAGGCACCTATACTTTTTGGTAAGTGCCATGCGTTCTTTTACTTCCATCTGAGCCACCATGACTCACGCAGTTGGGACTGTGGTTTAACATCTCATTGAAAGGAAGGCTCACTCAGGATTGCACCCCCCCCCTTATTACACTGCAATACCATTATTGGAAAAGTAATCCAAGCATCTGGAGGAAGAATAGTACCCAAAGCCTTCTGATCTTCCAGCACCCAAGCAAATATGCTATCTGCTGAGCCACTTAAGTTTTATTTTCTGAGTAACCTTTTGTTGGAATGTGGCAAAGCTTACAGTTAAATGATCATTGCCATCTATGTTCACATCTTCAGTATTAAGATTAGCATGTAGGATTCTAAAATAGCATTTGACTATGTGGAAAAAGATCTTGTCAGGTGTTGCAGTGAGAGAAGGATGGGTGGTTCCCACAGCATTTTAAACAGTTCTAACAATCTTGTAGAGTGATCCTATGGATATCATCATCATTTGGACACCTTATGAATCAGTGTAGTTTATTAGCATTTAGATGTGGCAGAAAATGTGAGATGACCACGCACTCCACAAAAATGGCATTTTCTTTTAACAGTCATCAGAAAAGTGGTAGCAGACTGGCAAACGTCCAAGATACAAAAATGACACAGCACCATAAAGGTATCTGTATGATAATTTGTAGAATGTATAGTCCAATGAACTCTGACCCCTAAAAGAAGGGTACTTGTACTGGACTGGGGTAAACTAGGATGAGCTTTATTAACTCATATGCAGGTTCGGGATGGTTGAAAGTTGATGGGCAAATTCCAGACCCCATGATAAATCTGCAAGTAGTATTGCTATTTGTGCAAGTCAAGGACTCCAATCCTTTTTGTAGATGTGATAGCATTTGGAGGCTATTAATATTTATAATTGTCCTGTCATTACTGCTAATGATTTTAATATAGCCCAGAATTCTGTGGTCAAGAGACCTAATCCCCTTGCTGAAAGCACATCAAGTCACAGAGAGCCTTGAAGAATTTCATGCAAAAGATTTTGTATGGTATATGTGGTGAGTTTCATAACTTCATGAGGCTAAACATATGTACCAAGTTGCATTAATCTCAGATCCTATTACAACATTTTGGTCTAGTTAACTCAGCCTTAATAATAGGACTGGAGGGAGAACATGGCATTTTGTGTATTGATTAATCAGAATGCTGCAGTAGTTAGGGTGAGTAGCTTTTTCTCTCCACCTAGCCTTTGGCAAAGAAGACAGTAGACCATTTAATTATTTTAAAATTTTAAAGTCAAGATATTTATCCAGTAGTCAATTTCAAGTTAAGTTTATTTCCACCACCACCACCTCATCCACAAACTACATTGTGTTTTTTGTTTAGCAGTCTGGTGAGATTTTTTTTTTAAATCCATCTTATCTCCTACTGCTTGCCAACCATCAGCCCTCCTACAATAGACTGGAGTATTCTTTCCACTACAGAGTGAGATGCAGTCCTGAGAAAACATCATGCAGGCAGACATTGAGATTTTTCTTATTGTATCTCCTATTTTCCCTGGCAGCTGATCTATAAGCTTGGAAATGCATGGACTTACAGCACCTTCCCTGTTGGTGGGCATATTCCTGTATACACCCAAATGAAGGCTACCATGTGAGTACAGCTTAACAAAACCAAGCACATGTACAAGGCCCCATATGCTGCATTCATTAGTGGGTTCCATGATTGCAGTGCACTAGATCTCCTTCCTCCTGTGGTTTGGAGAAGCTCCTTCAGTACCCATGCTACTAATTGATCTTTGGTCATCTGGGTTGCTGTAAGGACTTCAGTATTCTCTCAAAGCCATACGGTGTGTTAGATTTAAGGAGAAACTGAAAGCCTGTTGTAAAGAGGTCAAGGTGATATTGACAAGAAGGAATGAAGAAAATCCGAGGGACAAGGAGGATTTAGTGGCCTTTTAATATAAGGGCTGTCTCTGGACAGGGATTTGGAATACAGAATCATAGGGTCATAGGAGGTTACTAGGCTAATGGCCCTAGAGCCCTGACAAGACTAGCCAAATTTAATTCTTGTTCCCTAAGGAACCTATAGAAATGGTCTATGCTAAAAGCCAATTTAAATCAGCACCGACTTTCCCTATCCATTGTTGCCATTTGGTGGATTGCTGCCTATTGGAGAGATAGCTGTTGAACCATTGTAGGGTAGGGGGAGAAATGTGGAGGGTGGAGAGTTTAGAGAGGAGGATAGTGTGGGAAATGGTATCAAAAGCATTGGAGAGGTCAAGGAAAAGTGAAGCAATTATTTTACCAGACTCCTGTGCATGGTTAACTGTATCAAGGAAGGATAGGAGGGCAGTAGTGGTGCTGTGTTCTGGTCTGAAACCATGCTGAGTGGGTGATAAAATCTGATTTTCAAGCAGGTGGTTGAGGAGTTGGGCATGGATGCATTTTTCCAGTATTTTAGAGAGGGGTGAGAGAATTGCTATGGGTCAAAAGTTTGTGGTGTCTGTGTTGGTGCCACCTTTGTGTAAGGGGAGAATGAATGCTTTTTTCCAGATGTCTGGGACAAGGGACTCTTTAATTGATCTGTTAATGAGTATGCTGATGGGATAAGCTATAGAGTTCGCTGCTAGCTGCAGGAAGTGTGGGGGTAGATTGTCAGGGGCCAGAGTACAGGATTTTAGCTTAAGTAAAAGTTTTTTTTTATTGTGCTGGTGGGTATAGGGGAGAATTTTAAGTTAGGGTTAAGGGTAGGCTTGTTTTCTGAGATGACTTGGTCATCAACTGTCTTGATGATGGTTGCTGTTTAACTATAAGGAAAGTGGTGGTTATGTTAGCTATGGTGTCAATGACGTAGGAACTAGAGAGGGTGGCAAGTTCAGTGGGAGGTTTTTGTGGGTCAGGGGATGGATTTCTTTGAGAGCCTGGGTGTAATAGCTGGCTGATGGAGGACCAGAATTTTTGGGGATTATTTTTATGTTGGCTTTGTAGGTGGAAGTAGTGGGCTTTTTTATCAGTGGTTATTAGACATTTTGCCTGGTTACAGAGTTGCTTGTAATGTAGTAGAGTTGAGGGGTCTTTGATTTTCTGCCATGATTTCCAGATTTTATCCCTTGTGGACATTACTTCTTTGGTGGATTTTGAGAGCCAGCTTGCATGGTTGTGTTTTATTCGTTTTTGGTGGGTGGGTGCTTGCCTATTTAGGATGTCTAGAAATGTTGAGTTAAAGAATTCAACAGCCTCATTAAGTGGTAGGGATTTGAGGGGTTACCAGTTTGCTTTAGCTAAGTTTTCATTAAATATGGATGATTGGAACTTAGTAAAATTTCTGGTTGATTTGTATTGGTGTTGGCCTGGGGTTGGAGTAGTTTTGCATATGATATATGCTGGGTGGTGGTCACTAATGATATTAGGTAGTATGCCTGCACTGATGACATTGAAAGGGTGGGACACTAATATCCAGTCTATTGTGGAGCCCCAGTTGTAATTCTTGTGAGGTCTGGTGTTGTCTTCAATTAGTTGGGAGAAGATATAAAGATTTATGTTTTTTGAGGGGTTGTTTTGGCCTATGTTTAGCCAATCAATATTTACATCACCTAGAATGATGGTTTCATTATCAATATTTTGGAAAGTCCAGGCAAGTATGTTTTCTAATATTCGTATGTTGTTTCCCGGAGGAATATAAAGAGCAATTATGCAAATGTTTTTATGGTTGTTAAGTTTTAATATAGAGATAAGTACTTTGGCTGGGGAGAAGTTGGGTGTTGGTTTTGAGTAGGAAATTAATGTGTAATTGCTAGGGAAAAGTATTGCTACTCCTCCTCTCTTGTTGGGTCAATCAACTCTCAGGCATGAGTAGCTTGGGGTGAGGACTTCAGTGTCTTTTACATATGATTTCATCAGGTTTCGGTAGGTGCTATAATATCTGGGTTGTACTGTGAAATCCACGCACGGAGTTCAGGTATTTTGTTTCTAAGGCTTTGGAGATTTATGGTTGATAACGTAAGAGATTTGCTAGGTTTGTTGGGGCTGAGGGGGGCTGGGCCTGGGTTGGTTTATACATCACCGCACTGGGAAATAGTGCTTTGTCAAATTGTGTAGGTTATACTTATCAGTTTTTTCCTAAAAATGGTGTAGTTGCTGCTGGTGGTATGATAATGGGGGCGTCTTTGAAGAGGTAGAATTTTCACATTGGATAGTACAGAGGTATTAGCTGTGAATAAGCTAAGGTGTATGTCTGAGTAACTTGATAAATGTGGGTTGTGTGTACTGGTTGTACAGGTAGGTGTAGGAGGTATGTTGGGTGCCTGGAAAGTTGTGATTATTGTTAGGAGAGAGTGTGTAAGTGAGAGAAGCAAGATCAAAGTAATAGTTGTGATGGACATGATGGTGGCTGAGTGCAGTGTGATAACAGAAAGAATATGAGCAGGGTAGAAGTAGTTTAGAGGATGTAGTAGTATATGGGCCTATTTAGAAATGGATGGGGAGGTAGAGTATAATAATTAGGAGGTATAGTATGATAGGGGAATAATTAGGGGGGTTGTGGGATAGGTGGAAAAGAAGTATGGGAGGGGTCAGTGTAGATATAAGGTTGATGTTATGGGGGAGGGTGGAGAGCAGAGTGAGCGTAGCAAACGGAGTGGGTCCAGACCCAAAGATAGAAGACATGAAAAACACTGTCAGTTTAAAGTGAGTAATTAGATTAAAATATCAGTATCTAACAAAAGCTTAATCTAAGCAGCTCTGGAATACTTTAATTTTCACTGCAGGCACATAAACAGGGTTGTTTGGGAGTTTTAGAGAGAGTTGTGATTAGTCTAGAGACTATGCTGAAAGTAAAAGCAAAATGTACTAATGTAAACAGTAAAGGCTTGTGTGTGTGTGTGTGTGTGTGTGTGTGTGTGTGTGTGTGTGTGTGTGTGTGTGTGATGTTAAGGACAGTTAGGCTTTTTGGGTATACATTCCCATATGTAATTCCTGTCCAGTTTTCTATATTGGTAAAACTAACAGGAAGTTGAAAGAATTTGTGACCATCTATCTGAAATACAGAGAAAGCTGGATACTAATGCTCGTTATAAGCATATAATTGATTTTGATGATGCACATTTGTTTAAGTTCATGGTATTGCAATATATATCCTCTAATTTTAGATGATGTGATATAGTAACCAAAACTGAATGTATAGAATACTGCTAGATAAATTAACTAAGGGCAAATAAAAGTCCTGGATTAAATGTTGCATAACAATGTTAAAACCATTTATAAATGAAACATTTTAGGCAGCTAGCTTTAACTATGTGTTTGATTAGTTGTTTCACAATTATTGCTAATATTTAAATGAAGAACTGTTGCACTGATGTTTCTTACAACTTGAAAAAGCATTTGTGAAAGCCTGTTGGCATGTTGTCTTCAATAAAAGTGTTCTCCGTGGTTTCTTGAGTTGCTTTTTTATTTTGTTCTAACTTCTTCTGACATGATTTTGCCATCCAGATCTCTTTTAAGAGAAAATTCTCAGCACCCATGGTGGGTGATAATGAGAAGGATGACCAGTTAATGAGTTGTTGATCTAGGAAGGGGAAGCACACCTAATGGGAAGTTATAAAAAAGCACCGAAAACAAGGCCTAATTATCTTCCACAGCAATGCAATAGACAGTACTTGTTTTACTTTCTTTTCGTAGCAGTACTTCTGCTTAATGAATTACATTAATCTTACATTTTTCTTCACACTGTACCTCCTTCATATATGAATGTACTGATGTTCTGTTTTTTGTAAAACCTTACTGCATTTGTTAGTTGCTGTGCTGCAGGCAAACCACAAGTTGAAATGCATGCATCTGCTTTAAAATTCACTCCTTCAGGAATTTTCTACCAGTCCTGCCTTTTCTCATTTTGTATATAACAAGTTGAACCCACTTACCAGCTAAATCAAGTTTTTCTGAAAATTCACTAGTAAAGGCTGTGACCCCAGTGCAGTAGACTGCTAATTAATAAAGTACAAATTTGTCATGGAGCTGAAGTATGAATGGTGTTCCTTTGGACAGTACACACAGGTATATAATGCAGACTGTTTAACAAATGCCACAACAGAAGAGGATTTTCTAAAAATAAATAAATACTTTATTTGCAACAGAACATTTATGAAAAAAATCTCACTTTACATAATTCTTAAATAAATACACATCATGTAGACTTTATCACTTATCATGAAATAAATATAGATCATGTAGACATTATTTTATATCACTTAAGCACATTGTATTGGATACATTAGCTTGTCTAGTCCAGCCATGACAAATCTCAAGGTTTATTTTCCTAACACTTCCCAATTTCTGTTTATCCCAAAATGGTTCTTTACATACATTTTCTGCCATCTCTTATGGAATTGCATACAATGTATCAACTACTCTCTCTGTAAAGGAAACCCTTCCTTATATCTATGAAGAAATTAATTTCACAATCTAGCTGAAAACCTTTCTTCTTTTCCCTCAACTTACTTTGCAGGGTAATTCCCACATGCTTATCTAGAATAGTCTGGTGCACTAATATAAAACAAACAAACAAAAAAAAGAATACCCTGTCTTCTTGGGTCTCTTTCCAAATACGCTTCTCCTAGCATTGCTCTGACCCCCTTTAAATCACATATTAGTATCTCTTTTCTGTTATAGTATTCAGAACTACAGACATTAGTCTAGTTATGTTCTTTTCACTGCCTGGTAATAGCTATTTCATTTTGTGCTTAGTTCCTGAATCAAATCCTTCTTATCTGCAGGTCCTCACTTTTTCTTTTGCACAGTTTCCTCAACTTGGTCTTGAAAATCTAATATAGATTAATCACCCCAAATCTTTTTCCTGCACTGCTTCTAGTAACTTCAGTCCTCACTATTAATAATTCACATCAGGGTTGCTGAGTAGAATTTTGCACATGATTTCTTTTAAGTCTCAGTTGTCATTCGTTTGCCTACTTATTCATACTTTCTATGTCATTTTTCAAACTACATGCCCTATCTACTGTCGTAATACCGAATGTCATGCCATCTGCAAGGTAAATAATTCTATTTACTACATTTTCATGTATGTTAAAAACACACAAACCCAAACCTCTGGCTCAAAGGCAGGCAAATGTCTACAGCACCTTACAGATTAACTGCTGCCATTTTTGACAAGGCCTCCCACTCAACATACCCTTTTCCTTACCCTCTAAACATATCCAAGCCCACCTTCTTAAAGTTACTCCCACTTTATTTACATAACACACGCTGCACTGCATCACTCTTGGTGTCTGTCCACTCCTCCATCCCTTCTGCACTTTGCCTTAACCCTTTTGCATCATGGCACCCATGCTGCAATTATTTTCATTTTTTTAAACACTAGTGCACACACTTCACATAGTAGTTTGTTTGCTCTCGCCTCCTCACTTTCTCTCCCACCCTTCAGTAAACATGATTAAGATCCTTTCTTCATTCTTGTGGCAATATATTTAAAAATACTTTTTATTTACACCTTTATGCCTATTCCTTTACATTTATAATTCAGCTTTACAGATATACTGTGATTGGTGATACTAGGCAATGACAGTAGTAAATGCAGTTGCATATGTTAATAATAAACATTTAGTGTATATAAAACATACTTAGAAAATAAAACAGAATTTACATGCTAATTAAATAATACATTGCACATGTTCACTTTGCTGCATGTCCTTCTCAGTGAGACATTCAGCTTTAGGAATAATAATTCAGTTTCAGCAGCAAATAGAAATGCTCAGGTAATAAAGTTTTCTTTCCTGAGCATTTCTCGTCATCAAACAAAAAACAAATGTTCATGTAAACAGTTTATTCCAATTCTTTAAATGACCAGTCAGTTCATTTGTTATGCAGCTTTGAGAATGTACCAAACAGTTTATCCCAATGGGTAAAGTAAGGCATAATTTGATCTGAACTTCATATGATGCAAATCATGGTGTGGTGCCCCTCCATACAGTCCAAATGGTACTAGTCTGTGTGTGGACCAGGGAAAGTCATACCCTGAATGATCTTCTACTGACAACCAGATGTTGACAATGAAGAAGATGGTCTCTGTCAGAGGATGGCATTTCAGCAACATTGGATTGATGGCAGCAAAGAAACCTAGTGAGAGAGTCTCCATGCACTTGAATGTTCTGTGGTAAGTGCGAATGTAGCCGTGTACTTGTGATGAGCTTTGTGAAATGTCTTGTAAAGCCATGGAATCTTATGATGCAGCAAATGCCAGATGAAGTACTGCATATCAAAAAGGAGCAGACAGCCGATGACATCAAAGATGACTTCTCTGAGCTCTGGAGCAGTAGGAGGGAAGTTCATTGGTCTCCAGTACCAGTGAGCTACAGTTACTGGAAAGATGAAGACGATGTGATTATAAACAGTTTGTGCCAAACAGACTGTCATCATATCCACAGTAGCATTGCTCTGAGGCTGAATTTTGTATTTTAGCAAAGATGGTATTTTAATGTCAGGAGATCCAGCACAACAAATGGCAGGCAGAAAGCTATATAAACAATAAAAGAAAACAGCACTGGGAAGAAGGGTGATTGAAGCCACTTTTCTTGGTTTTGCATGAAGTTCCAGAGAGGCTGTAGAATTTTTTCTTCGTGCAATATGTTGATACTGTGCATGCTCGTTGTCAAACCCACAGTGCAGTTCATGTTTTCGTTGTTCTACTGGCAGGCAAGTGTCAGGCAAAGAATGAATCGGTGATTGCTTCCTGCTAGCCTGCTTCAAAACTTTATAATGATTCTTGCTCCTCCCACTGTTGCAACGCAAGAATTTCCAGAGGAAAAAGGCCATTCATGTTTTAATTTCCATTTCAGTACGTAGGCTGACGGGAGTTCACTTTCCTTTTCTAATTTACTTTTTTTTTTGTTACTTTTTTTTAAAGGCAAAGCAAAGATATGTTGATAGATTTACTTACTTTATATGGGGCACGATAGGCATATTCTTCAGAATAAGAATTATAGTATGTAAGAAAAAGATTACAACTGAAGTTATACGATTTTCCCAAAATAATTTCTTACTTTTTTGGCTGATCAGTTAATTTACTGTGTTAGTGATAGTTGTGTGTTTTTATTATTATTATTATTGATTTGTATTTCTGTCAATAAAAGAAAAAATAAAATAGAGAACATATTCAATTGTCACATAAAGTAGTTATTATATGTGTACATCATTCAATGATGATGATTGTTTTAGTTTTTCCAAAGAATGGTGTGTTTGATAACAGCAGTGGATATATTATTACTTTACCAGAACATTTAGTTTGTATGTATGTATGGTGCTTGCAACTGTAAGTGTAGCAACAGAAAGTTCTTTATGTTACTAAAGAATGTGTGTGTGCCTGTGTAGTTTGTGTGTGTTTTCATGACATTGAGATACAGGAGAAAGAAAACATATATGTCAGCAGCAAGGGAACATTTCCTGCCTGTTACGGAACACTTTTCTTAAACACATTGTATAAAAGTGACAGATTACCAAGAGTCAGGGCAGTAAAGAACAGGCTTTCCAAGCAATAAGAAATTGCTGATCTAGTATGCAACTACTGATAAATAATTGTAAGACAATGAGACTCTAGATACAATGGCATAACAAGCTTGTATAGCCACACATACAGATTCTAATCCCAATGCTCCCTGGTGGCCACCAATCAATCAATCACTGCCATGGTTTTCGCATTCTTGCATTCAACATAATGAGATGCATTTTAGGCAATGTAAATTATTTGCATTATTTGTGCAAGGAGTCTTAGCATTAACATTGGCAAGCAACATTCTAAATAGAGGAGGGAAGCAAAGGCTACTAAACAAATATATTACCTCACAACTATCCCTAACATATGGGGGCATCTCGGAATTTTGTACACAATACCACTTGTTCATTCTCCATGTTGACAGTATATCAGGAAAAGGACAACTTTGTATTTGTTATATGTACATTTGCATATGTTTATAATAAAAACAAAATAAAAAAGTTTTTTGAAGAAAACAAAGAAAAAGGACAACTATAGAATGTTAGTATGTATAGTTACAGTATTCTTAATCATGCAGCTGATCATTTAAAGAGATACACCTTTAAAAAGTCTCCTTGTTGAATAGCAGCACCTATAATCCACAGGTGTTCTTCACACTAGCCTATCCCCAAGGTAGGGCCTGTATCAATTGTTTCTGTCAGATGTGATTATGTATTTATTTACTTTATCCTTTGAAGAACTGATTGACCAAAATAAGTATCACTCTAAACACCATGTTTCATTGAACTGAGCAAAACCCTTAAAACAAGTGAAAAATGCCAATAAAATGTCACTCCTCAATCCCTGCTACTTATACATATCAACTCTGAGATTGCACAGTAGTGGGGAAAGAAATTCCTTTAACCCACTGAGTACTGATCATTGCAAACACGGACTGCATGCAAACCATCAGTGTAAGTAAAAGGAACACCTAGTTTAAGTGAAAAAACACCACAATTCCCATACACTTATAAGGCTCATGATCCTGCAATTACTCAAATACCTTGCAGTATTTCACCAAATTTTTTTTTGTCTAATCCTGCAAAGTGAATTTTGACTTAAGCAGTGCAGGAGTACCTTGTTGACTACCCATGCAATCTAAGGCAGTAGTAAACCATGTGCAGAAATGCATGCTAAGGCACAGGTGTGTGACTGCATCCAGTAACTGGTAAAGCTAGCTATGGGTCTGGAAAATGCATTCCTTGTCCATTTATACATAACAAACTTCAGCAGTAATGCAAAGTTTTTTTTTTTTTTTTTTTATTAATGCTGTTTCTAGTCATTTGCTGTCATTTTGTAGGGCCAATATAATAGACAATACCAATTCCTCTTCATTGATTGACATCAGTGGGCAGTCTGTATTTAATGTATACTAGCATACAGATGTACAAGGAACAATATACACACACAGAATCTCCATGAGTTCCTGTTGTATGTTCAAAACCTCATAGTGCAAATCCCAGATATCTGAGAGATTAAGTCCAATTAGTGACAAATCTATACACTGTCTGAGATTGCTGTTATCTTACAGAATTTCTAGTTTTTCTAGTGACAATGATCTTGGAGTTAGTGTGTGGGTGTGTGTGTGTGTGTGTGTGTGTGTGTGTGTGTGTGTGTGTGTGTGTGTGTGTGTGTGTATATATATATATATATATATATATATATACAGAGAGAGAGAGTTAGTTGTACAAAACGTTAAAACATAATATATTAATTTTATTCCTTTTTAAAACATGCAGTGCTTGAAGACTTTTTCTCCTAAGTATGAATGTGGCAAATGTATTATGCTGTTCATTTTTAACTACTAGTTTTATCTGTATAAAGTAAATTACAAAAGCATACTGCTGCACTTGGAAAATACTTGATCACGCAGTAATACAAAAGGCAACTGTTGTTCTCATTTTTAATGTACAAATCTATTAGTTTAGTTCATATATTGACTGTCTTGAAAATGGGAACATGCATATGTAATGTAAACAATGCACTTTCTAAAAAAATTAACATTTTCTTTCTTCAGCTTCAGTGGTCCTGCTCTGCTTTTATTAAATATTTTGACTTACTGTAACCTCTGGTGATCTTAAAATATGTTATATTGTCTTTAATCTATCAGATAATGTCATGGAATTCAGATAATCAATCATGTTCCATAAAAATAAGCAAATAAATTGAATGCCATGACACATTTACAGTAACAATGCAACATACATTCCCATGCACATAGACACCCACCACACAGACACACACAAACAATGACGCACAGACACACGTGCATGCATTTCTGTCTTGACCGAAGCAGCTTCTTAAGCCAGCAGATCTGAGAATTTTTTTACAAAAGTTTGGCAGCTGAACAACCCCACCCATATATACCAGAAAAGTGTATAAAGACCAAATAAGATATTACGTCAGAGGCACAGAAGACTCTGAAACAAAATGCCAAGCTAATATTTTATCCAGCTGCTTCTTGAAGAAAGTAATCTGCAATCAAGGAGGCAATAATAGCTTAAATACATAGCACTGAAACTGCAGATGTTTTGATACAGTGCATCAGTATGCCTGTGCTGCAAGCCAGGAAATTATTAGCATGTACAATTTGTTAAATAGCAAGATAACCAATCATATCTCCTGTTCCAAAAGTTGCCATATCCTGAATGAAATGTCAGTCTTAAAGATATAAGGTACCAATCAGTTGCTTCTCTGTCTTTAACAACAAAGTTATTGCAAGACATCTAAAAAAGACTCTTGTTTCCTAAAAACAGGAGAGCTGAAATAAAGGGTCTATAGCTTATTGCAGAAAATCGTGAGAGGTACATGCCTTTAGATGGTGAGAACATATGACCTGCTTCAACCTATAGTGGATAAGAATGGCCAAGCTGAAAAAAGCTGATGTATGTAAAGGGAAATACCTATGCAGCTAACTACAGGAAAAGGTACTTGTTTTAAAACACTGAGAAATCATTGCAGCTGCTTTGATTGTGGGCAGAGTATGTATAGCGGAGCTCTTTGATTACACAGTATTATAGAGTGCTTAATAGAGAGCTTGTATATAAAAATAGGAAGGTGTAATTACTTTTGGACACAGTGTGAAATATCTATACATTCCAGGTTTGCAGAAGTCTCACACAAAGTGAAGCACGCACATCCGGCTGCTGTAGTCTATAGCACATTGCATTTTGTTTGTTGTAGCTGTTCTTTTGAAGTCCCTTTGTGATGATCTCTGCATTTGTGTCTTGCAAACTGCCTTCTTTGTGGAGTCTGCATGTCCTCCTTGTGTTTGTGTGGGTTTTCTGCTAGCAGTCTGTCTTCCTCCCATACTCAAAAGACAGGCAGTAGGTGTACTGGGGACCCTAAATCATTTGTTGATGTGAGTGCTTACATGTGTGATATGGAAGAAAGACCTGGTGACCTACTTCCATTTCTCCCGTTACCTTGTATAATCCTTGGATAGCAGTGACTGTCCACAGGATCATGCTAGGAGTTTGCTGCAGCTCACAAGACAAAGAGAAAGGGAGAAACTCAGAACACTGAGGATTATGACTATGTAAAATTGGGTGTGTTTGCACTGTTTCCACCAAACACAAGTACAGCAAAGTGGAAACCACTGCTTGCATCCATGCATGACTTTCTATACCAATAACCCATGGCTGGATCAGGGTAATGCAGGATTTATACACTGTTGGTGTGGTTTTGTCATGAGGTCAAAGCCTGAATGACCAAACAAAGTCAACCATGGATAAATACAGAATTACCCACACCCAGCAATGGATTATTGCTATTATACAATGATATTATTTAAGAAAAAAGTTGCTTACTTTTCTTAAATAATCTTCTTCTTCTTCTTCTTCTTTCAGCTTTTTCTCAGTTAGGGGTCACCACAGCAGATCACCTTTCTGCTCATATTTGGCAGTGGAGTCTTTTTACGGTGTCGAGTTGCCAGCTCAGTGCCCAACCTTCCACAGAAGGCACACATGCACACACCTAGGGCCAATTCAGAGTGTCTAATCCACCTACAGCATGTCTTTGGGATGTGTGATGAAACCGAAGCACCCGGAGGAAACCCACACAACCACAGGGAGGACATGCAGACTCTGCACAGAAGGCATCCCAGAAATGGCTTATAGAGCATTTCATTGTCTTTGTCATAATCTTCTCTACAGAAACAGGCATTTTCTTCTGCCTGCATCTAGAACACATTTAAATTTTTTTGTTGGCTATTAAAACTATTGAATGCAATATGTATATAATCTTGGGTAATATAATCATTTTAATAAGTACTAACCTATCTTCAAAAGTAAAAATAAAAATGAATTAAATTTTAATAAGTAGTAATATTTCTTCAAATATTTTTTTTCAGAATTATTATTAATAATCTCACTTACATCTTGATAGATTTTTGTTCTGAAATATTTTAGTTCTTTCATTCCTAATTATATTTATATTTATCTTAAACACTAAAGTTTCAGTATTATTATTAAATTTCAGCAGCAATACTTTTTGAAACTTTTCAATTTCCTCATCTATTTCTTCAATTGAATAATTTAAATATCCTGTACTTAGTAAAATGTAATCTGCAAAAAGTTGTATTTTATGATTGACAGTCCTTGTTACTTGAGAATCCAACAATTTTTCATTACTTCTTATACTGTTAGCTTAGGGGTATGTAACTAATGCAAATAGTAGAGGAGACAAGGGACACCTTTGCTTTGTGCCTTTATTTAAAGTGAATCCTTGAGAAATGTAAGATCCAATTTTAACATATGCTTTGGAGTCTGTATACAGGTGTTTTGCTATTCCAATAAATTGTTCTAGGAATGCAAATGATTCTAAAGTTTTAAACACATAGTTCAAATCTACATAATCATTTGACTTATAAAATGAGTTATTTTGGGGTGTATTATTGAATCTAATAACATGCAATTTGCAAAAATCTTTAAAATTCATATGATCACACTTCAAATTTCAACTTTCAGAATATTTTCAAATATTTTTATATGATTTTCTATGTACATTATATTAGATATTTTCTGCCATATACAGGTATATGTAATGCATATCTTTTTTATAAGTAGCTTGCTATTTGAATATATTTTTCTGTCTTATTTACCCACTAATATTTAATCTTATTCTATATAAATGGTATTTCAAAAAAGTTTGCATCAAATATCTATTTAATCATCCACTCTCTATTAAAGAGAACAGTATGTGTGTGTATATATATATATATATATATATATATATATATATATATATATTATTTTTTTTTTAATTGCTGATATCGCTCTTTTATTAATCTCACATAGTAAATATTTCATTTCTTGTGCATATGCATATTATAACCTGTATACTATTTTTATTAATTCTGGTATTACAAGCAATCTTTACTATATATAAAATAATTCCTGCCTAATTTTAATGTGTGTTTTTAACCATTCTGAACTGCTATTCTGAGCTAAGCTTCACATCCTGACATTAGAATTTGATTACAGCATGTGAAAATGAAAACTCACAGCACTTAGTAGCTGCTAATTTCCTATATACGTTTCTTATTATTCTTAATTCTTTTAAACTGTTCTAATCAGTAAAAAAGTCTAACTTTATTTCTTTAAATTAATATGTACAGTTAGAGTTAATAACACTATAGAAGAAACTATTAACATTCAGATTCAGCAAAATGTAAGCAAATTATATGTACTCACCAGCTCAGTATAAACCATCACTATATCTTGTTTTACCATTTCTTCACTTCTAAGAAATGAAAAGAAACAAAAATGCTATTTTGAGTAGACTTCTCACATATATACTTGGAAAAAAAAGAGAAAAATAATGTTCATTTCTGTTTTCACAGACATCAGTGGTGAACTTTGGCCTAGATTTTCCTCAAAACAGCTCAAGAAGAAGGTGGAAAGTAAGGAAAGCAAGAATTAAGCAGTCTAACACAATTGAAACATTCTTTTGTTCTCATGCTTTAAGTGTTAATTGCTTCATAAATGACATATGAAAGAAATGTGTTACACAGAAAAAAAGACAAGAAAAATCACCAGCACTTTAACACTTCTGATTAGCATACTACTTCAATCTGACATTCAGTTAATCCAGCAATACACATAGAAAACAAAGTTATACAATTCTTAACTTACTTAGTCTTAAAGTTGCTACTTCTGTTGCTAGTCATTTAATGAGACCCTCTTACAGGAAGTATTTGTTTAATATTTATAAATATGTTTATAAGTTTAAATAAATGAAATAGATTAATTTTTTCACTGTAAATATAGTAAAACAGTAAAACTAATTATTTACATTCCTTATAATGAAAAATGTTTTCGCTTTAAATATAAATCGACACATTTAAGTTTTGAAGCTTAAAGTCCAATACAATCCTTTCACTTAAATGGTAAAGCTATTGTTTCAGAAAATAAAAATACTGAATCAGAGAATATGTCACTAAATCACTTGTTTTTAAGCTTTTTATTGTTAGAAGCAGTTTTACAGGAATTTAGCTCACTCTGTCTCTTGAAGGATATGCAGTTCCAATCCATTACTTCAGTGTTATTAAGGATTTTATATTTGTTGACAAAAGTGGATGCTTCCACCAGTGTGTTAAATATTTTAGTTCCTTCAGAAAGAAATTGATCTTTGCAGGAAACATCAAAGTGGCTTTAAAATTGTTCTTTTTAAGTTTCTTGATTGTGGTAAGCAGGATTTCCTTTTACTCATTACTTTACTGGGATGTTATTGACAAATTTGACTACATGTTTACCTATTTTAATGAGTGGTGATGACCATGCTTTTCAAATATTTGATCTTTTTCTAAGGTAAAAATAAACAACTATAAATGAACATGGTAGAGAGTTCCTTCTTTGAAGGTACTCTCAGGGATATATGTGCCTTTCAGTTCCAATTTATGTAGCCAGGTTGTTAAGAAGTTTATTGTATTGTTTCCCTCATACTTTTCAGGTATACTATAAATTTTAATTTTATTTCATCACAGTCTATTTTCTGAATCATCAACTTTAGCTAAATGCCAGTTATTTTGATTTTAAAAGAAATTCAGTCTCAGATTCACATTCAGTTATTCTCCCTTCGTGGTCATTTAAAGCTTCTTCCATACAGCTGATTTTTGAGCTTTGTTTCATAGGAATTTCTAAATATTCCATCTTCTTTCAGGCCTCTTCTTGAAACTTTTTATTTTTGTATCCAGTTTGTCCATTTTAAAGAACAACTACGGGTTACTATGCATCATTGCTTCTCCCTAATCTCTCTTTTTCCCTTATCTGTCGATCCCAGTACTCAAAATAATTATTTAGGCAAGGGAAACATTTATTTTCTTATTTCTGGTGATTTCCCATGTTAAGTGGTATGGTTAGCCATCTTTCTTAAAACTTTACTCTTGCGTTTGTTGAATTTTTCGACAAGTCGACCATCATTCTGTCAGCAGTTTACAGTAGAACACGCCCAGGAAACACCCTCTCTGTGGTTTAACATGCTTTCTTCTAATATTTGCATACAGTCCTGCTCCTTACCTGCCTTCCAAATAAATAAACAGTCTTTCACACAGGAGCAGGGACTTCTGTTTTAATGGTATGTTGTCGGACGTCTTTTTTTTTTTAGGGAAAATCAGTACATACTCCACTGCCACGGACCTTGCAAGGGAACAATTGCTTTTATTTTTCATGAGCTTAGTGTTTGTGTTGCCATTTTTGTGGTGAATGTTTTTTTACTACTGATTTTATGCCAGAGTGTCCCGAACTAATTATGGACAGTGCTGATTATTACTATTAGCCTTCAACCAGGTCTTTGTCACTGCACATATGTCAATGTTCTCCATTTTAAGGAGTGCCTCGAGTGGATGCATTTTGAGGATTAGACTTCTAGCACTGAGTAGCATTACCCTCAGATTTTGCTTGCTTGTACCTGTTAAGGTGGTGAATTTGTCATTTGAACCTTGACTAAAAAAGGCACTATATGGGTGGCAAGAGCCTTAGCCAGTATCCGGAATCACAAGGGTGACAGGTGCAGGCCATCTCTGGCAAAGCATCGTGGTCTGTCGATCATGTCATCCCAGGCAGACAGATACTGGATCCCCTTAGAATGACACCAGAAGCTTAGCCAATTGTTGAAGTCAGTCATTTTGTCCTTGTACTGTGGTATCATTCTGGGTGATGGCAGGATGCTACTCAGGGCTAGGGTCATACCTGCGTGGGCTACAAGATTGGAGATGTCCTCCATGTCTCTCTTCATGTAGTCCAGGGATGTATGTCTCAGGTCATTCACACCAACATGGACAATGGCAGAGTCATATTTGTACTTGTTGTGGAGTGACCTGAGTGCATGCATTATGTGGTGGATGCTGGCAACCGACAGGCAGCTGAAAGTAACTTTCTCCTTGTTTAGCCTGGTGAGTGGAACATCAGTGTGCCTGACTATAGAGTCACCTATGACTAGAGTGTTGGGTGCGGTGTTATGCCTTATGGGCTGTGGTTGAGTGGCACACTGAGTTTGTGGGCTATGTGTCATTTGGGTTGCGTACAAAACTAAATATCTAAGTAGCTGTCTCACATGCTTCTACACTATTCATTACATTGGACAACACTGACTAATAGATAATTAACACATGAAAAGAAAGGTACACTATACACAGAGGTGAGATTGGGTGATATTGCACATAAGGAAGTGACTGGAATTGCACTTAAATGAGAATATATTAATTTTAGTATGCAATAAATAAATAGAATTACTGTAGGAAAAAAAAGAAAGAAAAAGAATGAGAGCATAGCAATCTATTATATTTTGATACATACAGATTTATGTCGGCATTAATGAGTCTTATTGCAGTTGGATAAAAACTGTTCATGAATCTGCAGGTCCTGCAGCGGATACTCCGTAACCTTCTACCAGAAGCAAGTTTAGTGAACCAGCCATATGCTAGAGTAACAGGACAAAAACAATGATTAACTTTCCAAGTTCAAGTATTGGAGACCTTACCTACTCTTGGTTGCACAACAGCAGAGTAAAGAGAAAAAAATTTAAAAAAAAGGAAATCACTTCTCCAGCACAAAACTCTTATTGGGAAGCTCATCCTGAGTTGTTAAACTTTACTACTTGTTACCCATTTGGCTTTACATTCAATGAGTAGAAGGGAAGCCCAGAAACAGAAAAAATTATTACAACAGTAACTTTCTATATGTTCTAAATAATGTAACAAAATATATTAGTATCTTATATAGCAATATAAAGTAGTTTTAATAGACAGTGTGCTGGGCGGCCACAGCAGTGCAGCAGTTAGCATTGCCACCTCACGGCAAGAGGTTCTTTGGTTCGATTCTGGGGTGCCTTCTGTGCGGAGTCTGCATGTCCTCCCTGTAGTCGCGTGGGTTTCTTCCGGGTGCTCTGCTTTCCTCCCACATTCCAAAGACATGCTGTAGGTGGATTGGACACTCCAAATTGGCCCTAGGTGTGAGTGTGTGTGTGCATGTGCCTTCTGTGGAAGGTGGGGCACCGGGCTTACACCTCGGCACTGTAAAACTCCACTGCCAATCATGAGCAGATAGGTGATCTGCTGTGGCGACCCCTAACCGGGAAAAAGCCGAAAGAAGAAGTAGTAGACACTGTGCTACAATGTAGATAATTGCAGCTATAGCATTATGCTTTCTTTTTTTCCATCTAAGAGCTTTCAAAAAGGCTAAAGTTATTATGGACTGTAGTGCTTCCTTTTTCATCATGTGGTTATGTCCTTGTTCCTTTAACAAATGTGTTGGTATAAATTGCAAAGCAGTGCTGGGCAGCTTCTCAGTCGATGCTTGTGAGGGAAAAGAAAGACCTCATCTGTATATTTTAAAATCAGTACATGCATTGACAGCAAATTATGCTATTTTTGATACAAAAATAATAAAAGTTCTATAAAAAAACAGTATGGCAATGAGCTAATTAACTAATGCAAGGCATGTATTTCCCTCTTCATTATCTTACGTATGTACATAGCATGCACACTACAGTTTATTGCAAACATTATGCATGAGTTTGAATTTTGCCATGAAGACAGAAGAATTGCATGGATAAGTAAATGCAGCATCATATCCAAAACAAATGAAAATATATAAAAGGAAAGATGACTTGCAACAAAGGTTCTTGTCATGTAAGACAATTCACACATTGTCAAAAAACTACAGTAAAGTATTCCACTCTCTTCTTTTTACATGAATTGCATCGAAAAGGCATGAACAGTTTGCATTCTAGGAAACATATACAATGACTATAGAAAAGCTTCTTATGATTTCTGAAATGGGCATGCACTTGCTTGCAGCATGTCAAGGCTGGAAGAAGAAGGAAGAGAAATATAACTGCACAGACTGGCATAAAGGAATATAACTGCACATATTGGTATAAAGAAATATAACTGCACAGACTGGCATAAAGGAATATAACTGCACAGACTGGCATAAAGGAATATAACTGCACAGACTGTATAACTGCACAAATTGGCATAAAGGAATATAACTGCACAAATTGGCATAAAGGAATATAACTGCACAGATTGACATAAAGAAATATAACTGCACAGATTGGCATAAAGTAATATAACTGGACAGACTGGCAAAAAGGAATATAATTGCACAGACTGGCATAAAGGAATATAACTGCACAGATTGGTATAAAGAAATATAACTGCACAGACTGGCATAAAGGAATATAACTGCACAGACTGGCATAAAGGAATATAACTGCACAAATTGGCATAAAGGAATATAACTGCACAGATTGACATAAAGAAATATAACTGCACAGACTGGCATAAAGAAATATGACTGCATAGATTGGCATAAAGAAATATAACTGCACAGACTGGCATAAAGGAATATAACTGCCCAGATTGGCATAAAGGAATATAACTGCAAAGATTGGCATAAAGAAATATAACTGCACAGACTGGCATAAAGAAATATAACTGCACAGACTGGCATAAAGGAATATAACTGCACAGATTGGCATAAAGGAATATAACTGCACAGATTGGCATAAAGAAATATAACTGCACAGATTGGCATAAAGGAATATAACTGCACAGGTTGGAATAAAGGACTATAACTGCACAGACTGGGATAAAGGAATATAACTGCACAGATTGACATAAAGAAATATAACTGTACAGATTGGCATAAAGGAATATAACTGTACAGATTGGCATAAAGGAATTAATTGCACAAATTGGCATAAAGGAATATAACTGCACAGATTGGCATAAAAAATATAACTGCACAGACTGGCATAAAGGAATATAACTGCACAGATTGTCATAAATAAATATAACTGCACATATTGGCATAAAGGAATATAACTGCACAGATTGGCATAAAGGAATATAACTGCACAAATTGTCATAAAGGAATATAACTGCACATAATGGCATAAAGGAATATAACTGCACATATTGGCATAAAGGAATATAACTACACAGATTGGCATAAAGAAATATAACTGCACAGACTGGCATAAAGGAATATAACTGCACAGATTGACATAAAGAAATATAACTGCACAGATTGGCATAAAGGAATATAACTGCACAGACTGGCATAAAGAAATATAACTGCACAGATTGGCATAAAGGAATATAACTGCACAGACTGGCATAAAGAAATATAACTGCACAGATTGGAATAAAGGAATATAACTGCACAACTTGGCATAAAGGAATATAACTACACAGATTGGAATAAAGGAATAAAACTGCACAAATTGGCATAAAGGAATATAATTGGACAAATTGGCATAATATAACTGCACAGAATGGAATAAAGGAATATAACTGCACAGATTGGCATAAAGGAATATAACTGCAAAGACTGGCATAAAGAAATATAACTGCACAGACTGGCATAAAGGAATATAACTCCACAGATTGACAAATAAATATAACTGCACAGATTGGCATAAAGAAATATAACTGCACAAATTGGCATAAAGGAATATTACTGCACACATTGGAATAAAGAAATATAACTGCACAGATTGGCATAAAGAAATATAACTGCACAGATTGGCATAAAGAAATATAACTGCACAGATTGGCATAAAGGAATATAACTGCACAATCTGGCATAAAGAAATATAACTGCACAGATTTGCATAAAGGAATATAACTGTATAGATTGACGTAAATAAATATAACTGCACAGATTGGCATAAAGGAATATAACTGCACACATTGGCATAAAGAAATATAACTGCACAAATTGGAATAAAGGAATATAACTGCAAAGATTGGCATAAAGAAATATAACTGCACAGATTGGCATAAAGAAATATAACTGCACAGATTGGCATAAAGGAATATAACTGCACAGATTGGCATAAAGAAATATCAGACTGGCATAAAGGAATATAACTGCACATATTGGCATAAAGGAATATAACTGCACAGATTGACATAAAGAAATATAACTGCATATATTGGCATAAAGGAATATAACTGCACAGATTGGCATAAAGGAATATAACTGTACAGATTGGCATAAAGGAATATAATTGCACAAATTGGCATAAAGGAATATAACTGCACATATTGGCATAAAGGAATATAACTGCACAGATTGGCATAAAGAAATATAACTGCACAGAATGGAATAAAGGAATATAACTGCACAGATTGGCATAAAGGAATATAACTGCACAGACTGGCATAAAGAAATATAACTGCACAGACTGGCATAAAGGAATATAACTGCACAGATTGACAAATAAATATAACTGCACAGATTGGCATAAAGGAATATAACTGCACACATTGGCATAAAGAAATATAACTGCACAAATTGGCATAAATGAATATAACTGCACAAATTGGAATAAAGGAATATAACTGCACAGATTGGCATAAAGGAATATAAATGCAAAGATTGGCATAAAGAAATATAACTGCACAGATTGGCATAAAGGAATATAAATGCACAAACTGGCATAAAGAAATATAACTGCACAAACTGGCATAAAAAAATATAACTGCACAGATTGGCATAAAGAAATATAACTGCACAGATTGGCATAAAGGAATATAACTGCACAAACTGGCATAAAGAAATATAACTGCACAGATTGGCATAAAGGAATATAACTGTATAGATTGACGTAAAATATAACTGCACAGATTGGCATAAAGGAATATAACTGCACACATTGGCATAAAGAAATATAACTGCACAGATTGGCATAAAGAAATATAACTGCACAGATTGGCATAAAGGAATATAACTGCACAAATTGGCATAAAGGAATATAACTGCAAAGATTGGCATAAAGAAATATAACTGCACAGATTGGCATAAAGGAATATAACTGCACAGATTGGCATAAAGAAATATAACTGCACAGATTGGCATAAAGGAATATAACTGCACAGATTGGCATAAAGGAATATAGTTCCACAGATTGGCATAAAGAAATATAACTGCACAGATTGGCATAAAGGAATATAACAGCACAAATTGGCATAAAGGAATATAACTGCACAGATTGGCATAAAGAAATATAGTTCCACAGATTGGCATAAAGAAATATAACTGCACAGATTGGCAAAACGGAATATAACTGCACAGCAGATTGGCATAAAGAAATATAACTGCACAGATTGGCATAAAGGAATATAACGGCACAAATTGGCATAAAGTAATATAACTACACAGATTGGCATAAATAAGTATAACTGCTCAGACTTGACGTAAAGGAATATAACTGCACATATTGGCATAAAGAAATAAAACTGCACAGATTGGCATAAAGAAATATAACTGCACAGATTGGCATAAAGGAATATAGTTCCTCAGATTGGTTTAAAGAAATATAACTGCACAGATCGGCATACAGGAATATAACTGCACAGATAGGCATACATTATTATAACTGCACAGATTGGCATAAAGAAATATAACTGCACAGGTTGGCATAAAGCAATATAGTTCCACAGACTGGCATCAAGAAATATAACTGCACAGATTGGCATAAAGGAATATAACTGCACAGATTGGCATAAAGAAATATAACTGCACAGATTGGCATAAAGGAATATAGTTCCAAAGATTGGCATAAAGAAATATAACTGCACAGATTGGCATAAAGGAATATAACTGCACAGACTGGCATAAAGGAATATAACTGCACAGATTTGCATAAAGAAATATAACTGCACAGATTGGCATAAAGGAGTATAACTGCACATCTGACATAAAGGAATATAACTGCACAGATTGGCATAAAGGAATATCAACTCAAATGCCCTAGATCAGCTGGTAAACTCCCCTACCAGAGGTGAAAACATATTGGACCTTGTCATCACCAACATGGGCGACAGGTGTTCCACACCAGAGGTCAACCCGTCACTGGTTAGATCAGACCATAAACTATTCTCTCTGGATGTACACACCACACCACCACCTCCAATCAAGGAAACAACAGTGAAAAACTTTTCTATAGCAAACTTCACCTTACTTAAGACAGAGGTGTTAAGTTTCACAGTCCCCACACTAAAGGATAACAGTGTCAAGATGCAGGAACCTTTACAAATACACTCTATTAGCACCTACAAGGATGCATGGATCGTGCCATCCCTTGCAAAACCAAGACTCACTCCCCTAAATGAAGGAAACCAGTCTGGTGTACCCTGCCATAAACAGGCTATACAACAGAAGGAGGAAACTAGTTCAGAAAAAAAGAAAATCCCAAGAAGGAAAGACATCCCTGATCAGTGTCAGTAAGAAACTAAGGCCCCTCATAAAATCCTCCAAGGCTAACTTTGAAAGAAAAATAGCCAAGGATTCGAAAAATAACCACAAAGCCTTCTTTAGCTATGTCAAGAATCTAAGTGGGAACTCACAGATATGCTCTGAGCTAGTGCAAAATAGCACAAAATATACTGAACCCACTGATATTGCCAACATCCTGGCAGATAGATTCAGTGCAAACTTCACCCCCCTCTCACCCCCAAAAGGGCCCACAACAATACCAGACAAGTGTAGTGTCCTGGAAATCACAGACGCACAGGTGAAAACAGCCCTTTTAAAAGCCAAAAGCACAGTGTCAATGGGGTCAGATGGTGTCCCAGGCTGCATCTTGCATGAACTACAGAACAAACTAATTCCCAACCTAAACACACTTTTTAACCTTAGCCTCTCCACAGGCTACATGCCCATAGAATGGCGCACAGCAACAGTTATTCCGCTCCACAAAGAAGGGGCTACAACTGACCATGGTAACTATCACCCCATAAGCCTGACTAGCCTGGTCTGCAAGGCTATAGAGCACATCATCATAGAACTCATTAACAAAGACTTTGGGAACCTCCAAACACTTGACCCGACCCAGTTCAGCTTTGTTAAGGGCAGATAATGCCTACTAAACCTGGTTGACTTCATCGAGACAGTCACCAAGGCCATAGATGAGAGGAAGGTAGTTCACACAGCCTACCTTGACCTCACCAAGGCTTTTGACACCATTCCCCACTCGGGAATTATAGAAAAACTCACCAGCCTGAACATAAACCTCTACATCATGAGATGGGTTGCCAACTGGCTTACAGACAGAACTCACACGGTAAGAATAGCAGGCTCCAGGTCCGACTCTAAACCAGTCACAAGTTTCCCACAAGGCTCGGTTCTGGGACCCCTACTGTTTGGCATATACTTCTCAGAGGTACAAGCAAACACAGGAGGACTATGGCTAACCAAGTTTGCCGATGACTACAAACTGGGAGCCATAATTGACTCTCCGGCTGACACGGACATTCTCCAAAAGGGCCTTACTGAGACAGACACCTGGTGTCAAAGTCATGATCTCAAGCTAAATGCCAAAAAATGCATTGTCATCCTGTTTGCGAAAAACAAAACACCCATGAATTACCACATAGTTGGCAGCCCCCTTAATACAGAAGTGGTAATAAGAGATCTGGGGACCCAGGTAGATAGTAAACTCTCCTTTGACAATCATATTGCCAAAGTAGTTAGGAAATCCTTCTATGTAGCCCATCTAATTACTAAAGGGTTTGCATCTAGAAATAAAGAGGTTATAGTGCCCCTCTACTCATCACTCATCAGACCCAATAGAGTACAATGCCCCGTTTGGGATGTACCTCACAAGACACTTCCAACAGATGGAAAGACCACAAAAGTACCTCACCAAGAGGATTACTGGTCTCAAACATATGTCCTATGCAGCCTGACTGAAAAAACTCCAGCTGTACTCAGTGGCATATCGCTTACTCAGAGGTGAACTCTGCCTGACTTACAAAGCCATGTCCAACTCAGAATTGATGGACATGCTCCACCTAAGAAATCCAAGTCACTGTGAGACACTCACTCTAGTGAGCTAAAGCTCGCCACAACAATAAATAGAACATGCTGGAGGGGTAGATTCCTGTCATAGAGACTCCCCATGCTTTGGAACAAAATTCTAACTACATTAGGCAGACCTCACTAACACTCTTCAAGAGAAACCTTGATGAGTGGATGGGTAACAGAAAATACACCCTGGGATCACTTCATTGGCTCTTCTTGACAGAGGCTCAGATAATTAATCAATGGGGTAGCGAAAGCTGACACAATCTGGCTAGGCTTATAAATGCCCTCGGGCAGATAGCCTAGTACCTACCTATGAACCTATGAAGCTATATAACTGCACAGACTGGAATAAAGAAATATAACTGCACAGATTGGCATAAAGGAATATAACTGCACAGACTGGCATAAAGGAATATAACTGCACAGATTGGCATAAAGAAATATAACTGCACAGATTGCCATAAAGGAATATAACTGCACAGACTGACATAAAGGAATATAACTGCACAGATTGGCATAAAGAAATATAACTGCACAGATTGGCATAAAGGAATATAACTGCACAGATTGGCATAAAGAAATATAACTGCACAGATTGGCATAAAGGAATATAGTCCCACAGATTGGCATAAAGGAATATAACTGCATAGATTGGCATAAAGGAATATAACTGCACAGATTGGCATAAAGAAATATAACTGCACACATTGGCATAAAGAAATATAACTGCACAGATTGGCCTAAAGGAATATAACTGCATAGATTGGCATAAAGAAATATAACTGCACAGATTGGCATAAAGGAATATAACTGTACAGATTGGCATAAAGGAATATAATTGCACAAATTGGCATAAAGGAATATAACTGCACATATTGGCATAAAGGAATATAACTGCACAGATTGGCATAAAGAAATGTAACTGCACAGAATGGAATAAAGGAATATAACTCCACAGACTGGCATAAAGGAATATAACTGCACAGACTGGCATAAAGAAATATAACTGCACAGACTGGCATAAAGGAATATAACTGCACAGATTGACAAATAAATATAACTGCACAGATTGGCATAAAGGAATATAACTGCACACATTGGCATAAAGAAATATAACTGCACAAATTGGCATAAAGGAATATAACTGCACAAATTGGAATAAAGGAATATAACTGCACAGATTGGCATAAAGGAATATAAATGCAAAGATTGGCATAAAGAAATATAACTGCACAGATTGGCATAAAGGAATATAAATGCACAAACTGGCATAAAGAAATATAACTGCACAAACTGGCATAAAAAAATATAACTGCACAGATTGGCATAAAGAAATATAACTGCACAGATTGGCATAAAGGAATATAACTGCACAAACTGGCATAAAGAAATATAACTGCACAGATTGGCATAAAGGAATATAACTGTATAGATTGACGTAAAATATAACTGCACAGATTGGCATAAAGGAATATAACTGCACACATTGGCATAAAGAAATATAACTGCACAGATTGGCATAAAGAAATATAACTGCACAGATTGGCATAAAGGAATATAACTGCACAAATTGGCATAAAGGAATATAACTGCAAAGATTGGCATAAAGAAATATAACTGCACAGATTGGCATAAAGGAATATAACTGCACAGATTGGCATAAAGAAATATAACTGCACAGATTGGCATAAAGGAATATAACTGCACAGATTGGCATAAAGGAATATAGTTCCACAGATTGGCATAAAGAAATATAACTGCACAGATTGGCATAAAGGAATATAACAGCACAAATTGGCATAAAGGAATATAACTGCACAGATTGGCATAAAGAAATATAGTTCCACAGATTGGCATAAAGAAATATAACTGCACAGATTGGCAAAATGGAATATAACTGCACAGCAGATTGGCATAAAGAAATATAACTGCACAGATTGGCATAAAGGAATATAACGGCACAAATTGGCATAAAGGAATATAACTACACAGATTGGCATAAATAAGTATAACTGCTCAGACTTGACGTAAAGGAATATAACTGCACAGATTGGCATAAAGAAATAAAACTGCACAGATTGGCATAAAGAAATATAACTGCACAGATTGGCATAAAGGAATATAGTTCCTCAGATTGGTTTAAAGAAATATAACTGCACAGATCGGCATACAGGAATATAACTGCACAGATAGGCATACATTATTATAACTGCACAGATTGGCATAAAGAAATATAACTGCACAGGTTGGCATAAAGCAATATAGTTCCACAGACTGGCGTCAAGAAATATAACTGCACAGATTGGCATAAAGGAATATAACTGCACAGATTGGCATAAAGAAATATAACTGCACAGATTGGCATAAAGGAATATAGTTCCAAAGATTGGCATAAAGAAATATAACTGCACAGATTGGCATAAAGGAATATAACTGCACAGACTGGCATAAAGGAATATAACTGCACAGATTTGCATAAAGAAATATAACTGCACAGATTGGCATAAAGGAGTATAACTGCACATCTGATATAAAGGAATATAACTGCACAGATTGGCATAAAGGAATATCAACTCAAATGCCCTAGATCAGCTGGTAAACTCCCCTACCAGAGGTGAAAACATATTGGACCTTGTCATCACCAACATGGGCGACAGGTGTTCCACACCAGAGGTCAACCCGTCACTGGTTAGATCAGACCATAAACTATTCTCTCTGGATGTACACACCACACCACCACCTCCAATCAAGGAAACAACAGTGAAAAACTTTTCTATAGCAAACTTCACCTTACTTAAGACAGAGGTGTTAAGTTTCACAGTCCCCACACTAAAGGATAACAGTGTCGAAGATGCAGGAACCTTTACAAATACACTCTATTAGCACCTACAAGGATGCATGGATCGTGCCATCCCTTGCAAAACCAAGACTCACTCCCCTAAATGAAGGAAACCAGTCTGGTGTACCCCTGCCATAAACAGGCTATACAACAGAAGGAGGAAACTAGTTCAGAAAAAAAGAAAATCCCAAGAAGGAAAGACATCCCTGATCAGTGTCAGTAAGAAACTAAGGCCCCTCATAAAATCCTCCAAGGCTAACTTTGAAAGAAAAATAGCCAAGGATTCGAAAAATAACCACAAAGCCTTCTTTAGCTATGTCAAGAATCTAAGTGGGAACTCACAGATATGCTCTGAGCTAGTGCAAAATAGCACAAAATATACTGAACCCACTGATATTGCCAACATCCTGGCAGATAGATTCAGTGCAAACTTCACCCCCCTCTCACCCCCAAAAGGGCCCACAACAATACCAGACAAGTGTAGTGTCCTGGAAATCACAGACGCACAGGTGAAAACAGCCCTTTTAAAAGCCAAAAGCACAGTGTCAATGGGGTCAGATGGTGTCCCAGGCTGCATCTTGCATGAACTACAGAACAAACTAATTCCCAACCTAAACACACTTTTTAACCTTAGCCTCTCCACAGGCTACATGCCCATAGAATGGCGCACAGCAACAGTTATTCCGCTCCACAAAGAAGGGGCTACAACTGACCATGGTAACTATCACCCCATAAGCCTGACTAGCCTGGTCTGCAAGGCTATAGAGCACATCATCATAGAACTCATTAACAAAGACTTTGGGAACCTCCAAACACTTGACCCGACCCAGTTCAGCTTTGTTAAGGGCAGATAATGCCTACTAAACCTGGTTGACTTCATCGAGACAGTCACCAAGGCCATAGATGAGAGGAAGGTAGTTCACACAGCCTACCTTGACCTCACCAAGGCTTTTGACACCATTCCCCACTCGGGAATTATAGAAAACTCACCAGCCTGAACATAAACCTCTACATCATGAGATGGGTTGCCAACTGGCTTACAGACAGAACTCACACGGTAAGAATAGCAGGCTCCAGGTCCGACTCTAAACCAGTCACAAGTTTCCCACAAGGCTCGGTTCTGGGACCCCTACTGTTTGGCATATACTTCTCAGAGGTACAAGCAAACACAGGAGGACTATGGCTAACCAAGTTTGCCGATGACTACAAACTGGGAGCCATAATTGACTCTCCGGCTGACACGGACATTCTCCAAAAGGGCCTTACTGAGACAGACACCTGGTGTCAAAGTCATGATCTCAAGCTAAATGCCAAAAAATGCATTGTCATCCTGTTTGCGAAAAACAAAACACCCATGAATTACCACATAGTTGGCAGCCCCCTTAATACAGAAGTGGTAATAAGAGATCTGGGGACCCAGGTAGATAGTAAACTCTCCTTTGACAATCATATTGCCAAAGTAGTTAGGAAATCCTTCTATGTAGCCCATCTAATTACTAAAGGGTTTGCATCTAGAAATAAAGAGGTTATAGTGCCCCTCTACTCATCACTCATCAGACCCAATAGAGTACAATGCCCCGTTTGGGATGTACCTCACAAGACACTTCCAACAGATGGAAAGACCACAAAAGTACCTCACCAAGAGGATTACTGGTCTCAAACATATGTCCTATGCAGCCTGACTGAAAAAACTCCAGCTGTACTCAGTGGCATATCGCTTACTCAGAGGTGAACTCTGCCTGACTTACAAAGCCATGTCCAACTCAGAATTGATGGACATGCTCCACCTAAGAAATCCAAGTCACTGTGAGACACTCACTCTAGTGAGCTAAAGCTCGCCACAACAATAAATAGAACATGCTGGAGGGGTAGATTCCTGTCATAGAGACTCCCCATGCTTTGGAACAAAATTCCTAACTACATTAGGCAGACCCCTCACTAACACTCTTCAAGAGAAACCTTGATGAGTGGATGGGTAACAGAAAATACACCCCTGGGATCACTTCATTGGCTCTTCTTGACAGAGGCTCAGATAATTAATCAATGGGGTAGCGAAAGCTGACACAATCTGGCTAGGCTTATAAATGCCCTCGGGCAGATAGCCTAGTACCTACCTATGAACCTATGAAGCTATATAACTGCACAGACTGGAATAAAGAAATATAACTGCACAGATTGGCATAAAGGAATATAACTGCACAGACTGGCATAAAGGAATATAACTGCACAGATTGGCATAAAGAAATATAACTGCACAGATTGCCATAAAGGAATATAACTGCACAGACTGACATAAAGGAATATAACTGCACAGATTGGCATAAAGAAATATAACTGCACAGATTGGCATAAAGGAATATAACTGCACAGATTGGCATAAAGAAATATAACTGCACAGATTGGCATAAAGGAATATAGTCCCACAGATTGGCATAAAGGAATATAACTGCATAGATTGGCATAAAGGAATATAACTGCACAGATTGGCATAAAGAAATATAACTGCACACATTGGCATAAAGAAATATAACTGCACAGATTGGCCTAAAGGAATATAACTGCATAGATTGGCATAAAGAAATATAACTGCACAGATTGGCATAAAGGAATATAACTGCACAGATTGGCATAAAGAAATATAACTGCACAGATTGGCATAAAGGAATATAACTGCACAGATTGGCATAAAGAAATATAACTGCACAGATTGCCATAAAGGAATATAACTGCACAGACTGACATAAAGGAATATAACTGCACAGATTGGCATAAAGAAATATAACTGCACAGATTGGCATAAAGGAATATAGTTCCCCAGATTAGCATAAAGGAATATAATTGCACAGATTGGCATAAAGGAATATAGTTCCCCAGACCGGCATGCTGGCAGTACTTCTGTAATTCCCTGCTCACTCACAACCAGTATATCAAATAAACTGAAGCCATGAAAAAATGCAGTCCTGACATGATTTTGTCACAAATAAGGAAACTCAGGCAGATAAAACTGACCTAGATACAAGTAGGAGAACTTAGGGAAAAAAACAGCTCAAAGAACCATTCAGAACATTTTTACTGAAGACAATAAGCCAGCAGGCTTTTTACAAATGCTTTTTCGAGTTTTAAAAAAGGTATGAATTTAAAGCAAAACTATGTTAGAAGGAATGAGATCAAATGGATGTAAGGCAAATAAGTCAATGAAGAGACTTTTCCTTGTAATAATTGTAGGTTTTACAAATTTATATATAGAAATAATACATGTGTACATTCAGTTAGGAAACAGCTTTAAGAGTTCTGCTTACTCAGACTGTAATTCTATAAATTTGGTATACATTCCCATATGTAATTCCTGTCCAGTTTTCTATATTGGTAAAACTAACAGGAATTTGAAAGAATTTGTGACCATCTATCTGAAATACAGAGAAAGCTGGATACTAATGCTCGTTATAAGCATATAATTGATTTTGATGATGCACATTTGTTTAAGTTCATGGTATTGCAATATATATCCTCTAATTTTAGATGATGTGATATAGTAACCAAAACTGAATGTATAGAATACTGCTAGATAAATTAACTAAGGGCAAATAAAAGTCCTGGATTAAATGTTGCATAACAATGTTAAAACCATTTATAAATGAAACATTTTAGGCAGCTAGCTTTAACTATGTGTTTGATTAGTTGTTTCACAATTATTGCTAATATTTAAATGAAGAACTGTTGCACTGATGTTTCTTACAACTTGAAAAAGCATTTGTGAAAGCCTGTTGGCATGTTGTCTTCAATAAACGTGTTCTCCATGGTTTCTTGAGTTGCTTTTTTATTTTGTTCTAACTTCTTCTGACATGATTTTGCCATCCAGATCTCTTTTAAGAGAAAATTCTCAGCACCCATGGTGGGTGATAATGAGAAGGATGACCAGTTAATCAGTTGTTGATCTAGGAAGGGGAAGCACACCTAATGGGAAGTTATAAAAAAGCACCGAAAACAAGGCCTAATTATCTTCCACAGCAATGCAATAGACAGTACTTGTTTTACTTTCTTTTCGTAGCAGTACTTCTGCTTAATGAATTACATTAATCTTACATTTTTCTTCACACTGTACCTCCTTCATATATGAATGTACTGATGTTCTGTTTTCTGTAAAACCTTACTGCATTTGTTAGTTGCTGTGCTGCAGGCAAACCACAAGTTGAAATGCATGCATCTGCTTTAAAATTCACTCCTTCAGGAATTTTCTACCAGTCCTGCCTTTTCTCATTTTGTATATAACAAGTTGAACCCACTTACCAGCTAAATCAAGTTTTTCTGAAAATTCACTAGTAAAGGCTGTGACCCCAGTGCAGTAGACTGCTAAGTAATAAAGTACAAATTTGTCATGGAGCTGAAGTATGAATGGTGTTCCTTTGGACAGTACACACAGGTATATAATGCAGACTGTTTAACAAATGCCACAACAGAAGAGGATTTTCTAAAAATAAATAAATACTTTATTTGCAACAGAACATTTATGAAAAAAATCTCACTTTACATAATTCTTAAATAAATACACATCATGTAGACTTTATCACTTATCATGAAATAAATATAGATCATGTAGACATTATTTTATATCACTTAAGCACATTGTATTGGATACATTAGCTTGTCTAGTCCAGCCATGACAAATCTCAAGGTTTATTTTCCTAACACTTCCCAATTTCTGTTTATCCCAAAATGGTTCTTTACATACATTTTCTGCCATCTCTTATGGAATTGCATACAATGTATCAACTACTCTCTCTGTAAAGGAAACCCTTCCTTATATCTATGAAGAAATTAATTTCACAATCTAGCTGAAAACCTTTCTTCTTTTCCCTCAACTTACTTTGCAGGGTAATTCCCACATGCTTATCTAGAATAGTCTGGTGCACTAATATAAAACAAACAAACAAAAAAAAGAATACCCTGTCTTCTTGGGTCTCTTTCCAAATACGCTTCTCCTAGCATTGCTCTGACCCCCTTTAAATCACATATTAGTATCTCTTTTCTGTTATAGTATTCAGAACTACAGACATTAGTCTAGTTATGTTCTTTTCACTGCCTGGTAATAGCTATTTAATTTTGTGCTTAGTTCCTGAATCAAATCCTTCTTATCTGCAGGTCCTCACTTTTTTTCTTTTGCACAGTTTCCTCAACTTGGTCTTGAAAATCTAATATAGATTAATCACCCCAAATCTTTTTTCCTGCACTGCTTCTAGTAACTTCAGTCCTCACTATTAATAATTCACATCAGGGTTGCTGAGTAGAATTTTGCACATGATTTCTTTTTAAGTCTCAGTTGTCATTCGTTTGCCTACTTATTCATACTTTCTATGTCATTTTTCAAACTACATGCCCTATCTACTGTCGTAATACCGAATGTCATGCCATCTGCAAGGTAAATAATTCTATTTACTACATTTTCATGTATGTTAAAAACACACAAACCCAAACCTCTGGCTCAAAGGCAGGCAAATGTCTACAGCACCTTACAGATTAACTGCTGCCATTTTTGACAAGGCCTCCCACTCAACATACCCTTTTCCTTACCCTCTAAACATATCCAAGCCCACCTTCTTAAAGTTGCTCCCACTTTATTTACATAACACACGCTGCACTGCACCACTCTTGGTGTCTGTCCACTCCTCCATCCCTTCTGCACTTTGCCTTAACCCTTTTGCATCATGGCACCCATGCTGCAATTATTTTTATTTTTTTAAACACTAGTGCACACACTTCACATAGTAGTTTGTTTGCTCTCGCCTCCTCACTTTCTCTCCCACCCTTCAGTAAACATGATTAAGATCCTTTCTTCATTCTTGTGGCAATATATTTAAAAATACTTTTTATTTACACCTTTATGCCTATTCCTTTACATTTATAATTCAGCTTTACAGATATACTGTGATTGGTGATACTAGGCAATGACAGTAGTAAATGCAGTTGCATAAGTTAATAATAAACATTTAGTGTATATAAAACATACTTAGAAAATAAAACAGAATTTACATGCTAATTAAATAATACATTGCACATGTTCACTTTGCTGCATGTCCTTCTCAGTGAGACATTCAGCTTTAGGAATAATAATTCAGTTTCAGCAGCAAATAGAAATGCTCAGGTAATAAAGTTTTCTTTCCTGAGCATTTCTCGTCATCAAACAAAAAACAAATGTTCATGTAAACAGTTTATTCCAATTCTTTAAATGACCAGTCAGTTCATTTGTTATGCAGCTTTGAGAATGTACCAAACAGTTTATCCCAATGGGTAAAGTAAGGGGCATAATTTGATCTGAACTTCATATGATGCAAATCATGGTGTGGTGCCCCTCCATACAGTCCAAATGGTACTAGTCTGTGTGTGGACCAGGGAAAGTCATACCCTGAATGATCTTCTACTGACAACCAGATGTTGACAATGAAGAAGATGGTCTCTGTCAGAGGATGGCATTTCAGCAACATTGGATTGATGGCAGCAAAGAAACCTAGTGAGAGAGTCTCCCATGCACTTGAATGTTCTGTGGTAAGTGCGAATGTAGCCGTGTACTTGTGATGAGCTTTGTGAAATGTCTTGTAAAGCCATGGAATCTTATGATGCAGCAAATGCCAGATGAAGTACTGCATATCAAAAAGGAGCAGACAGCCGATGACATCAAAGATGACTTCTCTGAGCTCTGGAGCAGTAGGAGGGAAGTTCATTGGTCTCCAGTACCAGTGAGCTACAGTTACTGGAAAGATGAAGACGATGTGATTATAAACAGTTTGTGCCAAACAGACTGTCATCATATCCACAGTAGCATTGCTCTGAGGCTGAATTTTGTATTTTAGCAAAGATGGTATTTTTAATGTCAGGAGATCCAGCACAACAAATGGCAGGCAGAAAGCTATATAAACAATAAAAGAAAACAGCACTGGGAAGAAGGGTGATTGAAGCCACTTTTCTTGGTTTTGCATGAAGTTCCAGAGAGGCTGTAGAATTTTTTCTTCGTGCAATATGTTGATACTGTGCATGATCGTTGTCAAACCCACAGTGCAGTTCATGTTTTCGTTGTTCTACTGGCAGGCAAGTGTCAGGCAAAGAATGAATCGGTGATTGCTTCCTGCTAGCCTGCTTCAAAACTTTATAATGATTCTTGCTCCTCCCACTGTTGCAACGCAAGAATTTCCAGAGGAAAAAGGCCATTCATGTTTTAATTTCCATTTCAGTACGTAGGCTGATGGGAGTTCACTTTCCTTTTCTAATTTACTTTTTTTTTTGTTACTTTTTTTTAAAGGCAAAGCAAAGATATGTTGATAGATTTACTTACTTTATATGGGGCACGATAGGCATATTCTTCAGAATAAGAATTATAGTATGTAAGAAAAAGATTACAACTGAAGTTATACGATTTTCCCAAAATATTTTCTTACTTTTTTGGCTGATCAGTTAATTTACTGTGTTAGTGATAGTTGTGTGTTTTTATTATTATTATTGATTTGTATTTCTGTCAATAAAAGAAAAAATAAAATAGAGAACATATTCAATTGTCACATAAAGTAGTTATTATATGTGTACATCATTCAATGATGATGATTGTTTTAGTTTTTCCAAAGAATGGTGTGTTTGATAACAGCAGTGGATATATTATTACTTTACCAGAACATTTAGTTTGTATGTATGTATGGTGCTTGCAACTGTAAGTGTAGCAACAGAAAGTTCTTTATGTTACTAAAGAATGTGTGTGTGCCTGTGTAGTTTGTGTGTGTTTTCATGACATTGAGATACAGGAGAAAGAAAACATATATGTCAGCAGCAAGGGAACATTTCCTGCCTGTTACGGAACACTTTTCTTAAACACATTGTATAAAAGTGACAGATTACCAAGAGTCAGGGCAGTAAAGAACAGGCTTTCCAAGCAATAAGAAATTGCTGATCTAGTATGCAACTACTGATAAATAATTGTAAGACAATGAGACTCTAGATACAATGGCATAACAAGCTTGTATAGCCACACATACAGATTCTAATCCCAATGCTCCCTGGTGGCCACCAATCAATCAATCACTGCCATGGTTTTCGCATTCTTGCATTCAACATAATGAGATGCATTTTAGGCAATGTAAATTATTTGCATTATTTGTGCAAGGAGTCTTAGCATTAACATTGGCAAGCAACATTCTAAATAGAGGAGGGAAGCAAAGGCTACTAAACAAATATATTACCTCACAACTATCCCTAACATATGGGGACATCTCTGAATTTTGTACACAATACCACTTGTTCATTCTCCATGTTGACAGTATATCAGGAAAAGGACACCTTTGTATTTGTTATATGTACATTTGCATATGTTTATAATAAAAACAAAATAAAAATGTTTTTTGAAGAAAACAAAGAAAAAGGACAACTATAGAATGTTAGTATGTATAGTTACAGTATTCTTAATCATGCAGCTGATCATTTAAAGAGATACACCTTTAAAAAGTCTCCTTGTTGAATAGCAGCACCTATAATCCACAGGTGTTCTTCACACTAGCCTATCCCCAAGGTAGGGCCTGTATCAGTTGTTTCTGTCAGATGTGATTATGTATTTATTTACTTTATCCTTTGAAGAACTGATTGACCAAAATAAGTATCACTCTAAACACCACGTTTCATTGAACTGAGCAAAACCCTTAAAACAAGTGAAAAATGCCAATAAAATGTCACTCCTCAATCCCTGCTACTTATACGTATCAACTCTGATATTGCACAGTAGTGGGGAAAGAAATTCCTTTAACCCACTGAGTACTGATAATTGCAAACATGGACTGCATGCAAACCATCAGTGTAAGTAAAAGGAACACCTAGTTTAAGTGAAAAAACACCACAATTCCCATACACTTATAAGGCACATGATCCTGCAATTACTCAAATACCTTGCAGTATTTCAACAAATTTTTTTTGTCTAATCCTGCAAAGTGAATTTTGACTTAAGCAGTGTAGGAGTACCTTGTTGACTACCCATGCAACCTAAAGCAGTAGTAAACCATGTGCTGCAATGCATGCTAAGGCACAGGTGTGTGACTGCATCCAGTAACCGGTAAAGCTAGATATGGGTCTGGAAAATGCATTCCTTGTCCATTTATACATAACAAACTTCAGCAGTAATGCAAAGTTTTTTTTTTTTTTTTTATTAATGCTGTTTCTAGTCATTTGCTGTCATTTTGTAGGGCCAATATAATAGACAATACCAATTCCTCTTCATTGATTGACATCAGTGGGCAGTCTGTATTTAATGTATACTAGCATACAGATGTACAAGGAACAATATACACACACAGAATCTCCATGAGTTCCTGTTGTATGTTCAAAACCTCATAGTGCAAATCCCAGATATCTGAGAGATTAAGTCCAATTAGTGACAAATCTATACACTGTCTGAGATTGCTGTTATCTTACAGAATTTCTAGTTTTTCTAGTGACAATGATCTTGGAGTTAGTGTGTGGGTGTGTGTGTGTGTGTGTGTGTGTGTGTGTGTGTGTGTGTGTGTGTGTGTGTGTGTGTGTGTGTGTATATATATATATATATATATATATATATATATACAGAGAGAGAGAGTTAGTTGTACAAAACGTTAAAACATAATATATTAATTTTATTCCTTTTTAAAACATGCAGTGCTTGAAGACTTTTTCTCCTAAGTATGAATGTGGCAAATGTATTATGCTGTTCATTTTTAACTACTAGTTTTATCTGTATAAAGTAAATTACAAAAGCATACTGCTGCACTTGGAAAATACTTGATCACGCAGTAATACAAAAGGCAACTGTTGTTCTCATTTTTAATGTACAAATCTATTAGTTTAGTTCATATATTGACTGTCTTGAAAATGGGAACATGCATATGTAATGTAAACAACACACTTTCTAAAAAATTAACATTTTCTTTCTTCAGCTTCAGTGGTCCTGCTCTGCTTTTATTAAATATTTTGACTTACTGTAACCTCTGGTGATCTTAAAATATGTTATATTGTCTTTAATCTATCAGATAATGTCATGGAATTCAGATAATCAATCATGTTCCATAAAAATAAGCAAATAAATTGAATGCCATGACACATTTACAGTAACAATGCAACATACATTCCCATGCACATAGACACCCACCACACAGACACACACAAACACAATGACGCACAGACACACGTGCATGCATTTCTGTCTTGACCGAAGCAGCTTCTTAAGCCAGCAGATCTGAGAATTTTTTTACAAAAGTTTGGCAGCTGAACAACCCCACCCATATATACCAGAAAAGTGTATAAAGACCAAATAAGATATTACGTCAGAGGCACAGAAGACTCTGAAACAAAATGCCAAGCTAATATTTTATCCAGCTGCTTCTTGAAGAAAGTAATCTGCAATCAAGGAGGCAATAATAGCTTAAATACATAGCACTGAAACTGCAGATGTTTTGATACAGTGCATCAGTATGCCTGTGCTGCAAGCCAGGAAATTATTAGCATGTACAATTTGTTAAATAGCAAGATAACCAATCATATCTCCTGTTCCAAAAGTTGCCATATCCTGAATGAAATGTCAGTCTTAAAGATATAAGGTACCAATCAGTTGCTTCTCTGTCTTTAACAACAAAGTTATTGCAAGACATCTAGAAAAGACTCTTGTTTCCTAAAAACGGGAGAGCTGAAATAAAGGGTCTATAGCTTATTGCAGAAAATCGTGAGAGGTACATGCCTTTAGATGGTGAGAACATATGACCTGCTTCAACCTATAGTGGATAAGAATGGCCAAGCTGAAAAAAGCTGATGTATGTAAAGGGAAATACCTATGCAGCTAACTACAGGAAAAGGTACTTGTTTTAAAACACTGAGAAATCATTGCAGCTGCTTTGATTGTGGGCAGAGTATGTATAGCAGAGCTCTTTGATTACACAGTATTATAGAGTGCTTAATAGAGAGCTTGTATATAAAAATAGGAAGGTGTAATTACTTTTGGACACAGTGTGAAATATCTATACATTCCAGGTTTGCAGAAGTCTCACACAAAGTGAAGCAAGCACATCCGGCTGCTGTAGTCTATAGCACATTGCATTTTGTTTGTTGTAGCTGTTCTTTTGAAGTCCCTTTGTGATGATCTCTGCATTTGTGTCTTGCAAACTGCCTTCTTTGTGGAGTCTGCATGTCCTCCTTGTGTTTGTGTGGGTTTTCTGCTAGTAGTCTGTCTTCCTCCCATACTCAAAAGACAGGCAGTAGGTGTACTGGGGACCCTAAATTGTTTGTTGATGTGAGTGCTTACATGTGTGATATGGAAGAAAGACCTGGTGACCTACTTCCATTTCTCCCGTTACCTTGTATAATCCTTGGATAGCAGTGACTGTCCACAGGATCATGCTAGGAGTTTGCTGCAGCTCACAAGACAGAGAGAAAGGGAGAAACTCAGAACACTGAGGATTATGACTATGTAAAATTGGGTGTGTTTGCACTGTTTTCACCAAACACAAGTACAGCAAAGTGGAAACCACTGCTTGCATCCATGGATGACTTTCTATACCAATAACCCATGGCTGGGTCAGGATAATGCAGGATTTATACACTGTTGGTGTGGTTTCGTCATGAGGTCAAAGCCTGAATGACCAAACAAAGTCATCCATGGATAAATACAGAATTACCCACACCCAGCAATGGATTATTGCTATTATACAATGATATTATTTAAGAAAAAAGTTGCTTACTTTTCTTAAATAATCTTCTTCTTCTTCTTTCAGCTTTTTCTCAGTTAGGGGTCACCACAGCAGATCACCTTTCTGCTCATATTTGGCAGTGGAGTCTTTTTACGGTGTTGAGTTGCCAGCTCGGTGCCCAACCTTCCACAGAAGGCACACATGCACACACTCACACCTAGGGCCAATTCAGAGTGTCTAATCCACCTACAGCATGTCTTTGGGATGTGGGATGAAACCGAAGCACCCGGAGGAAACCCACACGACCACAGGGAGGACATGCATACTCCACACAGAAGGCATCCCAGAAACGGCTTATAGAGCATTTAATTGTCTTTGTCATAATCTTCTCTACAGAAACAGGCATTTTCTTCTGCCTGCATCTAGAACACATTTAAATTTTTTTGTCGGCTATTAAAACTATTGAATGCAATATGTATATAATCTTGGGTAATATAATCATTTTAATAAATGCTAACCTATCTTCAAAAGTAAAAATAAAAATGAATTAAATTTTAATAAGTAGTAATATTTCTTCAAATATTTTTTTCAGAATTATTATTAATAATCTCACTTACATCTTGATAGATTTTTGTTCTGAAATATTTTAGTTCTTTCATTCCTAATTATATTTATATTTATCTTAAACACTAAAGTTTCAGTATTATTATTAAATTTCAGCAGCAATACTTTTTGAAACTTTTCAATTTCCTCATCTATTTCTTCAATTGAATAATTTAAATATCCTGTACTTAGTAAAATGTAATCTGCAAAAAGTTGTATTTTATGATTGACAATCCTTGTTACTTGAGAATCCAACAATTTTTTATTGCTTCTTATACTGTTAGCTAAGGGGTAGGTAACTAATGCAAATAGTAGAGGAGACAAGGGACACCTTTGCTTTGTGCCTTTATTTAAAGTGAATCCTTGAGAAATGTAAGATCCAATTTTAACATATGCTTTGGAGTCTGTATACAGGTGTTTTGCTATTCCAATAAATTGTTCTAGGAATGCAAATGCTTCTAAAGTTTTAAACACATAGTTCAAATCTACATAATCATTTGACTTATAAAATGAGTTATTTTGGGGTGTATTATTGAATCTAATAACATGCAATTTGCAAAAATCTTTAAAATTCATATAATCACACTTCAAATTTCAACTTTCAGAATATTTTCAAATATTTTTATATGATTTTCTATGTACATTATATTAGATCTTTTCTGTCATATACAGGTATATGTAATGCATATCTTTTTTATAAGTAGCTTGCTATTTGAATATATTTTTCTGTCTTATTTACCCACTAATATTTAATCTTATTCTATATAAATGGTATTTCAAAAAAGTTTGCATCAAATATCTATTTAATCATTCACTCTCTATTAAAGAGAACAGTATGTGTGTGTGTATATATATATATATATATATATATATATATATATATATATATATATATATATATATATATTTATATATATATATATATATATATTTTTTTTTTTTAAATTACTGATATTGCTCTTTTATTAATCTCACATAGTAAATATTTCATTTCTTGTGCATATGCATATTATAACCTGTATACTATTTTTATTAATTCTGGTATTACAAGCAATCTTTACTATATATAAAATAATTCCTGCCTAATTTGAATGTGTGTTTTTAACCATTCTGAACTGCTATTCTGAGCTAAGCTTCACATCCTGACATTAGAATTTGATTACAGCATGTGAAAATGAAAACTCACAGCACTCAGTAGCTGCTAATTTCCTATATAAGTTTCTTATTATTCTTAATTCTTTTAAACTGTTCTAATCAGTAAAAAAGTCTAACTTTATTTCTTTAAATTAATATGTACAGTTAGAGTTAATAACACTATAGAAGAAACTATTAACATTCAGATTCAGCAAAATGTAAGCAAATTATATGTACTCACCAGCTCAGTATAAACCATCACTATATCTTTTGTTTTACCATTTCTTCACTTCTAAGAAATGAAAAGAAACAAAAAATGCTATTTTGAGTAGACTTCCCACATATATACTTTGAAAAAAAAGAGAAAAATAATGTTCATTTCTGTTTTCACAGACATCAGTGGTGAACTTTGGCCTAGATTTTCCTCAAAACAGCTCAAGAAGAAGGTGGAAAGTAAGGAAAGCAAGAATTAAGCAGTCTGACACAATTTAAACATTCTTTTGTTCTCATGCTTTAAGTGTTAATTGCTTCATAAATGACATATGAAAGAAATGTGTTACACAGAAAAAAAGACAAGAAAAATCACCAGCACTTTAACACTTCTGATTAGCATACTACTTCGATCTGACATTCAGTTAATCCAGCAATACACATAGAAAACAAAGTTATACAATTCTTAACTTACTTAGTCTTAAAGTTGCTACTTCTGTTGCTAGTAATTTAATGAGACCCTCTTACAGGAAGTATTTGTTTAATATTTATAAATATGTTTATAAGTTTAAATAAATGAAATAGATTAATTTTTTCACTGTAAATATAGTAAAACAGTAAAACTAATTATTTACATTCCTTATAATGAAAAATGTTTTCGCTTTAAATATAAATCGACACATTTAAGTTTTGAAGCTTAAAGTCCAATACAATCCTTTCACTTAAATGGTAAAGCTATTGTTTCAGAAAATAAAAATACTGAAATCAGAGAATATGTCACAAAATCACTTGTTTTTAAGCTTTTTATTGTTAGAAACAGTTTTACAGGAATTTAGCTCACTTTGTCTCTTGAAGGATATGCAGTTCCAATCCATTACTTCAGTGTTATTAAGGATTTTATATTTGTTGACAAAAGTGGATGCTTCCACCAGTGTGTTAAACATTTTAGTTCCTTCAGAAAGAAATTGATCTTTGCAGGAAACATCAAAGTAGCTTTAAAATTGTTCTTTTTAAGTTTCTTGATTGTGGTAAGCAGGATTTCCTTTTACTCATTACTTTACTGGGATGTTATTGACAAATCTGACTACATGTTTACCTATTTTAATGAGTGGTGAGGACCATGCTTTTCAAATATTTGATCTTTTTCTAAGGTAAAAATAAACAACTATAAATGAACATGGTGGAGAGTTCCTTCTTTGAAGGTACTCTCAGGGATGTATGTGCCTTTCAGTTCCAATTTATGTAGCCAGGTTGTTAAGAAGTTTATTGTATTGTTTCCCTCATACTTTTCATGTATACTATACATTTTAATTTTATTTCATCACAGTCTATTTTCTGAATCATCAACTTTAGCTAAATGCCAGTTATTTTGATTTTAAAAGAAATTCAGTCTCAGATTCACATTCAGTTATTCTTCCTTCCTGGTCATTTAAAGCTTCTTCCATACAGCTGATTTTTGAACTTTGTTTCATAGGAATTTCTAAATATTCCATCTTCTTTCAGGCCTCTTCTTGAAACTTTTTATTTTTGTATCCAGTTTGTCCATTTTTAAGAACAACTACGGGTTACTATGCATCATTGCTTCTCCCTAATCTCTCTTTTTACCTTATCTGTCAATCCCAGTACTCAAAATAATTATTTAGGCAAGGGAAACATTTATTTTCTTATTTCTGGTGATTTCCCATGTTTAGTGGTACGGTTAGCCATCTTTCTTAAAACTTTACTCTTGCGTTTGTTGAATTTTTTGACAAGTTGACCATCATTCTGCCAGCAGTTTACAGTAGAACACGCCCAGGAAACACCCTCTCTGTGGTTTAACATACTTTCTTCTAATATTTGCATACAGTCCTGCTCCTTACCTGCCTTCCAAATAAATAAACAGTCTTTCACCCAGGAGCAGGAACTTCTGTTTTAATGGTATGCTGTCGGACATCTTTTTTTTTTTTGAGGGAAAATCAGTACATACTCCACTGCCACAGACCTTGCAAGGGAACAATTGTTTTTATTTTTCATGAGCTTAGTGTTTGTGTTGCCATTTTTGTGGTGAATGTTTTTTTACTACTGATTTTATGCCAGAGTGTCCCGAACTAATTATGGACAGTGCTGATTATTACTATTATTATTTTTTCTTTAATTGGGCTGAACAGTCTTTCCAATAGATTGAAGCAGTTTACTTATTTATTTACTTGTTTTAGACTGTTTAAGCATTGGTATGATATGCTTATTTCATGTATGCTCTGCTGCTTCAGTCGCCTTCCCGAGTGTGGTTTTCTGGATCTTGTTTACACTTCTTGAGGCACATTTTACTTTCTGCATTTTATTGGTGTGTTTACATTCCTAAGAAGACATCCATGGCTCTGTTTCATATTTCTGCCTGTCCCTTCTTAAACTGCTGTTGCTGTAGTAAACTGCAGAGGATTTCAGTCAGTTTCTGAATGCTTGCAATATTGTACATATGACATATTTCTTTCTGTAACATGCATCTTGTAAAAGAGGAGTAACAGTGTAGCTAGGGTGAAATGAGAGGAGGCAACTGCCTTGGTCATGAACTGCTGAGGAGGTGCGATCAGCTGATTTTGGTCTCTAATGCAATACCAGCTTTTTAAAGCTAATATTGCATTTGCGGTCAAACCTGAGCACTTTTAACACATCCTGTATGATCTAAAATGTAGCAACTGCATGCTATATTGTAGCAAATAGTTTGTTACAGTTTAAAAGTTAAAACAAATGTATTTCTTTTAGGTAAGCTAAAGCTTGATGTAGAGCTCTGTGCAGGCAGGCTATAAACTGTAGCAATTACCAAACAGTTGCTACAGTTTATACCCTGTCTGCACGGTATATAGCTTCTTACTAGTTTTCCCTTTTTCTGAGTTTTTCTCTGGAAACCAGAGAAATATAAACACCATATAGCACAGCCATCTTTACAACTTCAACACCCCAATTCACAGTGCAGCAGTTAATATTTTAAATAAGATAACAGGCCCCTTTTGAAAACAAGTGCTGCTCTGTATGTGTCAGTAAAGGCTGTCTAGTTTAGCACTCTTTCTTAGTGCTGTAGAAAAAAGTCACCCACTAAATCCATCTCCTGCATTCCAAAATGCTTCCGCTTAAAGGATAAATACAGCACCCATAGCTATTGTCACCACCTCTTTCCATTTCACTATCAACTTCGAATCATGTATTACAGTTTAAACGGTCGCTACACCATCATTTGAAAAGAGAACTCAATAATGTTTTACTGTAATTAAAGTTATCTGCTTACTGCAAGGACATATCCTGTAAGTATGTCCTTCCTCCATAACAGGTAGAACTGTAGGCCGCAAACAATACAGCTACTTGGCACTTGGAGCTATTATGCCATTTTTTCCCTCCCTTGAGCCCATCATGCTTCTCTTCTTATAGATCTCTAGTTCTGTGACAAAAGTGTATCCTTCTAGGTGGCTCAGAAAGAGACAAAAACGGTAACTACTAGAAGAAGGGTAAAAAGAAAGCCAATTTGACAATAAATGGCTTGCTCAGAAATGATGGAGCAGACATTTGTTAAGTGGCCTGCTTGTCCCAGGACCAGTGAATGGGACAAATTGTTAGTCAGGCATGTGATGGCAAGTGCATTACTTTCACATCTGATTCTTCAGTAATATATAGGACAGGGTCCCTGCCTGTCTTACCAGATTGGATCCAGTCATAAGAAAACATCATTTAAAAGGATATTCCCAGAAGATGATCTTGCTCTGGAAGTAATGCCCTTTTTTATGTTTGTTAAGGTATTAAGGGTGGACCATGCGGTCACTATGCGAATGCTGCTCAGTGAGGTGCTGCTGAAGAATGTGTGTGGAAGTAGCCACAGCTCTGGTAGAAGTGTGCCATGGGAGTGTGGGTAGGGGTTTTAGCCTCTTTGGAAAAGCAAAACTTTATGCACTGTAGTAACCATCTCAATAGGGTGATCTTGAACACATGAAGGCTCTTCTTTTGCAAAGCATAAAAATGAAGAGTTCTTCACATCTTCTAAATTCCTGTGTTCTGTTCCAATACAATTGCATTATCCAAAGTGGCCTGTCTTGAATTCACAGTTTCAATACTGGGAACCATACTTAGTGTGACCAAAGAGGGGACTATTAGAATTATTTTGGAGTGTGGCTTTTTCTCCTTCAGGATGGTTGTAAAATATTATCATCAGAAGACCACACAGATACCGTACTACTGTATCTGTTAATATTTATTTGTTAGTACAAATTCTTGCCAAACAGTTAATACTGTCCGAGTTATTTCAATTCTATTATAACACGGCTTAACACAAAGTAAAGACTGATGCACACTCAGTCTATAGACGTCACTAAAGAGTGAAACACACTGTCCAGTTTATATACTCTTTTAAATGTCAACCAATGTTATTTTTAATGTTCTTGCGACTTGTTCTTCTAGTTTGCATGATTGATTTATGTTTTATGTCCTCCTTTGGTTATTTTCTTCCTTGCTGTATCTGAAGACTTCACAAAAAGTCTCTCCACATCATCTTTGTGTCACTTGAAGTGTCTGTATTTTATTTAATTTATTTCTGCATCTAAAAGCTCACAGAAAGTCAACTTCCCTTTTTCTAAAACAGGATGCCATTTACAGTAAGCCCACAGCTATATGTTATTAATGTCTAAGCTGAACATTTACAAGAAATATTTTTAATAAAAGGCCATCACTTAACTGTTCTTGCAAAGCAAGCCATATTATTTTGAAAACTGCTGTTTGAATATTTTCTTTACTGCACACACAGTATAATTTTGGGGAAAGCATTTTAATTTATACAATCTCTATCAGTCTTTACTATAGCAACAGGCAAAGGATGCTTCTAGTGAAGATGTGTCCTCTGGGACTTCTGTTATTAGGGGGACTGGAGGAAAAACACAAAGAAGTCCTGACGGACATGTCTTCACGAGAAGCATCCTTTGCCTGTTGCTATAGTGATGCGATGAGAGAATTAGTAACATTTCACATCTGCTAGGCAGGCAAATAGTTACAACACTGGTAAGCCCCATTTGTATAAAATTCTGTTGGTCATCTTTTGGTCCAGTGACTAGTTTTGGGAAAGAAGCAGGTTTTTGTTATGCCTGTCTGCTAGTGTTTGTATATAATGGCATTTATACAAAACAAATACCACTATACCCTGTGGGATCTGGTTTTACAGGGCAGCAAGATGAAGCTGACAGCTCAGAGCTCCCATACACAGATGACTGTAGTAAAAACAACCCTTGTACTGTGTAGTCCTTAAAGTGTCCGCCACCTCCTAGACAACTGCATCTGTTATAATGACTTAAGCAGCCTCAGGCAACTGACACGGTCTGCCCCCTGTTAGGCTAAGAGTATGTGATGGAGGTGGTTCCTGCACAAGTCTGAAATGGCCACTCACTAGGATCAAGCCTGGTCATGTTGGTTCAGCTGGATTAGTGCTGACTGGTGCAGAAACATGGTGTGTACAGAGGCATGGGACCCTGTGTAAACTGAGGATGCCATTTTGAGAAACTATGTATTGAGCAAGACTGGGGCTTGATGAGCTCTTTGAGGACCATGCAGTAGAGCAGTGACCTTGTCATGTTGTAGGAAGAGTTTGGAGACTTTGGTTTCCGATGTGTTTACCCTGTGAAAGTTGTGCACTGTGTAGGCTGCAGTTGAGACTTGGATGAATGTACTGTGATACCCAGGAAATGTTGCATTCTAATTAAAGGGTGACTGTACAGTACTCTGAGTTCTTTCTGAAATGGGGCAATAAGAAACCAAACCAAAAAAAAAGAGACAAGCCAGCACAAATCCTGTTGGAAAATAAGTGTATTAAAAAATACACATGATATACACCATGGTAACAGACTGCATATACATATGCAAAAAGAACAGATTACACAGACCGGTTTTGGCTAAACAGGCACTGAATCTGTCGACCAGAATGTTGGCAATGTCTGTTGACTCAGTATAGGAGGTGCCATTGTGCAGTAACTCAGAGCAAATCTGGGTATTGCCATGGAAATTCTTGATATAACTAAAGAAGGCTTTGTGGTTGTTTTTAGTGTCTGCTGCAATTCTACCTTTATAGCTGGCTTTGAAGGTTTTGATGAGGGATCTCAACATTTTGTTGAGGCTAATCAGGGAATTTTTCCAGTCTTGGGACTTCACCTTTTTCTGCAACAGTTTCTTCCATCTGTTGTAGAGTTTATTAATGGCAGACTGACTTCCTTTTTTTGGAGGAGAGTATTTTGGTTCTGTTGGTTATGGTTAGCTCCATGCATTTATGTACGTGTTCGTACAGTGCATCGGTGTACGATTCGGCAGTCATGCATCTATTTTCCATTAACATGGGTGCTGTGAAGTTAGCCACCTCTGTTTTTATGAGTCTAAAGTCAGCTTTGGAGAAGATTTTCATGGTGGATACCTTTGCGAGGGGTGTGGGTGAGATGTGAATTTCCATGGTGATTAGTTTGTGGTCGGATCTAACCAGGGAGGAATTGTCTATTGGTGTAGAGCAATGGTTGCCCATGTTAGTAATAACCAGGTCAAGGATGTTGCTTCCTCTAGTGAGGGTAAGAATGAGCTGGTCCAGGGCACTGGAACTGATGTAGTCCAAGAAGTGTTCGGCCAGTGCATTGGTGCTTGAGTAGTTTTCTCAGTTAATGGAGGGGTAGTTGAAGTCTCCTAGTATGAGAGTGTTGGGTTGAACATTGATAGATTTCAGGGTGCTTAGGAACATGGAATGAGAGTCTAGGGACATGGTTTGGGACCTATAGCAGGCTATGACCTGGATTTCAGTCTTACCCAATGTTAGTTGTACCTGAAGTATCTCAGATGCATTATGCTGGGCTACTAGTCTGGAGGTGTGCATATCCTTTATGAATATGTTGACACCACTGCTTTTGGAGCTTCGGTCCATGTTTTGAGGTCAAAAGGTGTGGAATGAGTTATAGCCTGGTAGTGCAAAGGTGCTTTTTGCCACTTTAAACCAGGTCTCTGTTACACCGCAAATGTCAATGTTCTCTAATTTGAGGAGTACTTTGAGCGAGTGCATCTTGAGATTTAGACTTCTAGCACTGAGCAGCATGACCCTCAGATTGCATTTATTTATAGGTGTTACAGTGGTAATTTGGTCTTTAGAACTCCACCTAAAAAATGCACTATAGGGGTGGCAAGAGCCTTAGCCAGTACCCAGAAAACCCAGGGGTGACAGATGCAGGTCATCTCTGGCAAAGCATCTAGGTCTGTCAATCATGTCATCCCAAGTAGACTGATACTGGATCCTCTTAGAATGACACCAGAAACTTATCCAGTTGTTGAAGTCAGTCATTAATAAAGTCCAGGAAATGTGCCTGCAGTTTGGATGCAGTGTACATTTCCTAGCCTATAGAGAGGTCGGTAAAGTCTCCCATGAATAGAGGGTTTGGTTGGATTGAGAGTGTCTCCAGCAGGTCTAGGTAAGAGATACGGGATTCATGGGACATAGATGATGACCTGTAGCTTACTAAGATATGGTAAAGGACTCTGACTTGGTTATTTGCATGTGGGTAAACTCCAGGGTGTCATCCTGTTTAACCAACATTGAGGAATACCTGCTGCTAATGAAGATAGAGACACTTCCACCTTTTGTTCCTGCCTGTTGTGGCTGATGGTCTACATGTGTGAAAGGCACTGTAGCCTTGTACTGGCAGAGTACATTTTATGGCTTTAAACCATGTCTCTGTAATGGCGCAAATCCAATGTCTGTATTCTCTACAGAGCTTGTAAGTTGTGGAGTTTCTTGTTAAGGTTCCTAGCATTGAGCCAGTAACACCTTGAATTCCTTCTGATTTTATTTGCCATGTCAGTAGGTTTGTTGCTATATCATTTCCTAAAAAAAACACTCTAAGGGGGTGGGTAAAGTTTTAGCCAAATACCAGAGGCCTGGTGGTGGTGGTGGTGGGGGGGGGGGCAGGTGTAAACCATTTTTGACAAAACAATCTGGTCTGTTGGCCATGAACCCCAGGCTGACAGATATTGAATCCCCCTGGACTGACTCCAGAAACTAAGCCAGGTGTTAAAGTCAATCATTTTTCGTTCATACCGTGGCTTTATCCTTGGTGAAGGTAGAATGCTGCTCAATGCTAGGCCATACCAGTTTGAGACACATTTAGTGATGTCTTTAATGTTTCTCTCTTGATGTAGTCCAGAGAGGTACATCTCAGGTAAGTTGTGCTCACATGTACTGTGATAGAATCATACTGGTACCTGTGATTCAATGGCAAGAGTGCATGTATCTGGCTCCAGATAAGCAACTGACCATAATCTTTTCCTTGTCCAGTCCTGTGAGTGTGGCTTCTGTGTCTTATATGGAGTCCCCTATGATAAGATACCTGGGTAAACTGCTTGCTTGCTTTATGGTCTTTGTCTTTGGGGGTCCACTGAGTGCAGGCTTGTGTGTAGTGCTTGGTGTTGCTTTTGGTGTATAGTTTAGAGATCACAGAGGGCAGACATTGCCATTTGCAGGCTTAGGAAGTCTTTGATGATTGCAGAGATTGCTTTTTACTGCCTTAAGATATCACATCCCCACAGACTCATTCTCATGATGATCTTTATTTCCTTTGATGTAAGCTGTATGATAAGAAATCAGGAAGCACTATTAGGACACCCATGGGAGACATGGCTACCTGTGTCAAAACTGCTAACCCATTACTGTTTGACAAACCTTTTCTTCCACTATCTGTTTCAAAAATCATGGAAACGAATTTACATAAGAATCCCAATGTCTGCAGTTGCTTTTCATAAGGAATGACTCCCATTTCCTTGGATGTCTATCCATTCCTAAAGTAAGCAGTAAGGCTCATTCTCATTTTTATTCAGTCTTTTGGACATATGTCTTTTGTGTTGCCCTTTGAAGTAATGAGGTGTCAACTCTTAAATTCTGAGTTAGTTGTTTTTTGCTTGCTTTTAATTTCATTTGCATCAAGTATCCTTGCAGATAATGTCTGCCATTCTGTCTTATGTTGCTTTTTGGCATTTTAATTTGAATGCAGAGCAGTAATTTTTTCAGCTCCACAGGATGTTTCTCATTGTACTAAGCCACTACCTTTGCATCTGCTGGTATCAACAAATAGTTTAAAACCACTGAGAGTATCCTGGCAGGGCAACAAAGCTTTCCATACATCTGTACCATAGCCAGCCTTAGGCATAGGCCAACTAGTTGGCCGCCTAGGGTGCCGGTCTAGCAGGGCCACTTTTCCAGTATTTATTTGGTGTAGGTAGATGAGGATGGGGGCACTGGGTAATGTGGTGGGGGGCACAGTGGAGCCCTTTTGCCTAGGGCACCAGTTGACCTAGGGCTGCTCCTGATCTAGACAAGACATTGGACATGCAGCACCCAGGGGTGTCAGTGACTCAATTTATGTAACATAAACAATTTTCCATCAAGCTGTTTGAATCAGATGATGAATCTGATCCAAATTTAGAGCTGACAAAGGCCTTATACAGTATGGCCCTTGTAGACATCATGGAAAATATAAATGCCTTGACCATCTTGTGTTAAGAAGTGATAGCAAACTTGCTGGAAGACAGAAACTACATAGTGCAGTTAGCTGGTGCCTCATCACAAAGTATGAAAGTGACCAATGCTGTCTCTCAGGGATTGTTGCTAGAAACTCCCTGGTATTTAATGCACAGATTTTAGTGCAGACAGCAGATGACGTTAAACTGTGTTCACCTTACGAAACCCAAACACTCCAGAATGAACTGCCAGTAATACACTGTTGGTCTACTAAAACTAGACAACTGTCTCCCCGCATCACACTGTATAGACACGACACTACCAAACACTAATCTATTCCCCGTCTTTATACTGTTATGTGACAGCAGTTGGAAGCAAACTCACTTCATTTAGCAACAGTAATTATCCACAGGAAATCAACAAGGTTTAGAAAAAAAATCATTCCCTTATTGTCAAAATTGATCACACCTAATATCATGTCCATCATCCATATTTAGGAAATAATTCCAACTAGACATAATCATAGAAACCTCAAGGATTTTTAACCAGACAGATCCTGGAGCTAACAGGAGCCTGTAACATCTGTCATTTAATTCCTAGTCGTATACACTTGTTGATGGTGGAGTGGGCATTTCCATGTCTAAGTACGTATCCACACATGTCCCAGGTGGAAACCTGAAGTATTTGTTTTTCATATAAGAGTCTGAGCTAAATACATTTATTCTCTTTCACATGACCATCTGTGATAATGCTCTTTTTTCCTTTGAAGTAGTATCTATGACATGTCATCAGGCAGCACAGATATGACATCCTGGAAGGGGGTCAAGGCTGCCTCTGTCATAACTGAAAACCCATTACTTTGTTGTCAAACCTATTATTACATTGTTTCTCTCCAAAAATCTGGCACAATCATTTACACAAAAGTCCCAATGTCTACAGCTGCCTTTTAGATGGATGACTGACAACCTCTAGAATGCATCTCCCTTCCTGTTGGAAGCAGTGAGGGTCATTGTTATTCAACTGCCTGCACATGTTAGGTTTTCATGTGGACATTCAGAGACACGTATTTGGTGTTATTCTTCGAATAAATAAGATGTCAACTCTTCGCTTCAGAATAAGTGGTTCTCTGCTCTATGTAAATCTGATTTGCATCAAATATCTTTACAGACCATGTCTGCCATTCCTATCTAAGTTGCTGTTTTCATTGTAATTTGAATGTAGAGAGCAGATCAGCCACCACAGGGTGCATTTCCTCTGTCCGTCAACCCTGCCGTTTCATATGCACATGATTACTCCAAGCATCTGTCTCGGTCCACTAGTTAATAGTGCATTTTTGATAAATGAGTCATGGCCAGTATGCTGTATGTAGTCCTATAAACTCATAAGTTTAATTTTGTTAATTCTTTATTATTTACTTTGTGTTTTTTTTACATTCATCAGGGCACAGTAGACAGATTACACTATATAGAGAAACATTACATACATAGATCAGCACGTGTCTTTCAGTGCTAGTCATGGTAGTCTGAGTGAGTACAACAATAAGAGAACTTGTCATCTGTATTTTAACAAAATGTAGAATTAAATATATTACTGTGCATATTTTAAGAAATTGCTATATTGGCCTAAACTGTGGAGTACTATTTGTATATTTTTTAAATTCCTAATTCCCGAGGAAGTGCTAGTCAAAAGTTAGAAGTAAAGAAACATATGAAGGAAGAGTTTTAGTGGCACACCAGACTGTGATTTGCTTTATGTCTATTGTCATGCAAAGTCGACTAAGTGGCTACACCTAACCAAGCTAGAAATGTGAGATTCTGGCTCCTTGAAAGAGGGGAGATGGGAGGATAAACTTGGTCAGGAACTGCAACTAAGAAAACTGCTCTTTGTAAAAAGTCTTTTTATCTCAGTAGTTTGTTAATACTTTTGCATGCCTTTTTCAGAGAATGTGTAGGACATTAGTGGGAACAACATTTGTAAAACTCAGTGCAGACCAGTTAATGACACTTGATCTGTAAACTCTTGAACTTCACATTTTTTTCAGGTTTCCTATTGTAAGTGAATGGAAGTCTAATCTGACAACAAAGGGTACGGCTCCTTTTTTCTCACATCCAGCACTGCCATACTGCATTTTGGGACAGATTTAGCCTTCAAAGGGAAAAAACTCTCATCAGGATGATAAAAATAAAATAAAATTAGGAATAAATGCTTATTTTGTGGCAAGCAGCTTTGAGAGGTACAGAAATTCATGAACTGATAAAAAATATGTTTTTTCCATCATTTACCTGTAGTAGTCCTTTAAGTAATGCAACCTGCATAATAGATATTAGTTACTTGGGTATCGTTTTAACATAAGAACCCTGAGTACCATTTCTTAAATGGCTAATGTTGAAGTCTTTCCTCTCTTAACCAAGCAGTTGAAATTCTGACAGGAAAATTACAGGTTTTTGAGCTAATAAGTATTTCCAGATTTAAAATTTTTTAATATATTTTCTGTCGGAGAAACATTTTCAGTTACAGAACTTTCACCAGTTGCTGCTCTAAGTTAGCCATCTTGACCATCCCCTTTCACATCAATTTTAGCAGATAAGTTAAAGGAATCTATACCCAACTTAATTAACATAGACTAATATGGTTTTATATTTAAGAGACAAACCCAAGATAATATTAGAACAATAACATTTTGAATAATAAAAGTCAGGAAGCTCTTTTTGTTAACTTATACATTTAAAAGGCTTTCAACATATTACATTGGAACTATATATTCAACATTTTAGAAATGTTTGGATTCTCTCCTCACATCAACTTTCTCCTGGTAAACGTATATAAAAATAACAAGGCTTATGTCAAATTGGGTCCATTGTCATCAGAATAAGTTCCCTTAACAAGAAGACTAAACCAAGGTTGGCCTTTGCTATCTATTTGTTTTGATTTAGTAATTAAAATGTTGATGATTGTATGTTAAACCCAAATGTAAAATGTCTAGAATTGAGTGATAATTATAACTGTAAGATTATACTTTTTGCTAAAGATGTAAATATTAATATTTCCAAATTCTAAAATCACCTAATGAATTGACTTTAATCATTAATAAATTTGAAGAGATGTCTGGTCCTCATTTTACTAATCTGAATTCTAAACACTTTATTTTCAAGAAAAGGGTAAATTCACTGTCTATAAACTGTCATTGTATAGTCTGGGAATTTCAAAAAATATCATATTTAGGTATTTTTATTAAAAAGACCTTTTGAGGAAAGAATAATTTTGAAAGAAATTGCCAATCTGATATCAACTTTGAACAAAATAATCACGATTTGAAGACCGAATCCAGTTAATGATTGTTTTTCAAAGAGTTTGTATAAAATACAAGCTTCATCTCTTCCTCCAAATAAAGATCACTTAAAAAATTAATAAGTTGCTTTAAAGCTTTCTCTGGTTTCACGATGGACATTGCTTTATGTCATCATACCAGACCATGGGATTCAGGATTTAACTTTACAAACATAGAAGCTGAAGCTAAAAACAACAATTTTATGAGAAGCAATTAACTGATTAAACAGTAACTATATAGTGATCTGGAAATCCCTAAGTATTTCACTGTTTAATCTTGCCAAAACAAAAAGTAAGGCTTCAACTGTTGAAATCATAAACAATTTAATGTGCCATTGTTCAAGTATATTTAATTCAATATTCATTCTCCCATGCAAAAAAAATGTGTTAATTTTATTTTTAAAATATTTTAAAGCTACTATTTTTGGCAGTCTACATTTGAAACCTTTGTTTGATACCATATTCCCCTTTAGTATTACTAAGTTTTTTTTGAAAGAATTTCTTCCTAGAAATTTCTTCGGTGGAAAAGTAATATTTTTAGGCTGGTTTAAGTGTCTTGATGGGAGACAAATCAAATCAATGCAATCTCTATTGCTAGAATTTAATACAGATGCTCAAGACTCAATATTTTTACAAAGTATAAAAATCTCTTGCACAAAATACATTTTCCTTTATCACGATCCCACTTCAAAAAAACTTCTATGCTGATAAAATTTCTATCTGAAATGTTATATAATGAAATCAGTGCTAAGAACATAATCTGTAAACTATATAATTTTATTTTGTTTTATATAACAACCTAAATAGCAAGTTCTGGGATTTTTTACATTAGGAGAAAGTTCAGCATTTTCAGAAAAAAAATAATAAAAACATACATATTAAAATCAGTGGGAAATATCTCATGGGTACCACTCTGGCTAATTTTTATTTGCATAGAGCCTTTCTGACTCCACATAGAATAGCTAAACTTACTAAGGACAAGAACATTGATTGTTAAAGATATATCAAATGGATAAAACTGATTGGACATACATTCTATAATTGTCCTTTTCTATCTACTTATTGAATCAAAATTGTTAATTTTCTTTAGGCTTTATGGTCAGACAGCCTTTCCTTAGATAAAATATTAGTTCTGTTAAACACCTCATTGAACCTGCATTTGAATAATGAATGCTGTTACATTTTAAGGATTATCTTAGCTGTGGCAAGGAAAAATAACTAAAAGATGGAAAAAATTATCCACTGTAATTTCAAGAATGTTTGTTTTCTTTATTAGACATAATTCAGAAAGACATCATCATCAGACAAAAACAGAATATCCCCAAACCGCTTGGACTAAAGGAACTAGGCCTTGCAAACAGTAGTCAGTTGGTTTAAAAGTTACCTCAATTACTGAACACAACATGCACATTGGACCGATGTGATGTCAGCTTCCCAGCAGATAGCATTAGTTATGCCACAAAGTTCAGTATTAAGACTTTACTCCTTAATATATTTATAAATAAAATACATATAGTCTCTCACCCACCATATCTAACGCATACAGAAAACTGAATATTATGTGCTGCCTCTTCAAAAAGCTAAAAGATGACCTTCAGCATTCCTCTACAAAAACTGAAAACTGTCTCGATCAGTTTAAACTACTTTTAAATTCAACTAAAAACTAATGGCAGTTTCACCTTTAATCTGACAATCAAACTATTGCAACTTAAAAATATTATCATATAAGAACATTAGAGTTGAAGTAGTACAACATGCAAAACTACTGGAAACAGTAATTGACCATTGGTTAAGTTCAATCAGCACATCCAACATGCATTTACAAAACTAACCATAAACTAGGATTTCTTTATAATGACCTTTTCTGACAGAATGTACATATAAGACTATAGTTCAGATCTGTCAGCTTCCTAGTCTCCTATGTTCCTCATCAATTTCAACTGACTTTAGTCTTTTCAGCTAGCAAAATGGAGGCAATCTTATGATAAAAAATGCAAAGTGTGAAATTGAGTGCATGTTCAAATAGCTATGCAAATGCCGTTATGATGAAATGGGAGGCAGATTTTTTGGATGAAGGGCCTTTCAAAGATTTAATTATTTTCTATAGAAGGTTTGTAGATGACCTCTTCATTTTATGGAGAGGTTCTGATTCAGAATTAATGAACTTTGTAGAGTATATCAACAGCACTACCCCAATTTTGAGGTTTACTTTGAATTATTCAGATGTTAGTATCAATTTTTTGGATGTGATAATAGAAAAGGATAGTTCTAATGTGATATCAACTAGATTATACAGAAAGGAATGTTATATTAATAGTCTATTATCTAGGGATAGCATGCATCCAGAGTTTATTTTTAGAAATGTGGTCCAGAACCAATTTTTTAGGGCTTCTAGATTAAGTATAAAGAGTAGTGAATTTGAAGAGCAGAAACATGGAACTATAAATGAGTTCACTGAGAGGGGTTATGATCATGGGCTGGTAGAATATAATGCTACCCAAGTCTCTAAACTGAGAGAAACTAGGGCCAAACTGTATTTTTCAAAAAGATTGTTTGGTGAAAACACTAAAAGGACTAATAATATTAAGCTTTGCATTCCTTATTCTAAGGATGTATGAGGTATACAGAGATTATTAATCAATATTGAGATATTTTGTTAACAGATCCGCAATTAAGTGAAATCATAGGTCCTAGACCACAGTTTACTTTCAAGAATAAGAAGAATTTGAGGAGAAGGTTATGTAATGTTAAGCAAATTAAAAATGTCTTGACAACACCTGGTACTAGACCATGTGGTAAATGCTCACAATGTAGGTACATTAATAAAGAGCCTTTTTTCGTGCATCCAGACACAGGCAAAGTATATGATGTTAGGGTACAGGCTGATTGTGAAACCATGCACGTGGCTTATTTAGCTAACTGCATTGTCTGCAAATGTTTTTATATAGGCAAGACAGATCGCACCCTTAAAGAATGAATAAAAGAGCACAACTATCATATAGGTAAAGGGAGTAATATCAATGCTTTAGCTAAACATGTACAAAATATGGGGGTACAACATAAATTTTTGTTTATGGTTGTCTCTAGGACATATGAGAATGTAAGGGTGGGTGATATTAAAGCTAGAACAGAAGAGGTAGAGGCTAGATGGATAGTGATGTTAAGAGCTAATTATGGTCATGGTTTGAATGATCATGTGCCCATGAAACCTGTTCTCAGCAAAAGGGCTTTATATAGATAGTTTTTGTTCTTTGTTTTTATATTAAAGTATAATTGTAGATGGTCAATTTGCTATATATTTTTTATATATACACTTGTATATATTTTTTATGTAGTGTATTTGTTTCAATAATAATATATATGCATGCTTTTAAGGTTGATTTTAATGGTCCCTTTAAATATTAAGCAGAATGTATCATGTGATTATTTCACTTTGTTATTTAAGGTCTAGCATTTTCCATTTAGTTATACACCTGAAGAAGCATTCTGTGAAAGCGCTAGTGTGTTGCAATAAAGCAGTTCTGCACAGCATTATTCCTTGGTATTTTTCAAGACTATTGTGGATTCTGGAGCCTTTACTTAGCAGCTTTGTGTGTATTGTATTTATTTATACAAAGTTTTAGTGCTTGAAACTTAAAAAATGACTTCCATTCCTGCTTAAAATATGCAATGGTAGGGGACAGTTTAAAATGTGAATGTTGCAAATGTTTAGCAGTTAATTTTTAAGAACCGTATTAATTTTAATCATATAAAATAAACTACAAGAGGATACTTCTGCACCAATCACATATCTTGCCATGTAGTTACAGAGCTGACAGAAGTTTTGGCAGTACAAAATGTATTTGCGACAGTAACCTAAGAGGCACACTTTCAAAGAATTATTTTTTCCCCAGTCTGCTGTTTTACTTCTTTTCTAATTATTTTTTCTTTGATTTTTGCTCCTATCTTGTTGATTAAGCCTTCATAATATCACTAAGACCCGAGTTACCTCTTGGTGGGAACGTCCTACCTCTCAGATCCACCAAGGGGGATCTTGCACTGGGAACTGCTGTCATAATTGAAGGTATTAGAGGTGCTTTGTGATCTCCATAACAGCATTTGTACATATAACCTAACCCCACTCCCTGGTGGTGACATGCCTACCCAAATCATTGCGAGAGATGTCTATGCTCCCACCATGCCCACATATGTGAGCTCCTTTGAATACAAAGAACAGGAGGTACCATCATTGGGTTTGTCAGCCATAGAGCATTTGCCGCCTGACTAACTGCTGCTTTCTATTCTATGTACAACTTCTGCCACACTGGCACTGGAGTGGCAGAGACTGGCCAGCTGCGATCTATAGCTATCTTCCCCCATATTGGCACCACCCATCTTCTCATGCCTTCCTGTCAGTTGCTTGACTCACAGATTGAGCCTGGATAACCCGATTCTTTGTCAGGGTTTCTTCCCTTTATGCCACCCAATGGCTTTTTCTATTATTTTCTATGCATTATGGTACCTGGTCTACTGGTGAATGACAAATGATCATTTGCTGATTTTAAATCTGTTATACTGTCCTTAATATTTCAGATAATGACATGATATCCAAATAATCAGGCAAGCTGTGTAAGAAAAATAAATAAAATAATGTGTTCAATGAAATCCAAATGCTCTCTCACACACACACACACACACACACACACACACACACACTCACTCACTCACACACACACACACACACACACACACACACACACACACACACACACACACACACACACACACACACACACACACACACACACACACACACACACATGCACACACACACACACACACACACACACACACACACACACACACACACACACACACACACACACACACACACACACACACACACACACACACACACACACACACACACACACAGACACACACACACACACACACACACACACACACACACACACACACACACACACACACACACACACAAACACAAGGGCATGTCCAGAAAATTCTGCCTTGACCTAACGTATTTCTTAAATCAGCATGGCTGGGAATTTTCTAGAGATGTTTGACAGCGGAACTACTTACACACAGACCAATGACGTGCACCCAGTGACACGCACAGTGTCCAAACAAAAGAAAGTAATCTGCCAGCAAGGAAGCAGCAATAGCTAAATACAAGCAATGGAAAGTAATTATTTTAACTGATTTGTGTAAGACAGTGCTAATGTTTTAATATGGTGATCCAAGCCAGGAAAATAGTATCATGTGATATAAAAATTCCTGAAACAGCAAAATAATAGATCATAACTCCAGTTCAACAAAAGGGATATCCTGTTGGAACAAGAGGTCTTAAAGATATAAGGAACCAGTTGCATCTCTGTCTTTGACAACAATAATAGAGCAAGAATTTGAGAAAGGAAAAGGCAGAAGTGGTAGAAATGGAAAGCAATGTCCAGCAGAGTGTATTGCAGAACATTTTGAGGAGGAGAACATGTGACTTGCTTCAACATGTAAACAATAATAATAGGTAAGCCACATAAAATTAGAATCTTTATAGGAAAATACACCATCAACTGCAAGAATAACTGTTGGTTTTAAAACATCCAAAATCACTGCAGCAGCTTTAATTGGGAGCAGAGTATGCTAAATAAAGCAAGGTATATCTGATTTCATAATAATATAAAATGATTAACATAGAGCTTACATATAGAAATGGGAAGGTATGATTACTTCTGCACAAAGTTTAGAAAATCTGTGCATGCTAGGATCACAGAGGTATCACACCACATTGTTTAATTGCTGCAGCTAATAATGTTTGCAATTGGCTGCTGTAGCCTATGGGACATTACAGTTTTTACTTGGTGAGCTCTGCATTTAAGTAACTACTCAGATGAATGAAGATTGTAAATATACAAAAAAAAATGTTTGTTAGCAGTAAAGAGGGATACAGTAAAGTTCAAACCTATATGCTGTACTTCTCTTTGATCTCCTTTAACTGTTTTGTTAATCATCTACTCCCTCAATTTGTATATTCTTATTACTCAGTCATTAGTATCTTAATACTGCTCTGCAAACCAAATGTATTTGTATAACTTAAGTTGATATACTACAATACTCTGATTCCATTGTACATTAAGTGTCTTCTGTAAATACTATGTAATGTGTTGTATGTAGAGCTTTTCTCCCCAGGCCACCTCTGAAAAAGGACCTGTGCCCAGTCGGACTTTCCCGATACCCAAATGTAAAATAAATAAATAAATACATATCAGAAGGATGACTGCATGCTTCCTTCCAGGCTTTTCCAAGCATTATTACAGTCCTAAGTGACCATGACTCATAAGCAGGTAATTTGCCTGTGCAGTCAACAGCAACAAACATCCTGAATTTAACACATTTTATTTATCTGTTTATATTTTATCAACTGGGTTAAGCTCACTAACAGTAGCATATTTTTTTTTCAAATGTGGTGCTACATAAATGCAAAACTAATGTGAAAGTGAAAAAGAATAGTGGTTCTCAAGGAAAATAAAACCTAAACATATTAACTGTCTGATATGCTACATACTACAGCAGTCAATTATAAGCAGTAGTAAAATGGGGGACAGCAGTTCTTGACATTTAGCCACTGTCGTCTTCACATTATCCTAAAGGTACCCTTCATAAATGGACATTGCTAAACATTAGTATCATATTAAATTTTATTCAAAACAGGACAGTTCAGCCTACGGTCAAGTGTTTTAAGCTTTCTGTAAGGCAACACAAGCTAAGACTCATAATCAATTTATATACTGCACAAGGAAGCTTGCTTGTTTCATAGTAACAAAAATGTCTGCTGGTGAGTCAAGAATCTTATGAATGTTTTAAGAAGCACTGGGGCTAAGTAACAGCACAATACAGCTGCCTACACTAAAGAAAACTAAAAAGGACTTTTAGCAATGTGCATAAAATCTGCAATAATACCCTGCCCTGCTCTGAACATAATGCATATAAGGTAGGCACATTTATCAATAATCCATAATATGACATATTGGCTATTAAAGTCATCTCTAATTTCATTCTAAGTACTATTCCTTCAGTCCCCCATAAAACCAAAAAAACAGTACCTCCAAGGAGCCACCAGCATAACTGTCTGTGTAATGATAAAATATCACCAAAATGTCCCCCACCTTAAGGATAGCCCCTTCTCTGACCTAAGAGTTAGAGGCTCACCAGTCTCAGGAGCCTTATCAATAAACCTAGGAATGCATTATTGTTTCAACAATCAATAAAGGCAAAGAAGATCTGTAGACCCTAGACCCTTTACTGTACAGGGGTGAGTGTGTCTTCTTAATCTTCTTAGATTCTTTGAAAAAGTCAGTAACATCTCAGATAAGGGACTTCTCATACATGTTGCCTATCTTATCTTAGCCAAAGCATTTGATATTATTCCCCTCTTTGACTTCATAAAAAAGCTAACCCTGCTAAACTTCAACCATTTAGTAGTAAACTGGACTGCTAATTAGTTGCCAGCAGAATACGCTCTGTCAGAATAAATGGCTCTGCAAAAAGCAAAACGTAAAAAGTGGCATCCCTTCAATTTTTGTACTAGCAATCCATCACCTCTTTGTAATCTATATTTCTGAAGTGCAGGCATATACTAATAAACTTTGACTAACTCCATTTGCAGATAACTGCAAGCTAAGAATCATGCTTAACTCCTTGTCAGATTTATTATTGTCCAGCTATGTCTTGTTCACACTAATAATGGTTCTCTAGTCACAGTATCACCCTAAATACATAGAAATGCAGTCACCTTTGGTCAGTCTACTGCTTCTGTCCACTATCACATAAATGTACTTACCCTTAAGCCTGACACTATAATCTGAGATTTAAGAATGTAGACAATGAGTTGTACTTAAATCATCAGGTTCCCAATACTGTTACAAAATTCATATACATCTTTCATCTGTTGCAGTTTTTTTCCAGATCGACATCCATTACAGTTTCCCCTTACTCTGCCGTCATTTACTCCATCGTAGAGTACAATGCTACAGTTGGCATTCCTACCTCTCAACTGTACAGATTTTCACAGGATGTTCAGATTTCTGCCTCATATTTTTTGATCTATTTCTCATAAAATTGTGTTTTTCTGGCAAATCATGGAGCGTTGAAGTCAGAAAATAAAGACAGACATTTGAGTTTCAGACTTCATACCAAGGGAGCCCGCAGGATTTTTTGCAGGGGGGTGCAAACCCAAGCCCCGCCCACACTGCCCCACCCCCTATGCTGCCCCGCCCACTCACCCACCCACGCAGCCATTCCAGTGTCCCATTACTTGGCTATTTCTCCCCATTTTATAGAAATTGTTCAAATCTGTGTGCATACTTGTTTTATGCTTTACTTCTACAATGACTGCAGATATCTGGATTTCATTTACAACTTTTATTTCAAATTTTATAGCACAAACACTGACAGACATTTACTAAACCTAAACAAAGCAATAGTCTTACAATGAAAACAGACTTAGCATTAAAACTTCTCTACCTTTGAAACCCACATTTAATGAAACAGCATGAAACCCACATTTCATGAACATGCATCTGGCCAGTGGCAGGGTAAGTTTACCTTTGGCCCGTTTCCAAATCATAGGCTCCTTGCACACATTTTTAGAAACATGCAAGAGTTCTTGATTCACCTTCCTGACTATTATACTACATAATAATTGAATTATATCCCTTGTATAACACAGCACCACTTGTTAGAGCATGTTTTAAATTTATAATTGAGCATCTTTCCTTTAAGTAATGAAACAAATCATATGAACCAATAATGACAGCCTGCCCAATTCAGAACATTTCAACCATAAAGGAACACTCAAACTTCTGTCATAAAATCCACCAATATCAATCAGTATGCAGAATCTCTGCAGAAGTAAAAGTCATCTGAATAATTCCACATTAAAGAGATCTGAAACCAATGAAGAGGTTGTTGCTAGAAAAAAACTTTATATTTCTGTGTTTCATTTACAAATTTAGTGCCTATTGCCCTTGAAGAATAAATTGCATGTGCTACATTAAAATAAATGGTAAGTTGATATATTGCAATAGGGAATGGGTGGCAGGCTGAAAAGCAGGTTTCATAGTTATTATCCAAAGGAGGACATACTAAGAACTGCAGTACCATACCCCCTTAAAATACAAATGTACATGCTGTATGAATAGAACCTACAGCCCTTTGCATCAAGATGCATGTATGCTACCTGCTGTGCTAACACTGCTTTAAAATTCTATACCACAATAATGATACCATTTGCTAAACAAAACAGTTGCACATAAATTCCACCTGTTACAGCTAACTAGAGCATTTCTCTGTCACACACACACCTCAACTTTAGTGCAAGAAATACATAAACAGATTGATTTTTTCAAAGTTACAACAACTGTAAACTCTGTGAACATGGTGTGCATTTGCTTTTGACAGAAAGGTATAAGGGAACTCATGGCTATGTATATAGTTGAATCTCTCTGTACTGAAGTACTCCCTACCATGATGCTGCTTAACTAGTGTGTTTGCATTCAGAAACTGAATTTTATAGCTATGAATTAGAAAATAACCAATTTCCTTTTCAGAGCCTAAGCTAAAAAGTACACTCCTTACAAGCAGCACTCCTTTAATGCAGGATTTCAATACCTGCCACAACTTCAGGCCTATCACCAGAGATGAAAAGGTGATGGTGTCTACATATTCTTAAACAACATATTCTTAAACAACATTTCATCTCCAGACTTGCTATGTGAGATAATGGCGTGGAATTCCTCTGCATCCAGCTTAGCATTAACAAAACTCCTTACTGTGTCATACCTAACTATAGGTCCCCTCTATGTACCCCATCAGTCCACATCTCCTACCTAACTAATATGGTGTCCCTATGCATTAAGCCAACACCATTATTCTAGGAGACTTCAATCACATTTTCTTTCAAAATTGCCATTTTGAGGAAGGATTATTAGGAGAGCAACATTTTGAGCCAAAATTGGGGACAATGGAGAGGTTTGGATATTCCTAATTCTACAAAGCGATTTGCACATACCTCTCAACCTCTTAATGCAGGAAATCTGGACAAGGCTAAATATATTGGGGGAACATACAAACACCACTAAAAATTGCTCTTGTATAAACTTGACAGTTGATAGAATAACAGGTCTTGCATTAGCATGCATTTTTCTGAAGGTTATGATGTCTGAAACTCAAATGTCTCATTTAGTGACTTCATTGTATGAGGAACAAACCAAAAATAAGCAAATATCTATTCATTCTGCAAAGATATGGACAACTGAGAGGTATAGTTCAACCAGGGCTGTCTGAGTTTGCTCCAGTATCACATAGTCCCAACACATCAGCGAACCAAACACATAAATACACAAAAACATACTCTGAGGCACTAAATAAAATCTACCTATGCAACAGAGACCTCCAAGCAAGCGCTACCTCAAAACAAAACATGCACAGCACATAGCCCACAAAGTCAGTGTGCCAAGCAGCCACAGCCCATAAGGCTGAATAACAAACCTGATACTCCTTGTAATAGGTGACTCTATTGTCAGACACACTGACATCCCGCTCACCAGGCTGAATAAAGAGAAGGTCACAGTGAGCTGCCTGTCGGTGCTAGGATCCACCACATAAGCAAGCACTCAGGTCACTCCAAAGCAAATACAAATATGACTCAGTCATTGTACATGCTGGTGTGAATGACCTGAGGCGTACCTCCCTGGACTACATAAAAGAGACAGAGGAGCTCTATGATCATGTAGCCCAGGCTGGTATGACCCTGACCTTGAGCAGCATCTTACCCTCACCTAGAATGATGCCACAGTGCAAAGACAAAATGATAGATTTTAACAATTGGCTAAAATTTTGGTGTCATTCAAAGGGGATCCAGTGTCTGTCAGCCTGGGATGACATGCTCGACAAACCAACGTTGCTTCGCTGGGGCGGCTTGCACCCATCACCACTGGGCTTTCGGATATTGGCAAGGCTCTTGCCACCCCATAGTGCCTTTTTAGGCAAGGCTCCCACCCCATAGACAGCACAAGGAACAAGAAACTAAGGGTAATGCTGCTAAATGCCAAGTCTTAACCTCAAGATGCATGCACTCGAAGCTCTCCTCAGTATGGAGAACATAAATATCTGTGCAGTGACAGAAACCTGGTTCAAGGCTCCAGAGAGCACCCCAGCACTACCAAGCTATACCTCATATCATGCTTTTCGACCCCAAAACCCGGACCGAACCACAAAAGGAGGGGGAGTTTCCATATTTATCAAGGATATCCACACCTCCAGGTTAGTGGCATTGCAGGAAGTATCGGAGACCATCCATGTGCAACTAACCGTGGGCAAGACTACTTTTCAGTTTATAGCATCCTACAGACCACCCTCTCAAAGTCAGGCATCCCACTCGGCTTTCCTGAAAACATTGGAGAACATGAAGATCTCTCCGAACACCATTATATTGGGCAACTTCAACTACCCAAACATTGACTGGGAGCACTACTCAAGCTCCAGCACCTTAGCCCAAAGGTTCCTGGAAATTATAAACTCAAATTCTATGGAACAACTAGTCACCACTCCCACAAGAGGGACAACATACTAGACCTGATCATTACCAACATGGGAATCTATGCTCCACACCAGAAGTATATCCCTCATTGGTAAGATCAGACCATAAATTAATTTCACTGGATGACCACATCCCGACCCACCCCAGCCCAGAAAACCACAGTGAAAAACTTCTCAAAAGCGAACTTCTCACTTCTCAAAACCAAAGTGGAATCCTTCAAGGCCCCAGGGCCAGTGGAAACTGGGGCCCAAACTGCAGAATCCTATATAAAGCATTCTACGGACATCTCCAGGAATGCATGGATCATCTTATCCCAAACAAAACCAAGACCCAATCATCCAAAGGCAGGCGTCCAGTCTGGTGGACCCCTGCCATAAATAAACTGTACAACAGAAGGAGGAAGCTACTATATGATAGAGCAAAATCCATAATAGGAAGGCATCTCTGATCAGTACTAGCAAAATTACAATCCCTCAAAATCCTCCAAGGCCAGCTTCGAGAGAAAAATTGCACAGGACACCAAAGACAATCATAAGGCTTTTTCAGTTATGTTAGAAACCTGGGATGCAACTCCCAGACTTGTTCTGAGTTGATTCTAAATGATAAAAAATGCACTGAACCCACAGACATCGCCAATATCCTGGCAGACAGGTTCAGTGCAAACTTTCTTCCCCTCCCCAAAGAGCAAGTATCTATCCCGGCAGAGGGCTGTCTCCCAAACATCTCTGATGCTCAGGTGAAGGCTGCCCTCTCCAAAGCAAAACACTCCATGGGACCAGATGGCGTCCCAGGTTGCGTCCTACATGAACTCCAAGAGGAACTAATCCCTCAAATAAAACAGCTATACAATCTCAGCCTCACTACAGGATATGTGCCCACAGAATGGTGTACAGCAACAGTGGTCCCACTCCACAAAGGTGGAGCCTCTACGGACCCTGGAAATTATCGCCCCATAAGCCTGACTAGCTTAGTCTGCAAGGCTATGGAGAGGATCATCATGGAGCTCATAAACAAAGACATTGGGGACCTACAGACACTAGATCCTACCAAGTTCGGCTTTGTCAAGTGACAGAAAATGTCACCCTAACCCCAGCCGCATTTAGCGATCCACTCATTTACTATATGCACCCCCATACTGCATTACAAATACTAGCTCCCACCTGGTTATGTTTCCACATATTTTCTATATGTCTACCAGGTTGACTAAAATGTGTGTGTGTGTGTGTGTGTGTGTGTGTGTGTGTGTGTGTGTGTGTGTGTGTGTGTGTGTGTGTGTGTGTGTGTGTGTGTGCTTGCACATACATGTCTCTGTCTGTGTATGTGAGTGCCTGCTTCTGTTGGTGTGCTTTGGAAGTATGGAAACTTGCTTTGAATAGTTGTGAACATATTTTTTGAAGCTGACCAACACTTAAAGCTTTTCATTCTGGACTTGTAGACCATGCTAAGATTTGGTCAGGGAAAATCACTTGGAATAATAGAGACCCATCTCATTACTCTCAGCTTTGTAAAATACCAGAAAAAAATGACTAATCAACTAAAAGACTGTTTCTGCAAGTATACTCTCTTTACAAACTACCGGCGGCGTTTAAAAGGACCACAGTACACTTGTCCTACTCACATGCATTAGCAGTCTCCTTAGAAATACAGATGCAGAAAAATAGGCAACAGTGATCTACAATGACCTTTCTAAAGAATTTTACTCTTTGCACACCATAAAATCTACCTACAAAGTACTGATTAACAGCACTCTCTCTCAACCACTTTCAGTCTCCTCTGGCAAGCATCAGGATCCAGACTGCCTCCAGTCTTATTTACTAGCTTTGTTAATGCATTTGTATCCCTATTCCCAAACTTGGACCACATTCTTCATGCTAAAATCCCACCTATATAGCACTCGGATACATCTCCCAGCTTCATCTATGCAGTACTTTCACTTAACCACTTGTATATATGTTAGCCATGTTAACAGGCATGGGACTTATTATGAATAAAACAAACTGATACAATGACTTTTGGAAACCCAAAAAGACTTTTGTGAAGTACAGACAGGCTGCATCCTTGCACCCTCTTTGACAGCTAACAATGTTAATGTAATATCAATGCCTTAGAATTACGTCAGGGACATTTGTTATAAAGCCCACAAACTTTGATGAGATACTAATCTCAGCAACGTACTCAGATGACTGCATAAAATAAAAGCGCTTAAAGACAAGAGAAATACTGCAAGTAGAGACAAACAAGATTTAGGTGGATAAGTAGCTTTGCTTTTTAACTTCTAAGGTATTTGTAGTACCTCGTAGTAATTTATGCACTTTTTCTTTGTACCATTTGCATTATAATAATAACCACAACAGAACACACTTAAAAAGTTTCTCAGTCCAGTCCACTTCCCAGAAATAATACTAAGCCATGGACAACAGGTTTTACTACCCATGCTGCTCCGAGCAAAGCATGAATTTCTTACTAAGGCCCATTCATTCATTCATCTTCTGAGACATGTTTTATCCTAGTCAGGATCACTAAGGAAGCAGGGTTTATCTTAGCAATCAGCAGACAAAACACAGAAACCAGTGCTAGACAGGATGCATGTATATGTACAGACAGACACACACAAACACACCATATACAATGGACATCTACTGGCAATTTACAGGCCTCTCAATTCTCCTGTCCATCCATCCATTACCTCCTTTTTGCACATGGTGGTCAGAGTGCCACATCAATAGTGACGGTCATCTACAGGCAATGATCACAGTGCCAGGAGGCTAGCCCTGCCTTGGCCGTCATTCCATATCTCTCACACACATGGCCTATTTAGAGTGTCCAATCTACCCTACTGCAAGTCTTTGGAATGTGGGAGGAAGTTGGAGCACCTGCAAAAAAACCCTCAGAATACACGGAGGACATGCAGACTCTGCACAGAAGGCACCCAAGTCAGAATCAAACTGGAAAACTTCCTGCTGCGAGATGACAATGCCAACTGCATCTGTAGGATACATGGAATAAAACTGGAGGTCCATGGTGGCAGAGCGGTGCAGTGGCTAGTGCTGCTGCCTCACACCACTTGGTTTTCTAGTTCAGTTCCCAGTCGATATGCCCTCTGTGTACAATTTGCATGTTTATCCTTTATCTTATCCATTTGGGTTTTCCACAGGGTCTCCGCTCTTCTCCCAATTTCCAAAGGCATACTGATACTTGAAAAAAGAGGATCCACTAAATTGCCTGCAAGCATGCTGGTAAAAAACATGCCCTGCAGTGGACTGGAATCACACCCAGATCTGGACTTCCTGACTGCCAAGATAAGCCCAAACTCGCTCATCACCTCCTGCACTCGATAAAGCAGGTATCCAAGAATGAATGGATAAATCGCACAATGAAAACATTAACCTACATACATATATATAAATGCGTGTGCACATAAAGTCTGCATAGCGTAAATTCATTATCCTTGTGTGTGCAATGATTCAAGATTTTAGAGGACTGATTCATGCAACTTGAGAACACTAACAAAAACTCACACTTTCAGTACGTTTTCTATGGCTCCTGTAAGAGTTAACAACAGTGTAGTGTGATATACAACTCTCAGCTGTCCCTGATTTTCCAGGATGTCCCTGACTATGTCACAAATGTTATCTTTGCCCCTATTAATTCCTCCTAAGACTAGTGACATTTGGAGAAATGGTGGTGAGCTACACCTACTATATAATGACAGTAATTGGAGTTACAGACTTGTTTTACTTCACTATATATCAATTCACATTATCTTATTTTAATAACATCTCAGGTTAACAGTACTGTCTTTTTAAAAGTGTCCCTGATTATTTCTGGATGTGTCCCTATTTAGTTGAGAGCTATAACACAACAGTCAGATGCGAAGAGCATCACCTGCAAGAAAAGTACTTTTCAAAACAAACACCACAATAAGGAAATAAAACTGAACTGCAATTTTCATTCGGTGGCTGCCTAGCCGTTTTCACTGGAAGTTAACAGCCAGCATCCATCTTTACCAACATGCAACCCACTCACCTCAACAAACTGAAACAGTGCGATACACACTTACTCTGAATTAAGTGTCCCATCTTCCGCTCGTTTCCTCCCGCTTGAATCCGTCCGTTTCAATTCCCGCTCGTGGTCCCATTTTCCACTTGCAAACCCCAAAACCGTCCATCCACTTTCCCGCTTACAAAACTCGAAAATATGTGCGCGATGATGTCAGTATGCCCGCGACCGTTCTTCTTAAAGAAGAACACATGATGTCAGCACGGACTTCTTTCTTCTTAAAGAGCGTCCAAAAAAAAAAAAAAAACTTTTTTTTAAAATTATAAAAGTCAGCCGATTCAGGGGTGCAAGTGCACCCCTTGCGCCCTTGCTTCATACCCTTCAGAAAATTCATGCTAATGCAAAACCTGTTATTCTATTAACATTCTAAGCTTGTAAGGGCAATATTTAAAATGTGCCCCTTTGTAGGCCTTTGTCTCCCCATTTTTTATGGCTTTGTCCAGATTTTTTGCTCTAAGAGGTTGAGAGGTATGGCTGGCATGGCATAACTTTAAACAACCTCCTCAACCAGAAAAATAACTTTTCTAACAATATAGAATAGACTAAAATGTCTGACGTTATTTTTATGGTCTGTAGACACCTGGAATGTAATCTGTACTTTGCCTATGGGGAACCTTGCACTCTGTAACCTCTTTTTCCTTGCAATAGAAAAAAAATACTGCAGCTATTTTATTTATTTATATTAATTTTTTTAGCAGGTGAAGTTCAACTGTGCCTTATGAGATCCATTTGCAGTGGATGCCTGGCTAGAAAAGCTCCAGATATTATCAGCACAACCAGTAAATAATAATAATAATAATAGTAATAATAATAATAATAATAATAACGGTAAAGTGCAACGTTGAGATAAAAGTGTCAAAGTAAAATATATAAATAAGTATTCTATATAGTTGTATACCTATTTTAAAGACCTTATTCTATGCCAAATACCAACACATCCTGATTCAAGGATAATTGCATCACTCAGCACCTGTCTCACCTATGTAATAAGGCACATGATGCATTATTCAGTGTAAAACATTCAAACTTCAACTTGATGAGTAGAAACAATCTCATTTACTTATCTCAGGAGTCACTGTCTATAATCTTATAACTATAATAAACTAAACTGTGTCAAATAGCAAAGTTTCTTGTTCCTTCTTGGCTTAATTTTTCCTCCCTTTTGTACAACTTCTCCTACTCCCCTTCCTTCTAGCTAATACAAGCTGAAAATGGGTCTATATCATATGAGCAAATTGCACAAATTGCAAATGCTCATAATATCGAATGTACCGGACCTCAAAGTGCTTTTTCTGAGATTACAGTACAGTGAAGATTGGGATATTTGCCCTTTCCTAACTGTAGTGCAATCTTGGAGTTGGAATATATATTTAGCGGGCAGTACGTTCGATATTATGAGCATTCACAATTTGTGCAATTCACTCATATGATATAGACCCGCTGAAAATATATGACTTCAAAATTCATTGCATCTCCTACTATTATCGTTTGAACTATTGGCTTGCAATCAAGGCTGCTTCTTCTATGACATTGTTGGCTAAGCCTACAATGGTTGACATACCACAAGCTTAAACCTATAAAGTTATGACCTTACAATCCAGTGTCTTTACTGATAACAGCCCTTTTTGTTGTTATGCAAAAAGCTAGCTTCCTGTGGATCTAATCACAGTAGACATATATAGGTGTCCTTTCTGCTGATTCCTACTACTCAAATATTATATATAAAAAAAGTCTTGGCTTGCAAAATGCATAGAAAACTCCTGCATCCTGCATAAGATGGGTGAAGGAATTTTCAAAAAAAATATTGAGTACTGAAGTGAGGTGACAGCCAGTGATATCAAAGATGGTTTCTCTGAGCTTTGGTGGCAAAAACACTGGTCTCCAGTGCCAGTGAGCTACAGTTACTGGAAAGAAGAAAAATGTATGATTGTAAGCCAAACAGGCTGTAATTGTATCCACTGTGGCATTACTCCGAGGCTGAATTGTGTGCTTTCTCAAGTATAGTTATTTTACAGGAGGTCCAGCTCAAGAAATGGCAAGCAGAAATCTATAGAAAGAGCAGAATTAAACAGCACTGGGAAGAAAGGTGATCTAAGCTAGTATTTTCAAATTCTTGTGCAGCCCCACAGAGGCTGCTGGATTTGTTTTTCGTACATTGTGCCTATGCTGTGCATGTTTATTTTATTTTATGTACCATTTGATAACCAGGAAGATGGGCTAATAGAAGGTCCCATTCAGTATTTTCTTAGGCCATAAGGCAAACACAACAGAGGCAACAGTTACAAAAGAAAGCAAATGAACATTTTCAAGAAAATTGAGGAAAAATGCAAGTAATACACAACAAATAGCAATTGTGAGACAATGAAAAAATACAACAGAAATTGAATTATTGTGAAAACAAAATCTAGTGCCTAAGATAACCAAATTTTCACAAGCACAAAAGATACTAACCTATAACCTGGCATCATATTATAATGTAATGGATCCCTCAGTACAACTCTGTCAACTACACTCTGGAAAATGCTGGGAGGAAAGGAGTGCTGGGAAAGATAGGTTTTGCCAGCTTGATCACTGCAGGGGGCGGGGATTTTCATCTGTGATAAAAGACGCATCCCTCACGGATGGGGATGTGCAATAATCACAGGACAGATTGCCAGTAAAAGTGGCATCTAGGTGGTGGAACTAACTGATGTTTTGTGTGTTGGTGAATGTTATGTCACTAGCTCTGCCCAGTTGGGTCAAACCATGAATCCACCCTGGTGTCCAAGGCCAATGTATGTGATGCTGTAGGTTACTCTACTCCATTTTCGATGCCCAGCTTGCCATTGGTATAGTCCCAGCCCTAAGGATAGTACCAGGGAATTTAAAGATAAAAGGTGCAGTCAGGTAGCTAATGGTCAGCTGGGCACAAGCAAATAGGAGAAAAAATAGCACATACAATAGATACATTCTGAATATTCAGTCCATATCAGAAGTGATTACCTTATATTAAATTGTGTGATAGTAGATGCTAGCATTGTATAGAATAATGAGAATGTAATTAAGATGCATCCTTTAAGTAGGTGCATTTGTATTCATTAGTCAAAACATTCTGTTTCAAATCCGCATGCTCACTAGTCACTAAAGAAGGGTATGGCACCTCTCTTTCACATATTAGCTAGTCACTAAGGAAGGGTATGGCACCACTCTTTAACATGTCTTTATTGCCTCCACTTAGGTTCACTGTCAACCATAATTCTATCTAATCTACATGCTTGCTTTCCCTTCTGCCTACTAAAAGTAAACTTCTTCAGATCTCTGCACTTCTCAATCTTTCTTTCTCTCTCTCTCCATGCATCTGGCATTCTGATCCTTCTCATATACTTCTGAATTCGTTTCTGCCATTTAACACTGCTCTTTCTCTTCCCAAATAACATAGCTCACCTTAGCTCCAGCATTATGTTAAAACCACATGTCTATACTACCTTGTTGTCTTTCCTTTTTTCTTTTACTATCACCTCAAAACAGCCCATCATTGCTCCTCCTCCATCCTCATTTGAGCTATAATACAAAACTGTAATTACTCCCTTTTCCTCAAAGATATCTCTGCACACTACCCTTCTTCAAGTTTCACCTGTCGCACTTTCCCCAAACCAACCTCCCTGTTGTATTACTAATATCACTGCTCCTCTTCTTCTTCCCCACAGAACAGAGGCTAACCTCACCCCTGTATATATTCTTTCTTCTACATTTTTCTTTTTTTCTGTCCTAGACAGCTTAATCTCCTCTAAAGACACACTAGCCAGTCCTTGCCTCCAACATCTACTGAAAACACTCTCCGTTTTTATCAGTTCTATCAGTTTGTTCACTCTGAACATTACAACCTCTTACCTGCTGTTCTCTTCTCCATGCTAACTTGCCTTCTGCTCCTGAGGAGCCACACAGGTACTCCAGAGCTCCTGTCCTTCCAGACAACATACATCAAAGTCACCGCTTGTCATCTTTAACTGCCACTTGAGTATTGCTCCTTGATCATTTTTGTACTGCCACCTGTCTTTATTTGTTACCCTGGTCCACTGTATGTCTGCATCCCCAGCCACTGCAGCCACACCCCTTGAGTACTATTTTCTTTCTTTGTCTTCATGACTTACCTGTCAACACCTTACCTTTCCAAACTCCTTTATATTACCCCCTAGAATTATTAATGTTGCGGGATAGACTGGTTTGTTGATGTGTACCTTTCCTTATGTATTATACGTTTTATCCACAAATGCAGTCTATCCCAAATCTGTTCATAATGCCTTCTTTCCATAACCTATAATTAAGCTGAAATAGGCCATGGTTATACTAATGCATTGGTACTCCACTTCCCACCTCCAACCTCCAATGGTGCACTTGCACTTTTTCCTCCTCCTAGAGCTTACCGCTCGGACTATTTATTTATTTGTTTACAGGTTCATAGGTTCATAGGTTCATAGATTAGTACTAGGTTAACTGCCCTTGCAAGCCATTTTAAGCCTAGCCAATTATTTCCTGTGAGATTCAAACCCTGTACCTTGTGTTTGTATGCCAAACACCTTAACCATTAGGCCACCCTCCCGACCCATCATTCTAAAGACATGCAACTGGAGCGTTTCTTCCCGGGCCCCCACTGAAAATAGGCTCTGTGTAGCCTAGTCGGGCTTTCCCGGTCAACAAATGTTAAATAAATAAATAAAAATAAAATAAAAAAAATATGTATTTATTTCACTGTGCCTAGTTACCTCATTCATTCAATTACAACTCTTTTGAGTGTGCACTTTTAGCTCCCAGAGGGCATGGCTTGAGCTTTAAAAAATGAAGTTATCACCACACAGTTCAAACAGATATTCATATCTGTGGAACCATAATTGTTAATGTTAAAAGAAAACTGTAAATGACAAGCTATTCAGGATAAATTAATCTTTGTATTAGAGGCATTCTTTCAGTCCAATGCTTTAAAATAGATTTTGTAAGCCAAACTAAAGGCAGTGAATATTAATTTTGTAATGTATAAACAGCTTATAATATGTCAGTAATCATTCAAGCAAGACACATACTGCCAGCAAGCTTTTCTTCATACAGCTGTGAGCTTTCATATGAGGGTAGGCGGTAGGCAGTTCTGTCCATGTTACCTAAATATTGAGATATTAGAGAAATGTGAAAATTATTACAATACAAATACACAGTATACAAATAATATTAAATATCTCTTCAGATGCATTAGGCAGTTGCCAAATATCAATACAGTTGTGTTTGCTATCATGAATGCTTTAAGATGAAATCTACCTTGTATGAAGCAGTTGTTTTGGAATTATTAATGTAAATATGAATAGGCAATATTTGACCCCTAGAGTCATCAGAAGGAGGTAATCACAGAATCATCTGGAGGCGCACTTGGCTGTAACGAGTTAGTATTAATGATTACTCCAAAGTGTGACAGCAGTAAGCCCTCTCCTGCCATTAAATTCATGTAATTGCAGGATATGCCAGCCTTGTCACATACTTTCTTGCTTTAGCGGCCTTGCTATAACATTGATCCTTTAGTTTTGTGGTATTACATCTTCACAGTGATATGTCTACTTCTGATATCTAGACCATTACTGGGTCTCTGCACTGTATGTGCTTTGTCAACTTGTAGGTCTAGGACTCCAATATTCTGAACCAACTCTGTGATTCACGGATGAAAAATTTTCATAATTTCTCACACTTCCACTCTTTTAGCCACTCCAACAATTTTGAAATTATCTCAGTGAGCAGTGTTCTCCAGGTCAATCATTTTTAGACTACCTTTGTCTAACCTGAATTTGAGTTCCATTAGCTCATTTTCATGGCTCTTGACCTCTGTCATTAGTCTTTCAACCAATGAAGGCATGCCCATTGTATGCATGTCTTTCGAACGCCGCTTGATCGCGGGGAGGACATGCAGACTCCACACAGAAGGCGCTCCAGCTGAGAATCGAACAGGAGAACCTCTTACTGTGAGGCAACAACACTACCACTGCACCACCTACGTTATGTTTCTTTAAAATCACATTTCATCTATATTCTTCAGTGTCCACAGTTTTCCCATTTTTCTTTCTCCATCTTCCAACACAACTATTGTGAACTTTTATTTCTGCTCTGTTTAGATCTCCAAGTACAGTCAGATCCTTCCAGAACCTTCAACGTACACTTATTTTCTGACCTTTCTCCTCTCCCCATCATAATTGTTTTTTTTTTTTCCATTATGTATTTCTTTCTTGCAAGCAACCAAACCTTGTTTTAACCTATCATGCCCCAAGAATGGTCTGGGATTACTTGATATATATTTAATTTCACCATTATTTGCTTATGCCATGTTAATTCTTCCCCTTCCATTTCACTTAAAATAATTTGCTTTTGTGCCCCTGCCTTCTGCTTCCTTACTTCATGCCGTTTATTATATCTCATGGTCTGTTTACAGTGAATAAGTGCTGCACCCCACCTTAGCCCTGAAGTTCTTTGTCTGCTATTGTCCAGAAGATCCACCCTTTCACTTTGAATTTAATCATGCAAACAAAGATCCTTACTGTATCCCGAACAACTGTAGATAACAGAAATCCCAACGTTAAGAAAAAAATCTTTATTCAGCAAGCAAAGCTTTCGGGTCCACACCCTTTTTCAATACTAAAACACATTAAACTCAACACAATCAGACTTTTAAAATAGGAGCAAAACTATCACATGACTACAGCCAGCCAGTCATGTGGTATTATATAAAACACACAGTACATTATGTAAATACAAGAAGATGCCTAATAAAAATTGTATAAATATAGTCTTATATATAATGCAATATAAATATAGTGCTCTGTACAAAACAATCTAAAACTTTTTATAAAATTCTTAAAAATTTTTGAAAAATGTTAATATTTAGTATATTGCAGCTTTATCAAAATGGGTTTTAGAGTTATAGCAGTATTAGGGCCAGGTGGAACATCTGCAGCTAATCGCAATATCCACTCATATTCTTTAGTCTCAAGCAGGTTATTTAAATCACCCCCGTAAAGATCTATGAATTACATCTAGTACCCTAAATTTAAACTTATGGCTATTATCAGTACTTATAATGTGTTTACTTAATACATTCTTGTTATTATTTCTCTGCATATCCAACTTATGTTCTATAATTTGTTCCTTTAACTTTCTAGTGGTTTTACCCACATAGAAATAAGGACATTGAATGCAGGTTGCCAAGTAGACCACATTAACACTAGTACAATTCGCTGTCACTTTAAAATTATAAGCCACATTTGTGGTCAGGTGTTTGAAAGTTTCACTGCCTTTGCCTAAAATATGAGTACAGCAGGAACAGTCCACACAATTAAAAGTGCCAACCCTCATTTCTAACTGTGGCATACATTTAGAGCTAAAGTCTTTATAGCACAGTTTACTTTTCAAATTTCTCAAGTTTTTATATGAAAAATATGGCTTAACACCCAGTATTTCCTTAATCTCAGGTCAAGCCATTAATATTAGCCAATTCCTCTCTATAATTTGTTTTACAAGGGGTGTTCTGACATTATATGCCATGACATATCTGATTTTCTCAGTTTCTGAGGTAACATTTATGTTAGGACTATCATAATCTTCTTTGGCACTAAAGATAGGTTTAAGTGTCAGTGTTCTCTCCCTTATAACTCTCTTACTCATCTCTAGCATCTGTTGACGGTCATAACTACTCAATAAAAATTAATTCTTCAAGTCTTCCAATTGGGTTAGGAATACAGAATCATCTCTATTTAGTCTACTGACCCTATTAAATTGTGCTGTCATTATTCCTTTAAAAACATGTGGAGCATGCATGCTACATCTATTGATATACCTCCCTGCATGCACCTGTTTCTTATGAATACTAGTCTGTAGGCCACCTTGTATTTACATAATGTATTGTGTGTTTTATATACTACCACATGATTGGCTGGCTGTAGTCATGTGATAGTTTTGCTCCTATTTTAAAAGTCTGATTGTGTTGAGTTTAATGTGTTTTAGTATTGAAAAAGGGTGTGGACCCGAAAGCTTTGCTTGCTGAATAAACATTTTTTCTTGACACTGGGAACTCTGAATTTAGTCCCCAAGCCATTCATACATGTATGACATCTATCCATTACAACTTATTTCATGAATCTTAAACTCTCCCATGCTCTTCTACACCTCCTTGCAAATCTCCATTTAATTTGGAGCCACACTGCCTGATATGAACTTCCCTCTTTCACAGCCATCTTCATCAGCATCCCCAGGCTTTTGATACAGTTCTGTGGTCATCAAGGTCTGCTACTTTAATCAACTTGTCTTGCAAGAGAGTGTATGGTTCTTTGTGCAGCCTGAGAGATTTCCTGGTTAACATGAATTACGAATTTACTTAAGGACAATTAATTAATCTTACATCATCTCTCTCTCTCTGCAACAATGAATTTACAGTCAAGTACAATAAAAAAATGCAAAAAGAAACATTTTATGTAGAAATTGCCTTCTCAGTACACCCTACCACTCTGTCAACTTATGTATATTAACTCTAAAGTCACCCAACCTATCCCTGGAGCAAAGAAGATTGATCCTTTGAAGTTCTGATATTAGAATTAGTGTACAGTACTTGCCAATAAATAAAAGATTTTTTTGTAAACTGAGATCATGTAATTCAAGCAAACTTTGTCTGTTAAATGAAATGGTTCCTACTGAGACCACATCAGTATGGTGTCTGTGACTGCAGATAGTACGCTCAAAGAAGACTGTTAAGCAGGGCAGGAGCATCTCTTGGAGAGATAAAACATAAAGGGGAGGTAAAACATGCTCTGCACCAGCTTTGTTGAGTCCTGCAGAACTTAATGTTTAAAAGTATGCTAATGTGTTGTCCCTTTAAGAGTCTAACGATAAATGCTGTACATCTGAGCATACACTAGGAATACATTGAATTTTGAATATAGGTCTCCATATTGTCTGAGAACATTCATTGTATGGCTATAGGATGCAAACATAATGCTTCAGTACAGTTGTAGAGCCACTGAAAATTCATATGTAACAATATGATGCTACAGCTAATATCTACATCTGCATATAATGCCTGCAGTGAGTAGCATGTATATGTACTGCTACTACCACGGATTCCTGTCTATAAGCCCTCACAGACCCAAAAACAAAGCTAAGTAGCTTGCAGCCATCTATACAGTGCTTGCAGAGTCAAACTATCCCCTTTTACTGCTACTAGTACGGATTCCTCACTATAAGCCCTCATGGACCCAAAAGCAAAGCCAAGTAGCTTGCAGCCATCTATACAGTGCTTGCAGAGTCAAACTATGCCTTTTAACTGCTACTACTGTGGATTTCTATCTATAAGCTCTCATGGACCCAAAAGCAAAGCCAAGTTGTCTACTGCCATCTATAGAGTGCTTGCAGAGTGTATGTTTTGATATTACGTTCCTGCATTTTCATTGCCAGTTTCTCTAAATTATAGAGCTAATTTGTTAGTGGCATGCAGACACCATTGGGTTGACCGCCCCCACCTCCCCAGGACTGCCTATATTACACTACAACTGTACCTTTCAGCTCCCTCCAGTCAAATAACACTGTATTTTTTACTGTCTCCTTCCATTTCTAATCTGCATGCACTATGTTTCAGTTCTTGTACTTTAAAGCCATCCTAGACAGTGGTGAAGCCTACTCTGAGCTGAACTATTTTCTGGTTCAATTTCTTATCAGGGCAGGCATTTCACTGATTACTTCTGTAGCATGCTCTCCAGAAAGCTGTTCTTTCTGGTTTCAAGACTCCTCCTATCTAGTGCTATTCACAACAAGGAGTCTCAACCTCCCCGCCCCTCCCATCTAACCGATACCTGACCAATCAGAAGGCATAAAGGCCCCTTACCCTATGGGTGCCATCTTTGAACACTCTACCTTACACATTTCCACCTTCCAACAGAGCCAGAGAGTGCACGCCATGTAAGTAAAGTTATGGGTGTTTGTTTATGATTTTGTTATGCAGTCTCCTGTAGACCTTAATTACACGCTGTAGTGACTATATTGATAGAAAATATAACTAAACTAAATAAGGACACTAAGTTGGGCTTCCATAGTCATGCCTAGGTGTCAAAACATTGCAATTGTACAAAGCATATGTGATATTTAAGGAATCAGAATGGCAGCCGTGCCTTAGAGACAACTACAGTGCTGGATTTCAAGAGTAGATTTACTAGTGTATCCAAACATTGAAAAGGAATTGATGTTATATTTGCTGCTCATGTATATTTTCATGACTGTTTAGTGCATAAAAGACCACTGCCGTTGTATAGCTGTACAGTTGCTTAGTGCTTTAAGACTGCTACTTTTGTAGATGTCTTACAGTTGTTAGCATTTAAAGACTGCTGCACTTGTTTTTTATTTCAAACAACCTTAATGCAGAATGTATTAGAGTAAGATAAATGTAAATGCTAGCTATAGTACTAACAGCTAAGTAAACGTTAGGTCACTAGCACAGAAACTGCGATAGTTCTACTATACAACTTGGTGTATTCCACTGTTTAAACAGTGTTGCTAAGGAAATATCTGCAGTGCCTATGTAGACCTTTAGCTTCTGTCAGTAAGCTAACCTACATACACTGTGTTATCTACTGTATTGATCCCTATTACACCTTTTCTCTTTCTTCCACAGCAAACTATCCCCTTTTACAGCTACTACTGCAGATTCCTGTCTATAAGCACTCACGGACCCAAAACCAAAACCAAGTAGTTTGCAGCCATCTATACAGTGCTTGCAGAGTGTATGTTTTGATATTACTTTACTGCTTCTTCATTGCCAATTTCCCTAAATTATAGAACTAATCTATTAATGGTGTGCACACACCACTGGGTTGGCCGAATCTCCCACCCTCCCCAGGACTGCCTATATTACACTACAACTGTACCTTTCAGCTCCCTCAAGCCTCTATTGAAATAACGTTGTATTTTTTGCTATCTCCTTCCATTTCTAACCTACATGCACTACCTTTCAGTTCTTGTAATTTAAAGCCACCCTAGACATTGGTGAAGCCTACACTGAGCAGAGCTATTTTCTGGTTCGATTTCTGTTAACTTATTTACAAATCAGGGCAGTCATTTCACTGATTACTTCTGTAGCATACTCTCCAGAAAGCAGTTATTTCTGGTTTCAGCCCCTTCCATTCAGTCTCTCTGCACTCAGGCTCACTCCTGCAATACTGACCTGCTCTTTATCAATTTCAATCTCCTTAGCATCGTAAGCAGAACTACTGAATTCCATGCAACCCTAAACAACTACTCACCTGACATTGCTGCAATTGCTGAAACTTGGTTAAATCCCCACAATAAAGACAAAGACATAATTATGACCAGCTATAACATTATAAGACTAGACAGAATAAACAAAAGGAGCAGTGGTGTCACCATTTTATATAAAGACACCCTCAAAATTGAACAGTTAAACTGTGCCCCTCCAGACCTACCTAACTCTGAAATCCTAACAACACACCTAGAGATAAACCCAAACAAAACTATTATTATCATAAGCACTTATCTCCCCCCTGGCAATAACCTACCCACCATTGAAAACCTACTTTCTTGGACATCATCTAATTTCAACCAAGAAACTATTATCCTAGGCGACTTCAACTTGGACTGGCACTCCTGCTCCTCCAACAACCCCTCCATCTTCCTAAACCTTTTCCACTTCACCCAAACCATATCCTGTCCAATTAGGATAGACAAACACTCCAAAGGGCAACCTACATTAGATTGGATACTGACTAACGAACCCAACCTAGATTACCTAGCTGGCTGCCTTCCCGACTCCCTCAGTGACCACTCACCAACCTTCCTTTACAGGAAACGAGTAAACACCCAAACCAACATAATATATAAATTCATCCATAACAAGAAAAACTTCTCCACCCACCACTTTTAACCTACTACTTCAACAAAGCAACTGGTCACCTCTTAGAAACCTAGCTCTAGATCTGGCTCTACAGTATTTCAACAATAACTTTCTAAAAATACTAAATAATCTCACACCCACTAGAAAAATAATATCAAAGCCTAAGCACATACCCTGTCTAACAATAGACACCAAATTACTACTCAAACATAGAGATAGGTCATGGTTAGCTTATCACACCACCAGAGATAAAACTAACCTCACCACATATCAACAACTCCGAAATCTAGCTAAGAAACAAATAAAATCAGACAAGCAAAATTACTTCCAAACATGTCAGCAAAAACACCAAAACAACCCAAAAAATGTTGGCAAAATATTAATAATCTCCTCAACCCAGGCCATATCCCAACCCCTCCATCAATCACGTCGAATGTAACTGACTCCATGGCTACACAATTCAACACTCTTTATTAACACAATCATGTCCATGCTGGGTAACCAGAAAAAACAACTTCTCACTGTACCCACTCCCTCATCAGATTCCCCCAACCCCTTTACATTTACTCCCATCCAAACTAGCTACTGTACATAAAAACACTCCTTTTCAAGCTAAAACCTTGCTGCCTAGCAGCAAACCAACTACCCAATGAATTTCTTAAAATTGCTGCCCCCCCTCAATTGCCTACCCTATATCAATCCTGATCAACTGTTCTATTGCAGAAAAATATGCCCCCTGTCTATTGAAAATATCTCACCTCATTCCCCTCCATAAAGGTGGACCCTCTAAAGAACTAACAAACTACTGTCTCATAGCCATCCTCTCCCCTCTAGCTAAAAATCTTAGAAAAATGCATTCACAACCAACTCCTTGCCCATTTCCTCAATTACAACCTCATTTCCTCCACTCAACATGACTTTAGGCTAAAACATAGTACTAGCACTGCCCTACTGTCTTTTATTAACACCATCTAAAGTCTCATAAATGAAAGCCAACTTGTCTCATCTATTTTTCTTGATATGTCAAAAGCCTTTGATACCATTTCTCACCAAATCCTACTCAACAAACTGTCATCTTACTGCCTTAGTTCGACTGCTCTGTACTGGTTCCTTAGTTATCTCTCTAACCGACAGCAAGCTGCCAAATGGGAAAACACCCTTTCCCCCTACTCCCCATCTCTATTGGGAACCCCAAGGTTCCATACTAGGTCCTCTTCAATTTACAATATTTACAAATAACCTCAGCTCTGCAACTCAACTAACCTCCATTGTCCAGTACACTGATGATTCCACACTTATTTGCTCAGCCCCCACACCCCAGGAACTTCAAACAAAAATGGAACCTTCTTTTCAGGATATAGAAAAATTCCTCATAGATCTTTAACTCATACTAAACCCTTACAAGACCAAGATAATAATTTTCAGAAATAACAAACCCAAATCATGCCAGTCCCCTCTAACAATACTCTCCTCAAATGGGACCAAAATAGAACCCACAAGCCAAACCAAACTTCTAGGCGTCCCAATAAATGATAACCTAAGATTTGATAGCCACATCTCCCTCACCACCAAGAAATTCCACACCGAACAAGGCACCCTATATAGAGCCAAACCATACCTTACAGAAAGTGCCAGACTAGCCGCTGCCCCCATCACAACCGCTTTCCACCCTCCTCTATGGATTTGAAATATTTACTAACCTGTGAAAAACAGACTTTAATATAGAATCCTGCTACAACAAAATTGCCAAGTTCGCTTCAAGCCACCCATACAGAATCCACCACTGCTCAGTGCTCTCCCAACTCAACTGGCTAGAGCTCCCAAATCTTTTATCACTCAATCAATTGACCATAGCCCACAAAATAATTAACCTACCCAGTGACTATCCTGCACTTACTAACCTAATCCAACCTAATATAAATCTCAGATCACTTAGGTCCTCAAACTAATGTTAAAGGTTACTGAACTCCACAACACTCAAGGCACCTCCCTCTACTCTTACACAATTGCCAAGCTCTGGAACACTATTCCTCAGCCCATAGCAAAAAAAAAAACCCTTAACTATCATGAGTTCAAACACCTCCTAGAAGAACATCTAGCAAATCATTGGCTCTGTTCCTGCCATACTCCTGGATAGTCTACCTGCTCCCTGACTATATCTGCTATTACTGCTCCTTCTGTTATCTAGATCATACCCCACAGCTACTGTTTATTACCACATGGCTAACTTTGTCATATACTTTTTCAATTAACAGCTAGATTGGACTTAGATCCTTGGGCAAGCATACTGCTCTTCTATCGTAACCATTGCTGCCACGGTTTGTTTAAAATATGTCTCCTGTTAATTACTGTATGTTCATACACAGTTTTTTTATGAAACTGTATGTTTTGTCTTTACCATTAATTACCATTAATTAATATTGCCTTTTAATTTACATTGTTAATACATCACAAACATTATTAATTTTGTTCAGTATTGTTAGTTTCTCTGTGTATGTCTGGAGCTTTTCTCCCCGGGTCTCCACTGAAAATGGGCTTCTGGCCCAGACGGACATTACCCAGTAAACAAATGTAATAAATATATATGCTTGGTAATGGAAGTCCTTAAGAACTGCAGACACAGAAGGAATCTTTCTGAACTGTACAAATGAAAACAAGACTTCTATTATAAAGCTAGGTTATCAAGACAACAGGGATGATAACCCCTTAGGAAGGAATGACAGAGGTGCCGTAGGCCTAGAATGGATACCCAAGTCTGAACCGCTTGGAATGTTTACTTGGCAGTGAAGATGCTTGGATGATTTTCATGTAGATAAAATTTTGCAGGACTGAAAAAAACTGATGATGAAAAGAAATGTCAAATAATTAAAGCCTAATAGTTAAGAGACAATGGATCAGAAGATATGAAGCCCTTTTTGGCAAAATAAACTCTTCATTGGATATAGCATTAGTTTATATGTTTCAAAGAGAACAAGTTCAGTGCTTTAGCCATCTTCTAAATCTGTTAGTATCTGCATCAGCATTGACCCCCTTTTCCTATTTTGAATAAGGGGTTGAGGTATCTCACCACCAGTGACCATCACCTAGAGCCAGTGTTCACACTGTCAGGTGATTATGTTATTATTATGTTAACATTAAGCTGAGCTTCATGAGCTTCCTGAGATAAACTATTCTGACTGCAGTGGTAAACATTTTCCATGTCCTATATTGAGTTGTCTTAACGTAATACTATGAGAAACTAAGGGCATTGTTCAGACCATTAAACTTATGAACTGATATTAAGTTATTTTCTGTTACCCTCGTGTGTTCTGTTTGTCTACACTTGCATAGTTTATAGTAATGAACACGTCACATAAACAAATCTTTGCTTCTAGGTCATGCCTTATAAAACACTTGTGTTTTTATGCCAAGAGGTTAACAAATTATTAAAAAAGAGTGAAAAAGAGAGAGAGAGAGAGAGAGAGAGAGAGCATTTCATGACCAAAGCCATGTTCCTAAAAGGAAACTTGTGTTTGTATGCTAAGTGGTTAATCAATTTTAAAAAAAATAGCCTTTCATAGCCAAAGCCATTTGGGCAATGATTATAGATTGTGACAGACACAAACCCCGCAATAGGCTGTAAACCGTAATATTTACAAAACAAGACAGAAGCACTTTAGGCATACATTTCACAAACCTCATGAATCAAGGAAAAGTAAGTTGATGCTTTATAATGAAGCATTCACACAGCCACTGGAGGGTGTCTTATTCTGAAAGGTAATTGTGAAGTGTGATACCAACAGATCCGACAATAAAGGAATTAGTATCTCAAAAATGTTTCAAGTGAGACGCCCTTCATTAGCTGACTAGAAGAAAACAAGAACCGAATTATTTTGTTATGCTTTAAAACCAGTTGCATTTTGCAGATAAGGTACCAAGCCTGAATTTATTTTTCAAATCTTGAGTCTGATACTTTTGTAATCTAACTTTCTTCAATCAGATTCTCATGTTATAAGTGTCCTAATTATCCCTAATCATATATTTATACAAAGTTTTAGTGCTTGAAACTTTAAAGATGGCTTCCATTCCTGTTTAAAATATGCAGTGGTAGGGGGCAGTTTAAAATGTGAATGTTGCAAATGTTTAGCAGTTAATTTTTAAGAACCGTATTAATTTTAGCAATATAAAATAAACTACAAGAGAATACTTCTACATCTATCACATATCAGATATTTTGCCATGCAATTATAGAGCTGACAATTAATACAAGTTTTGCCAGTACAACATGTATTTCTGACAGTAACATAAGCAACACACTTTCAAATAATTATTTTTTTCTCCAGTCCACTTTTTTACTTTTTTAATTAGTTTTTCTTTGCTCTTTGCTCCTATCTTGTTGGGATCATTAAACCTTCCTAATAGCACACAGGTCTGAGTTACCTGTTGGTGGGGACTTCCTATCCCTTAGATCTGCCCAGGGGGATCTTTTACTGGAAACTGCTGTAATTTATTTATTTATTTATTTACATTTGTTGACCGGGAGTGTCCGACTGGACATAGGTCCATTTTCAGCGGAGGCCCGGGGAGAAAAGCTCCACAGTTAAAATATACAGCCAGTAGTTACATTGGATTTACATAGCGATTAACAATTTGATTACCATAGCAATTAATTACAGATAGAGTTACAGATGAAGAACATAGTACATCAGTCATAATTTAAGGTATTGGAGGTGTTTTGTACTCTCCATAACGGCATTTGTATGTGCAGTCTAACTCCACTCCCTGGTGTTGACATGCCCACCTGCATCACTGAGAGAGTTTATATGGTCCCACTATGCCCACAAAAGTGAGTTCCTTTGCATATAAAGGACAGGAGGTACCATCACTGGGTTTGTCAGCCATAGAGCACTTGCCTCCTGACTAACTGCTGCTTTCTGTGCTATGTACAACTTCTGCCACACTGGCACTGGAGAGGCAGAGACTGGCCAGGTGTGATGCATAGCTATCTTCCCCCATATTGATACCACCCATCTTCTCATGCCTTCCTGTCAGTTGCTTGAGTCACAAATTGAACCTGGTTGACCCGATTCTTTGTCAGCACTTTTTCCCTTTATGCTACCAGGTGGCTTTTTTCCATTAGTTTTTATGCATTATGGTACCTGGTATATTGGTGACTTGACAAATGGTCATTTGCTGATTTTAAATTTGTTATACTGTCCTTAATATTTCAGATAATGACATGACATCCAAATAATCAGTCAATCTGTTTAACAAAAATAAATAAAATAATTTATTCAGTGAAATACAAATACTCACGCACAGACAAACACACACACGCATGCACGAGTGCATGTACAGAAAATCCTGTCTTGACTTGAGGTATTTCTTAAATCAGCAGAGCTGGGAATTTTCTAGAGATATTTGGCAGTGGAAATACTTACACTTAGACCAATGACGTGACATGCACAGTGTGCAAACAAAACTCTACGTCAGATGCACTGAGGTCTTAGAACCAAAATTGAGGTTACTCCCTTTTCTGCCTGTTTCCCGAAGAAAGTAATCTGCCATCAAGGAAGCAGCAATAGCTAAATACAGGACATGGAAATTAGCTCTTTTAACTGAGTTCAGTAAGAGAGTGCTGATGTTTTAATCCGGTGATCCAAGCCAGGAAAATAGTACTATGTGATATAAAAATTCCTGAAACAGCAAAATAATAGATCATAACTCCAGTTCCACAAAATGCATATCCTGTTGGAACTGGAGGTCTTAAATATATAAGGAACCAGTTGTATCTCTGTCTTTGACAATAATAATAGAGCAAGAAGTTGAAAAAGGAGAAGCCAGAAGTGGTAGAAATGGAAAGCGGTGTCCAGAGTGTATTGCAGAAAATCTTGAGGAGGAGAACATGTGACTTGATTCAACATGTAAACAGTAAGAGTAGGCAAGACACATAACAGCTGAAATTTTTTGTAGGAAAATATCTATGCCATCAACTGCAAGAATAATTGCTTGTTTTAAACCACCTGAAAATCACTGCAGCAACTTTAATTGGGGGCAGAGTATGTTAAATAAAGCAAGCTATATCTGATTTCATAATAATATAAAATGATTAACACAGAGATTACATATAGAAATGGGAAGGCATGATTACTTCTACACAAAGTTTAGAAAATCTATGCTTATTTGGATTCCATAGGTCTCCCACCATATTGTTTAATGGTACAGCTAATGTTTGCAATTGGCTGCTCTAGCCTATGGAACAGTAGAGGTTTTATATGGTGAAGTCTGCATTTACGTGACTGCAAACTCAGACCAATGAAGAGTGAAAATATACAAAAAAATATTTATGTTAGCAGTAAAGAGAGATACAGTAAAGTTTAAACCCATATCAGGAGGATGACTGCATGATTCCTTCCCTGCTTTTCCAAGCATTGCTACTGTCCTAAGTGATCATGATACACAAAGCTATTATCTGTTCTTAGCAGATACTTTGCATGTGCAGTCAACAGCAGCAAACACAACCTGAATTTAACACATTTGTTTATACTTTATTGACTGCGTTAAGCTCATTAACAATAGTATATATTTTTTCAAAAGTTGTGCTACATAAAGGCAAAACTAATGTAAAAGTGAGAAATCCCCCTAGAAGGAGGAACCTCCCTCTGTTCTAATTGCATTGCCAAAATATGGAACTCCTTGCCCACTACCTTATCGGCCACTAAATCCTTAACTCTGTTTAAGAAATCTCTAAAAGTGCACCTACAAGCCTACTGTTGTCACACCCCTTAGAGTTGACCCAGTAGTCAGGGACTTAGGGACACACACAGATAGTAATCTAGACTTTGATCATCATGTGTCTACAGTGGTGAGGAAATCATTCTATGTTGCACAACTTATAAACAAAGGTATGGCATCTAAGTCCAAGGAAATCATTGTTCCACTGTATTCGGCATTCATCAGACCTGTCATCGAGTACAATGCCCCCTTTGGTATGTACCTAACCAGGCATATCCAACAATTGGAATGTCCACAGAGGTTCCTCACTAAAAGAATACAGGGCATAAGTAATATGTCCCATGCTTGTATTCTGTCTCCTACTGGCTTTTGAGGGGAAATCTATGCCTGGCATACAGGGCATTGTCAGACCCCACTCTGATGGACCCCCTGTACATCCACAAAACAAACAGTATCAGAATTACCCATTAGACCTGCTAGAGAGACATGTATGTATCCCAGAGACTACCCTGTCTATGGAACAAGCTCCCCCATCCATGTAAAGCAGTGTTCTTCCCTAATCCAATTTAAGTGCAACTTGGACAATTGGATGGGAAACAAGAAATTCATCCCTGGTTTGGCACCTATGTCTCTGATGCAAACAGGTAACTTGTAAATGGTTTATCTCCCAGGCCCATGCTTACACTTATCAAAGGTATCAGAACTTGTCAAAGATTTGGGATGCATGGTTAGGCTTAAAAAGGCCCTTGTGGTTGTTAGCCTAGTAAACAGCTATGAACCTACAAGCATGTGTTAGTTAAATCAATATCCCTTTTGTTTTTTTTACAATATTTTGTAACTGTATAATAACATTAAAAAATAGCAAAGACTAAAAAAAAAAAAAAAACAGTATTCAAAAGCTATGTTAGTAATATAAGGTTTTGCTGAGTACACAATAGTACAAATAAAACCCAATTTTAAAATCTATGCATAGGCAAATTATAAATACTTATTATAGTTCTAAGTGTTTTACAACTGCAGTCTAATATCAAGTTGCAAGTGTATTAGCAAATGACTAAAGGTAAAATAAAGTGCTGAAGGGGTTAAGAGATTCACTATGGTTTAAGAGTCTGGAATGCGCAAAAGAAAAAAAAAATGTTTTATGTAAGCTCAGAGCTTCCCAGGCTGAAATGGATAGTTACAAGGAATGTTGTATGAAATAAAATGTTACAGGTATGAAAGTTTACAAGGTCAAAAACAACAAGCATTCACATGCAGCACTAAGCAAAAAGCACAAAGTCTGCAAAAATACTATTTGGTAATTGTAATAAAATGTCACGATGGTGCATATATATCAGTGATAATCTGTTTGCAAGTAAATATTAAAAGTAATACAGCTCAGTTACACCGAGTGCAGCTAGTAAATGAGCTACGGTTGTTGTTGTGTCTTTCGGCTTTTCCTGGTTAGGGGTCACCACAGCGGAACTCCTGTCTGCTAATGATTGGCAGTTGATTTTTATGTGCCGAGTTGCCAGCCCTGACACACAACCTTCAACGAAGGTATGCCCATTCACGCATGTCTCCACGCAGAAGATGCTCTAGCTGAGAATCGAACCGGACAGCGTCTTACTGTGAGGCGACAACGGTATGCAGATAAAATAAATTATTCAGGTCCCTTGCCAAGTAGCAGTAAATATCTTTTCAAAATGGGTAAAGGCAATTCCTACTAAAACTATGACAGCATAGGCAACAGCAGAAGCTTTATAAAAAAAAAAATTTCTGTCATTAAAGATGGCCAAAAATTATCAAATCAGACAATGGTCCACAAGTTATTAGTAACCTAATAAAGCAAATGTGCAAGACCAAAGTATCACAGTCTGGGTAACAGCCAGACAGCAAGCATATATTCAATTCTCACAGCATAAAAAAATAAACAATACTGCAATAAAATGCTGTATACTACGGGGAAAGGGCACTTTTTCAATTCTACACTGACTGTGTAAACAGTACTGCAAAAGAGACTAAAATAAAGGTAAAAGTAAAAACATATTGGTCTGTGTTAATAATTCAGTAATTATTAAAAAACAACCATGTGTTTTTTATTGTCATTAATTGATTAGAGTTTCATCAACATATACGGTAGTAAAACAAAAATAGCAGAAACACATTTTAATGTTTCAAGTAATGTAATTGGGTCTATATTAGAACATCGAAGTTTCAGGTCTTCGAATGTTTTAATATCGACACCTAGTAACAGAAAACCGTTAAGACCAAAAATTTAGAACATCGAATTTTTTCCTAGGGAAAACATTTGCTGTTTCAAAACACATACACACAACACAAACACACCAAACACGCAGCAATCCACACACATACACATAAAATCTTACATCTAAACCTACACTAAACTGTACATACACCACTGTCTACCCACTTACCTTAACCCAAACCCTAACCCTAAGGTCTGTCACTATCGCACACACACCTCACCCGTGCCCTAACCCTAACTCAACTATCCCACCCTAACCCTCACGTCCAAACATTCGCACAATTACCTGACCCACGCCCTAACCCTAACTCACCTATCCCACCCTAACCCTCACATCCACACAATCGCATACTTACCTGAACCCAACCGTAACTTTCCACCGCAGAGCTGAAAATAGCGAAGCGACAATAACGGACAACCGAATTCTTTCCCTAGGAAAGAATTCAGTTATCTAAAAATTCACTATATTCAACTTTTGGTTACAAGGTATCGATGTTAGAACATTCGAAGACCTGACACTTCGATGTTCTAATATAGACCCACGTAACTAGTAGGCTTCAGTTTAATACTAAGTTTGTAAACTGGACTGAGTGTACATTACAGCCATGTATGTACAAATGCAAAACATTCTGTACAAGCAAGTGTATGACTGTACAGTAAATGTTTTAATATGTAAACAGCAGTCTTCAGTGTATAAACCATGTTTTCTATCTGTGTAAATGGACAATTTTGCATTCAAATTTTAAACTGTTCACAGAAAATGCTCTTCAATTCATTTATATGTATAGTAACAAGTCAAAGCTTGACATTTGTAACATATATGTTTTATTCAAAAAACAAGATTGCAATGCCTTCGCAGTAAAATTCACAAGAATTGTCAGTGTAAAATCACTGTATAGAGCGTCACGGTATAATGTCATATTTCAGCAATTTCAAAATATAACTCAAACATTTCTACAGAATGGTCTTCAAAAATAAAAAGTTGTTAAATTAAATAGTTCATCCAGATCTAGTATTAATAGTTATCATTGTGTTGACAACATAAAACTGTGCTTTATCAAAAGAAAACAAAAAGGTTTTGTTTCCTATTTTTAAATAAAACCGAGGAAATTGTTAGATATAGAAAATTCTAAGTGCATGCTAGTTAGATGCATGTACACTTCTGTTGTTATAATATATTTAGGAATAATATAGTTAGATGCATGCATTGCTGTTTGCTAGCATACACATATTAAAGGGTTAAACTGTTCTTAGCTGATAAGCAACGGGAAAAATAAATAAATAAATAAAGCAGCATTCATGTATAAATGTAACATGAATTTTCAAGGTCAAATGCAGCTTGACAAAAATACTGATAAGGAATTCCTGAGATGCAGGTGTGAGGAAAGAAATCAAGTTGGAGGCAAGAGCAGCTTACTGAACTGTCACGTAATTCACCTTGAGACAAGAACTCAAAGAATCTTATTAACAGACTGCATGACATCATCGGAAGACAGTTTTCACACACACCAGAAAAGACTCCCTAAATACCAAAGTAATGACTTTGAGAGTTCCCAAAAGACTGCTTTCATAAGAATGTATATATGTGAGATGTAATCTGATTTTTTTGGGAGATCTGTTATAGCTGTTTTATGGAGAACATCATTTATGCTGTATTGAGAAAAAAACTTGAAGACAGTAAAACTCTGCAAACTACATTATTGTATTTCCTGTCTGTATAAGACAGTTCCTTCAATAGTTCTGTGCAAAGTTTACACTGTTTTTTTTTTTTTACAAGGCAGCAGGATTCATCGCAGACATCTACACATCTGCAATTAACTAATCCTTCATATTTAAATAATTCTTCAGAAACCAAATGTAAAATAAAATACATAAATAAATAAACATTGGGCAGGATTCACGAAGCCTCCGTGTAAGAGTTATAACTCATACACGGAGGCTGCAGTTAAATGGAGTGATGTCAGCATGCTTTGCATATTCATGAGAGCATGCTGAATCACACCTAAGGCTAACACGGTCCGTGTAAGACAGTAGGGGGCGTGTCCGTAGGCCGAGCCATGTAAGCGGACACGCCCCCAGAAGAGGAAAAGTGCCCAAAGTAAACACCCATGACAGAGTCCACGGAAATGTGAATAAACACAACACATGCCCCCACAGACTATGAACAGAAAATATTTAAATAAACATGTTATATATTTTTTTTAAATTCTAAAAAAGTTTAACCGTGAGTTGGCTCGTTTGCGCGGGCGTGCCCGTAGCGCAGCTACAGTTAGCAGTCAGTGGGAAAGCATATAAGAACTAAATATGCAAAGTAAGTGAGGAAGCAATAGCGTAGCGGTAGAGGTGTTGGCTGAAGAGCAGGCATTCATGGTTCGAGCCCCCACAACACCAATTTTTATTTTTAGCAAAATAAGCACTAAACAAGTCCCTGACAAATATGTACACATAAAAAACACACTTTATGTAAAATGTAATGAAATAGCCCATTTATATTGAAGAAATGTGAGGTAACAAAAGAATAAAAAATGCCAGATGGGCCCATAGCTGAGCTACAGTTTAACAGGGTGAGTGCATCTGCCCGTACGTGAGCAGTGGTTTAACTGGTGCAAAATGAGTGCCTGTAGCTGAGCAGTGGTTTAACACGCTGAATGTAAGTGCCCCTAGCTCAGCTGAGTGTAATATGCCTGCCGATAGCCAAATGAGGCTTAAACCAGCGTACCCCGTTTGCGCGGAGCTGCGCACCACACAAACAAGCTAACCGACGGGCAACGTTGAGCAAGCCATATCAAAACTGCCTTTACACAGACACACCCCTCAGCATGTCTAGACAGTCATGAAAAATAAAAAGCAGTGGCCAGATTTGAACCCAGGATACTATACACCATAGTCAAGGTACCAAACCACTAAGCCATGACAGCAGTACCTAGAAATGCAATAATAGCTAATATATAGGAATGAATACAAACTGGAGCATGACAATGCAGGTTTACTGAAGTTGATACAATTCCAAAATGGCCAATCACAGATATGTGTGGGAAAAACGGACTATATAAGCCCCATAGGCGGGAATACACAGCATAAACAATTGTAGAACTGAACTGCAGGCAGAATGACAGGAGTAGGAGAGGGTAGTTGCTTTCGAGCACAGAGGTGGGGCGTTGAGGAGTCCAGGTACATGGTCTGGCTCCTAGTCCACAATCATGAGGCCCAACTCATGCAGGGCCAGGTCCTCTGGGGAGCATACAAAGCTGAGGTGTGGGACCGGTTGGCTCATGATCTCACCAGTGCCACAGGGATTCCAAGGACTGGTGAGCAGGTCCGTCACCACCATGCGGACCTGAAGAGACACAAGCAAGACCAACTGAACCTTTGGATCCAGGAGGCCCGGCAAATGCCCAACGCCCCACTACTGAGTAAGTTACATTTAATTATGTATGTAAGAAATTAAACTAGCTGATATTATGGAGATGTGTTTTCCAATATTACTTCATTTATATTACAGCTGCAGATGTCCGTTCTGTGAACCAAAGAGCCTATGGCGATAGGCTGGTGCGGTTGCACCACCAGGCAGGTCAGTAATCCACTACCAGTAACTGTAAAGAAATATAAAAGTATGACAGTCAGCAAAAGAGTGCAGTGTAGTCACTAAGGAATAAAATGTGCAAGTAACAGTGTGAAAGTGTCTGCAAGTATTGCTTGATTACAAAAGTGTGTTTCAGCCTGTAAGTTAAACTGAAAAATGAAAATGTCTGACATAAATTCTGAAATAAAAATGCCCCACCTGTAAGAAAATAGTACACAACCTGCAGCAGGCTGAAAAGTATAGCTGCAGAAGATGATGAAATCACATGTGTGAAATATATCCCTGTTGAAATACTGAAACATGACAGAAGTGAGACTGCTGGAAAGGATTGTAATAACTACAGGTAAAACATGTCAATAAAGCCTAGAAGTAAGTACCATCCTGAATAGTAAAATGAAAGCAAGTGAGAGAGTGTGAGAAAGTGTCATGAATCCAGCAATACAGTAGTAATAACCCCTGAATAAAGTATACTGCAGTCAAGACAGAATGAAATGCATGTGAGAATCAAAACCAAACAGCGAAATATGTTCAAAGTGTTGCTGCATCTGGAATGTGTATCCCCAAATCTGGATATGTTGCTCTCAGTCTGCAATATGCAGATAGGATGATTGTCTGATATACCAAACATCCACACTTGTCTACAGCTATATAAAGCAAATGTAGCAGGATGATGTAGCTGAACAAAGCTAGATATGAATGTGTATGAAGAACAATAAAATGTATATTGATGTTGCAGTAACAGTCCTATCACCAAGTTGAAATAGTTATCATATAGGAAACTGTAGTTAGAACAGTAGTGTGTATATATCTGTAACTATTAGAAATGTACAGCATATGTATTGGTATTTGAAGGTGTTAATATTATTTTCTTCACCCCACACTATAACCACATATAACCCATTCCACGTGAAAATGGTATGTGCAATCACAATTAACACCCCTGGACATTTGTCCTGTTGGGTCATATATATTTGCATGTCAGTTGATGCATCTGCCCTGTTCATACATCCAAACCTGATGGCCTGTTGCCATCAATTAACCCTGCATGTTGTTGGACTGTGTATTGCTGTTCAAATTATGCATGTGTTATGCATGCTGTTCAATGGTGTGAATATCTGGCTGTTTGGTTAATGGGAATACTAATGCATGCTGTTACAACTAATTGTGAATGGTATTATATGTCACTAACCCAAACTGTCATGACATAATGCAAAACATAGGACGACAGGGAAGGCGGGTTCCAGCGGATCCATCTCTCCCACCTCAGCTGGCAAGTGCACCTGGCACTAGTGCCGAGTCTGGACCCTCCTCCGGTGGCCCTGTGCCACCTGCGGGTGGAAGCGCTGCAGGGGATGGGGCTCGCCCCCCCTCTGCAAGTGTGGCCAGAGGAGAACCACCACTCACCCTCCATAGCATCCGGACTGTGGTGCTTAGGGAGATTCGGGACTCTGTTCTTGAGCCCCTACGCCAGCTTGAGGCATGGGTGGCACAACTTACGGGCATGCCTGTTGCCTGGCCTACACAGCCCCCAGCACAGCCCCATCCTGGGCAGTGAAGGAACAGTGGCAACTGCCTATGGGTGGGGATATCAGTTCCACTGTTGCCATCTGTGGGCTCATGGGCTCTGGATATCCAAACCTCCGTCCCCGTCAATTGTGTAACCCCCCCACACGTGTCATACACCGCCCCTGTATGCATCTTGTTTGTCTTGTCTGTTTACCTACCCAACCTACCTCCCCAGCTGTACCGACTTCCTTCACCTGACATACCACTCTCACCTGAAAAAAAAAAAAGGGCACTCTGTACCCACAAAAAAATTACGCCCCATGCATAGCTGCCCATTCTGCACACATGTCTGCTGGACATGGAATCTATCAATTACAATTGGCTGTACAACAAGTATTATTGTTGTCCTGACACCTCTCTCAGGTGTGGAAGGTTTCAAATGTCACAAAAAATTACATACATATGCACAGCTGTTGCTGATGAAGAAATGGGCAGCTATGGGCATTTCCTACATCCCTCCTGCAAATCTCAAGCTTGTTTCCCTACTGTCTTACCCTCTTTGTGACCCCTTTTTCACCACTTTCCTGTCTCCCCATTTTCATTTCTTTCAAAGAAAATAGCGCGGGTGTGTGCCAGAGTAAGCACTGTTAAGCGGTTGTAAGCGGGTGTGCGTGTGTGTGCACAGAGCTAAATGCCAGTGCGCATGCGTGAGCTCCACGCAAACCAGCGCTAACCCGGTTACAACTGCTTAAAAGTGCCTTAGTCACTTTGATTGACAGGTCCTGTACTCAGTTCAAAAGCAAAATAAAATCCCACTGTCAGTCCCGAACCCAGGACCTTGGAAACACTAGTCTGTATGACTTACCACTAAGCCATGACTCTTATACAAGAACATTGTGCTAAAATAAATATAACATGTAATAGTAGGGATGAATGTAAAGGGAATATAGGATGTGTAGTACCCAAAGCATGTCATGTAGAATTACTGTCAAAACTACTGGATTCACATAATAGTAGTGTGTGAACACAAACAGCCATGCTAGTTGTTAGCTTGTAGGTAATAATGTCAGTCAAAGTACATATATAAATGTATGTATATGTACATATATATATATATATATATATATATATATATATATATATATATATATATATATATATAAATATATATCTATATATAGTTGTAGGAGTCATTGTGCATACACACTTACTACAGGGAACAGGAGAGAGGAATGGAGAAATGTGAATCTACAACACAGCCTGAATCATGAGAGAGATACTAACCTTTACACTCACAGAACAGTGTCCACAGCATACCAGCATGGTCCCCGCCTTTACAATCTGAAAGGGCAATGCCTATCCCACATAACCTTTTATAGCACTGACCTGAAATCACAGTGAGAACTGCAATCAGTACACAACTGGTTGTATGCAATTAGCAAATGCTGGCTTACAATTGGTGCAGAGGCCATCACATGGACCTATGCAGATACCTACAAAAGCATCCAGTACTAACACTCCACACATGCAATACATTCATTGCACTGTCTGGAAGCAGACAGAGGGAGAGAGAGAGAGAGAGAGAGAACAAAAAAAAAAAATACACACTGTGACTCTGCGACTCTAAGCTGTCAGCAGTGACAGTAGCAGCAGCAAGCAGAAGCAGTGGTAACGCAACCAGCTGCGACAAACACAGGTAATGCAAAGTAGCAGGTTAATAGTGTGTATACTGTGAACCCTCCAAATGTGTCATAGGTCTGTATCTATAGGTATGTCCATGTGATATGTTGTGTGTACGTAGTTCCACCAAAAGGGGATGACCATACATTACATGTCAATCAGTCTTAGGCCATGATCCTGGCAGCAGTTGTCTGTGTGTTGCCCCCAGCAATGGCTGTAGTGACTGCTTTGAAAGGTCATCCAGGTTCAAAAGGCAGGATCAGCCCATCACAAAGGCACACTGGCTGGGAACAAGTGTCTGCAGGTACCCGATATCACTGCATATGCATCCCATACTGCATAATTCCATAGCTTAGCAGACCAGGCCGGTTATGCATATGATGTGGTAGTTCCCAGGGTCAGTTGAGGTGCCTCCTTAGTGGTGTGGGACCACTGTCACTGTATGCCACTGTCCAGGTACATATCCTGTAGTATGGCCAAGATAAATTATCAGTGTTATATGCGGTTGTATGTCCTCTCGGAGTGCAGGTAGCACACATCCAGGGATACCATGAGGTCACAGTGATGCTGTGTGTTCTGCTCTGCTGAGGGTGGCCCTCACCTGGACATGTGAGATGATAGGGAGGTTACATACAGCTGTGATAAATATTTCAACTGGTGGGGGAGAAGGAGGGGGGATACATGCACCAAACCTGTCTGCAAGACTGTTGCCAATATCCGTGTGTTTGGTGAATGTTAAGTAGGTGTGTATTAACACAGAGCATATCTGAGGCATGTGGTCCATATGTGTAACATAACTGAAGAAGGCCTTGTGGTCATCCATAGTGTTTGTGGCCATTTCTCTCCCAGAGTAGGCTGTGGCCGTTGTTATGATGGACCGTAGCATAGTACCAGTGCTGACCACAGATGCTTTCCCTTAATGTGAGTGTGCTCTGTCCTGCAGTAGCCTCCTGCTATTGTTATACAATCTGCCTCTGTCTGGGGTCCACTGGACAGGATGCCTAACCTTTGTGCAAAGGGTCTGGGTTAGAAATGTGTGTGCAAGTTCCATGCAATCTGTGGCATGTCCATGGTAAGCATTTGCAAAGGGGTCAGCAGTGTGGGTTGTGGCTTCCACTGGCCCAGTGTGCTGCATGGATACCATCTCAGTCCCAGCAAGTGAATAACTGTCTAATCACATACATATCAAAGTAGTCTACTGTGCTGGTGGTGGTGGTGGGATATGTATATCCAGGCTGAGTAACTTCTGTCCACATCACAGTAGTGGATGGCATCCCACATACAGTACCTTGGGATGAACCCCCAGATTGAGGTTGTGCATTGGACCTGTCAGTGTGTGCTGACCAATGGGGCATGCTACTATGTTGTGTGGAATGTGGCAGGTATTGTTGCACAGGTGTTGGCTGAGCACTATCTGGCCATGTACCTGTGTATCCACCACGACACACACACACATGCAACATATGGGAGTAGCAGTATATCACTACACATGAGTATCATGTATAGTATGTGTGCCATATATTGCTGACATAGTCTGCTGATATCCTGTTTGTGTTCTCTTCCAGGGAGATGGTGCATCAGTGTAATCCTGCCTACTCTGCAGCGGAAGACGAGGAGATCCACCAGAGCCTGGTGCAGGAGTATGACATCCTGTTTTCCCACACCAGTCAGAAACAGCAGGAGAGGGCTGCACTGTGGCAAGACCTTGTCCGTAGGGTAAATGATATTGGCATGCATAACAGGACATATGAGCAGGTACGACATCACTGCAGTGATTTAATCCAAAGTGTCCATCAGCGTGCATCAGATATCCACAGGCAACAGGTTGCCACAGGAGGTGGGGTAGCCACACATCCCCCCCTCACCAGACTGGAGGGGCTACTCCGAAATGTTGTGGCTCCAGCTCCGGAACAGCAACAGCAGTACACCTGCATTATGATGGAGGCTGGATCCACACAGCAGCACGACATGGAGCATGCAGGTAATATGCCATATGTACACTTGACTATTCTGTACACTGTATCGTATGCAATATCAATGGCACAGTTGTGCCCACTGACATTAATCTCATCATTTCTGCAGGTCCCTCCGGGGTTACAGCAAGGCAGGCCATCCATGCTGGTGAGTGTGTTTAACATAACCTATAATAGTCCTGATAATGCTAGTAACAGTAGTGTAACACAGTAGTGCTCTGTGTGTATACTGCGGGGTGTGCATGTGTGCATGTGTGCAGGTGTGCCTGTGCCCATGTGTGCATGTGTGCAGGTGTGCCTGTGTCCACGTGTGCATGTGTGCATGTGTGCCTGTGTCCACGTGTGCATGTGTGCATATGTGCATGTGTGCATGTGTGCCTGTGTCCACATGTGCATGTGTGCATGTGTCCATGTGTGCATGTGACCACGTGTGCATGTGTGCATGTGTGCATGTGTCCATGTGTGCATGTGACCACGTGTGCATGTGTGCATGTGGCCATGTGTGCATGTGCCCACGTGTGCATGTGTGCATGTGTCCACGTGTGCATGTGTCCACGTGTGCATGTCTGCATGTGTGCATGTGTGCATGTGTGCCTGTGTGCATGTGTGCATGCGTCCATGTGTGCATGTGTCCACGTGTGCATGTCTGCATGTGTGCCTGTGTCCATGTGTGCATGTGTGCCTGTGTCCATGTGTGCATGTGTGCATGTGTCCATGTGTGCATGTGTGCAGAAGTGCATCACTGGTAACAATGTCTGGAGACTGTAAACTGTGTTTCCTGTCTTCCTCCCACAGGTTCTGGTGCTGCTCTGGTGACCTGCAGCACGGAACCTGAATCTTGTGCCACAGGTACTGGTAATGATGATATTTGTGTAATGGTACAGGAAGGTGTGTCAGGGTCCACCATTGGTCAGCCAATTGACAGTACACAGCTGTCAACCCCATCATTGCGCACAGTCATCCTGCCAGTACATCCTTTGTCACCATTGTCCCTAGGTGATGGACAGGATACAGTGGGCATAGACCAGGGTAATGTGGTACCTGTGGCACATGCATCCCCACACAGCAGCCATGGGCAGGGTCCTCCGATGGTACCACACAGACAGTTACCCATGGGTTCTCGTGGGAGCATTCATGGGCGTACTGCCTCTGGCCGACGTGCCCAAAGAGGTCTGTCAACCTCAGCTATGTTTCAGACTGTCATGCAGGCACAGTTGCATATGGAAAGGTACACCAGACAGGGTCTGAGGGAGCTGAGAGCATGTCGCACAGCCATGACAGACAGTATGAGTGACATTGCGGATGCTATCCGTGATTTCACCGATGTCATAGACAGACGTTGTGGGGACATATTACAGCAGTTCCACAACCAAATGTCCATGAGCCAGGGCAATGGTGGGTGTTTGCGGCGTCGACGTGGCCATATGCCGGCAACAGCAGCAGCTGGCAGACGACAACAGGCTCGCGCACGCCCCCATAGTGCCAGCAGCAGCCCCAGCAATGCTGGGTCTGTGCTGTCAACGGAACACCCCAGGTGACCACGTGCACGTGGATCTGGACAGTCCCAACAGGGACCTGTATCCAGTCAACACACTCCCACTTCTGATGACAGTACCCAGTCTTGCTTAGTACTGGATACGGTCCGTAGCACCCCTGCCAGGCACAGGTACCGTGTCTGTGCCCACAGACACTGATCTGTATGACCTGCCAGGTGGATTCTGTGACTGTCCACAAACCCCTGTATATGGCAGCCATGAGGTGGAACTGTGTGCGTGCATACACACATGTGAAATGTTAACACCTAGGGCGACCACATACATGCACACACTGCACCAACACTGCCCCACCCTGTACTGCTGCCCCTCACCAACACACATACACACACATGTCAATTGGTGATATCAGTGTCTGACTCAGGCATACCTAATTCACACCCTGTGCATATGATGACACTGTGCCACCTCCTAAAATCTCCAACATCATTGCGGGAACAGGTAAACATGTTGCTGATGCACAGGGTGACGACATAGAAGTATATCAGTAGTATCATGTTGGTAACAGTACAGTGTGCTGCTATGACTGTGTGTATATCCCAGCATGCCTGCTGCAGTAACTGTATGAATGTCCTGAATTGTTATCTGCACCCATAGTACATACCAAAGTGTAACAGCTACACATAATTGCATGCTGGTGGTAAGGTTGTCAACAGATAGCCGCATACATGGGTAGCACAGGGGGGAAGCTAACGCAAGTAGTGATATGCAATTATGGACATGTACAGTAATGGTGTCAAGTTGCCCACGACAACTATGCAATGTGGATGTTCGCGCATGTAGATATGTGTGCAGTACCAATGTAATCCAAATCACAAATAATTATGACATAATATCAGTTCTACCATGGGCTTCTGCGCTGTGTATTCCTGGGTACATGTTGATAGTGCCTACATATTTGCATTGTTACTTACTGTTATTGTTACCCCTTCTTTGTTGTACAATGCACTACTTGCAGCCCTGCTTACTGTAGCTTTGTTTGCATGCATGTTCGCTTGGGGTTCCCTGGAACACTGCTTACACCTGTAATGCAGAGTTACAGTGCTTCTGTAGACTCCTAGTGACATCTGTATAGCGTACGATACGTATGTCAACTTTACACATGACAGAATGTCACTGTCTGTCCTGTACGCATGTATGTTACCTGTGACACATTGCACATGTCTTACCTGGCATTTACTCATGTGTGCAGTCATATATGCCAGTGCTATGAAACAGTAGCGGTACACCCACACATACACACCTTCAGTATGTTGTTCCCCATTGGCCCTATGTGTTGGTAATCACCATGGCAATCACACTACTAGGGTAGCATGTGCAAAGGTAACCTGTGAATCACCTCTATGGTCCATTTGTGGTTTATGTGAGTCATGTGGCAAAGTCACAGCTGCCACATGTATGCAGTCAGCCATCACCCTTGGCCAGGAACGTACAACACATGTGTGGGATGCCACCACACAGCCAATCTGGGGACTGAGCTCTCTGAACCCATTAATACCATACCCTGTCAGGTGGCATGTCATATATACTACATCCTAGACAAACTTCAACCCCAATCCCTGCTGCTACTATTGATAAAACCCCTGAGGATGTTTCTGATAGTTTTGACCAATTCTTTACTGAGACATTTCAAGCCCTAGCTAGCCATCTACCTCCTAGCTCCCCTGGTCCTGAAAGTAGCACCCCTAGAAACCTACTTGCGTTCAGCTGCCAACCAGTTGCCACTTCACTTCTCCGTACCTTGATTGAAAAAGTGAAACCCACTACACTTTCTGCTGATCAACTCCCTGCCGAGTACCTACAAAAATCAGATGATGCTATTGCTTACCCCGTCTCATAACTAATCAAACGAACCATGGTAGAATCTACATTTCCCACCATCTGGAAAATATCCTATGTAATCCCACTTCACAAAGGAGGCAGCTCTACTGAATTCTCCAATTATAGGCCAATAGCTATACTCTCTCCACTTGCAAAGATTATGGAAACTGTATTCATAGACAATTCATGCACCACCTAATCCAAAACCGCCTTATGGCAGACACTCAGCATGGCTTCTGTCCTCATCACAGCACTACTTCAGGCCTCCTAGCCTTTACTAACACCATAAACCATACTTGCAACACTAATTATATATCCTCAGCCCTCTTTTTGGATCTTTCCAAGGCATACGATATGGTTGATTACCAACTTGTAATCCACACCCTGCAAACATTCTGTATAGATACTGGAGCCTTCCAATGGTTTCAATCCTACCTGCATGGTCAAAAGCAGGCTGGCCTCTGGTAGAACAAACTCTCTAACCTTCTACCTAACACCCTCAGAGTACCACAAGGCTCTATACTAGAGCCCTTGCTGTTATCCATCTTCATTAACGACCTTTATACTGTCATCCCAAATGTCAGCTGTATCCAATATGCTGAAGACTCTACTCTGATCTGCTCAGCCACATCTCCAGTAGAGTTATGGTCAGCTACCCAGACTTACTTTCCACCTTAGGTCAATTTAACACTAGACTCAAACAACATTTGTCACTTAACTGGCTATGTCAATGTATCAAGCCTGGCTAACTCGAATGTGTAAAATCTGTTAACCAGTTTACAGTGTAATTTAATTTAATCCTGTCTTGTGCTCAGGGCTAACATTAACCTGTGGAACATGTTTAACATGCTTACTTATGTAATCTCTGTAAATAATCTGTTTGTAATATGTAATGCTGGTATTATGTAATGCTGTATCTGCTTACCCTTGTAGCTTTTCTCCCCGGGCCTCCCCTGGAAATGGACATGCATCCAGTCGGACTATCCCGGTCAACAAATGTAGGATAAATAAATTAAATATATTACAGTGACCACAATACAAGTCAGACATTGACACGCACTGACAGCATGCTGAACACACTGGGGCATACGTGGGGACTTAGAATAGCATCCTGCCTGAGCATCACACACCTCCGCAGCTGGCACACAGGCATATGTTCCGTCGGAACAGAGCACATGCCACACATGGCACACAAATCCCCTGTGCCACACACTCACAGCCTGTAGGGCTACACAACACACCTGCTACAGACGTGTCAAGTACCTGTCTTGGGTACTGCACTGGGGTCCCGCTCAACAGGCTGTATCTGGTGAAGGTCACAGTGATATGCCTCAGGGGCACTATGGTCCACCACAGAACACATGCATACAGGTCAGTCAGAGGCATGGACACATATGACTCACTCATTGACCATGCCAGTATGGCTGACCTGAGACATACCTCCCTTGACTACATGATAGGGAACATGGACTGGATCTCTCAGCATGTGGCACAGGCCAGTATGAGCCTGATCTTGGTTGCCAACATACCCTCACCAGGTATGCTACCACTATATGTGGGAAGGGTGTTGTATGTCTACATTATGCTCGGTCTCCAATGTCATTCATAGGGTATCCGCTGGCTGTCAATGTGTGCTTACATGCTAGGGAAGCCACAATGATGTGCAAGGGTCATCTTGCACGTGACACCCATGGCCCGATGTATAATGGCAAAGCTCCTTGGTACACACATACCGCCTTATGCTACAGGACACGGTTTACATAGCCACCTCCATGGGTATCACACAGGTTAGGACACTAACAGTGCTGCTACACAACAACAGCAGTGTACACCGGAAGATGCATGCACCGGACACTGTCCTCAGCATGGTGAACTGCAATGTCTGTGCAGTACCAGATTCCTGATTCATGGCTCACAGGTGTTACCCATCACTGACAGGTTATGCCCCATACCATGCCTGTCATCCCCTACACATGTAACACACATGGACAGGGGGTGGTATCCCAAGGTACCACAGATACACACATCTCCAGGTTGTTGGCACAGCACAAAGCATCAGGGCCTAATCATGTGCAGCTAACAGTGTGTTGGACTGCCATCTGGTTCATAGCCTGGCACACACAACCCTCCCATACACAGGAAGACCACCTATCCTCCATAACAACACTGGCAATATGACAGTCTCAAGAACTGTGTTTATATGGCTGGACTGCATCCAGCCAAACATTGTGCGTGAGCATTACTGTAGCTACAACACACTGGTTGAAGGGTTCACAGCATGTGGTCACTGAATTGCAGTGGAATGATATGTTACCACTACCACAACAGGTGGGAACATGCAGCACCTGTATATAGACTATATGTACACTATATGGCCCAGATCAGATGTATATCCCCTGCTGTAGGTATTTTACCATATACACCCACACTGTATAGACACATACCATGTGCGGACCCTGCACAGTAAGACACAGTCATATTGGTATACATTGCAAATACCATTTATCCACTCGAGGCATGTGTCAGACATGGTAACTACTGCAGGTCACAGGTATTTATGTGTATGTGTCACACACATACATCATGTGTGCAATGCCATTGCTGGTTTAGGCAATGGCATGCATTGTTATGTACAAAGACCCACACAAGGTCATACTGTGTGACACAACCACACATGGCAGTTGTGGGTTACCAAAACACACCTATCTGTACACTGACAATGGAAATAGACACAGTAGCAGAGTGCACTATTGGCATTAATAGCCAACTAGCCCTGTTTGGCTGTGCTGATAGTGTGGTGACATCCCCTGTGTTTACTGGGGGAATATGCAGCATCTGGCATATTGTAGTATTTGCCAAAAGGATCTGTTCTCTCACACTTGCATTTACACACACCCTACTACCCCCACACACACACACACTTGCCATTTGCAGGATTCATTCCCCTACCTAACTATGCCCTGACACGTAAGAGAGACGCATTAGCAAAGCACACTATTCAGATTACTAGATAGTTCCTTTTCTCTGGCTGTACTTATAGGGTGCTGACAACATCAGTATTTTGAAAGGGTAATGTGCATCAGGTAGTGTGATCTCCTGATTGCCAAAACTAGCATGTTTTTCATATGGAAATGCACACACACAAACTCCCCACATCCAAACACACACACACACTTGTCACTTGCAGGTTTCAAACCCCTACCTAAATATGTTATGGAACTTGAGAGTGACGCTGTAGCAGGTTGACTATTCTGAGTACTGGCAGATGTCTCTTCTCAAGCTGTATGTATAGGGTGCTGTCATCATCACTGTTTGGAAAGGGTAATGTGCATCATGTAGTGTGATCCCCTGATTTCAAAAAAGCACATGTTTTTCATACAGAATTGCACACACACAGAGTCCCCACATCCAAACACACACACATGCCATTTACAGGTTTCAAACTCCTACCTAACTATATTACGACACTCGGGAGAGACGCATTAGCAGAGTGCACTATTTGCATTACTGGGAGGCTTCCCTTCTCCTGCTGTACTTATAGGGTGCTGACATCATCTGTGTTTAGAAAGGGGAATGTGCATCCTGTAGTGTGTTCTCCCAGTTGCCAAAAGGGACATTTCCCTCACACAAAATTGCACACACACTAACTCCCCTCATCCAAACACACACACTTGCCATTTGCAGGATTCAAACCACTACCTAACTATGTTATGACACTCGAGACGCACGCATTAGCAGAGTGTGCTATTCGCATTACTGGGAGGCTTCTCTTCTCCTGCTGTACTTATAGGGTGCTGACATCATCTGTGTTTAGAAAGGGGAATGTGCATCCTGTAGTGTGTTCTCTCAGTTGCCAAAAGGGACATTTCCCTCACACAAAATTGCACACACACTAACCCCCCTCATCCAAACACACACACTTGCAGGATTTAAACCACTACCTAACTATGTTACGACACTCGAGACGGACGCATTAGCAGAGTGCGCTATTCACATAACTAGGAGGCTTCCCTTCTCCTGCTGTACTTATAGGGTGCTGACATCATCTGTGTTTAGAAAGGGGAATGTGCATCCTGAAGTGTGTTCTCCCAGTTGCCAAAAGGGACATTTCCCTCACACAAACTTGCACACACACTAACCCCCCTCATCCAAACACACACACTTGCCACATTCAAACCACTACCTAACTATATTATAACACTCGAGACGGACGCATTAGCGGAGCGCGCTATTCGCATTACTGGGAGGCTTCCCTTTTCCTGCTGTACTTATAGGGTGCTGACATCATCCATGCTTAGATAGGAGAATGTGCATCCTGTAGTGTATTCTCCTAGTTGGCAAAAGGGATACTTCTTTCAAACAGTCTTGAATGCACACTAACCCCCTCCACACACACTGAGCATGTACAGGATTCAAACCCCTACCTAACTATGTTATGACACTCGAGATGGACGCATTAGCAGAGCAGGCTATTCGCATTACTGGGAGGTTTCCCTTCTCCTGCTGTACTTATAGAGTGCTGACATCATCAGTGTTTAGAAAGGGGAATGTGCATCCTGTAGTGTGTTTTCCCAGTTGCCAAAAGGGACATTTCTCTCTCACAGCCTTTTACACACACAAACCCCACTCACTCACACACACACACACTGAGCATTTGCAGGATTCGAACCCCTACCTAACTATATTATGACACTTGAGAAAAACGCATTAGTAGAGCGCACTATCCGAATTACTGGGCATCTGTTCTGCACCTGTAGTATTTATAGGGTGCTGACATCTTTATTTCTACAGAGGTATGTACATGTAGTACTACCTGTCAGGTGGGGGATAGCATATATATGTATTTGCAGCCACCTACGTCAGGGTCAGATATGCACATCGCACTGGCAGGTTATGTTCTATACCATGCTTTGGGACAACAGGACCTGTAACACACAACACAACCAGTCCAGAACACCACACCCACATCCAGGACACACACTTAGCTTCCCTGGGAACAGTGCCAGGATATGCAGGTGTTCACATACACCATTCCAGTTGTTAACATCAGGTACAGGCATATTGTGTGTGAGAACTACTCAGGCCTCTACCACTTTACCCTACAGCCACTACAATTTGTAGGTCCATGTACTATGGCAGAACCACACACCACAGCCACATGGGGGAATACATATTGCACCTGTCCATCTGCAACATGGGTACTCACTGTTCCACACCAGAGGTAGACCACCATTGTTGATATCTGACCATACCCACCTTTCCCTGGACATCCATATCCCATCTCCACCCCCAGGCAAGGTTGTCACTGCACACAAACTGTATTTAGCACAAGCAGACTCTACACTTGTGTAGACTGGGGTGGATGACTTCAGAGGACCCATGCTGGAGGACTATACTGGCCACTCAGCATAATCCTTGACAATTGCATTCTATGAGCATGTGTACGGTTTGCATTGGTCATGCTATCCCACATATACCCATGACTGCTCCACAACAAGACACCTGTCAGCTGTACACCAGCCATATATGCGTCGTACAACAGACAGAGTGACCTAATACATTGCAGAGCTGTAGCCCACAGAGGGAGGACATGTGTGAACAGTTCCGGCACGGTACTTCATTCACACATACTCATTACAACACAGTGTTGACAGTGGAATCGTCCAGAGAATGCAGATAGAGCTCCCCTCAGTCTGTTATTTTTCGGACACCTACTGTCAGAGATCCTCAGCAACCCTCTCACAGCACACACCGACAACATGGCTGTGGCTTAGCACATTCAATCCCTGGGACCTCCACGGTGCCCCTGCTTGACAGAGGCACAGCTCACTAGCCTCACATGTTGCCTTCTGTGACCTACTTTACAGTGGCACAGTAGCCTACTATCCTGGGGATGCAGATGCCAAGCACACTCTGGCTGAGCTGTCATTCCCTAGGGCAACAAGCCTAGTATTGACCTCTACACCCATATGTTCAATTGTCGGATACACAATATTTGTTGTGCTGTTCTACTGTTTGCAGGTCTTTATTGCCATAGCATTCCCTGTTCCTATGACCAACTTGTGTATCTGTGGAAGATGTTTGCATATGACGGCGATCCACTATATCACTTATGTCTCTGTAGTCATTTACTGTATGCACTGGGCTGATTGCTGTGTTGTGGTTGGTTCCTGGACTGACACATACAAATACCAGATATATGTGGCCAACTACTAAATGGAGATATGGCCTAAGTGTGTGAGCATGCCCAGTTCAGCCTTTCCATGGCATGTTGTCTGACATATGCCTCATTTATCAAAGTGTGCGAGCATGCCCAGTGTGAGCTTTCCATATGTTGCACTCTGAAGTCCACCACATATTTGGGTGTGTGTGAACTTCAACAATATCTCACGTTTATGGTTGTGTGTTGGGTGTCATGTTGTGTACTAACTGGCCAACTGCTTCATGTCTGCCACAACAGGGATTATACTGTGCCTGCAGGGATTGCATGGGATACTTTGCAGACAGTTCTCAACATACTTTCATAATGACCTAACACTGTAGTACCATATAGTGTACTGGTTCAGTACTTTCACTGTGGTGGACAGTATCCTGGGCTTAAGTCCTATGACTGCTTGACATCTTCATAGTGAGCACAACAGACTGTGTAGGGGCCAGTTGTGTACATATGACCATGTTGCAATATGTTCAGATATGGACTACCTACACCAGGCTCGTCCAACATTGCTAGTGTATTCCACAACATGGGTGGACATTGGCAAACACTAGCGATGTTCCCTAGGCCATTTCTGATGCTAGTCACAGGGTGTGTTTGTCCTTCAACACACATTGTAACTGGAGTTTGCCATGACATATGTCATGGTTAGTATACTGTGCCTCCGTTTACCTCTGACATAACAGTGATACCCAGGGTTAACCTACCATCTCCCATCCACTCATCAGGATTCCTCTTGAGGGGTGTCGATATGTGACTCTCTGGCTGACCTGTACCAGGAGTTTACTGAGGAGTGGGGGTGCCTTCTGTGTTATGGATCATTCTGTACAGCTTGTCCTATGTATGTCAGTGCTGGGGTTCAGGTCTCTCATGTGCATAGCTCAATGCCATTCAGATTGTACAAGGTGCAACATGTTCATTCATTCCAGGTTGGACATGGCTTCATACATCAGGCACAGCTTTCCTGTAGCTGGGAAGTATGGCGGTGTTTGGGGCTGCAGTTTGTTTACTCAGGCAACACATGGCATCTGTTCATGCTCCTTGCTACTCCTGGTGGAGTACTGTTGTGGACTTTACAGTTGATGGAGGTGTCTGCTGCGGTATATCTCACAGGGGCTATTGTAGTCACTTGTGATGCTGATGGAGGATGACTGCAGAGCCACAGTGAGTTCCCCTTATCTACATCTGCCAACCTTCATGTTTGGGTGGGTATATAGTATATGTTTCTGCGAACACTACAGCCACATGTTTGTCCAGTGCAGGATATCTATCACCTTTTGTACCCAGGTCTCACATTACATGTTAGGTACCTCATGGGTTAACACCTGTGTGGTAATTTGTGGGCACTTACTGTATATCCACGGTGGTTGTCTATACACAGTTCTGCAATTAGCTTGCTGACATGGCTATGGCTACAGTTGTCTGTTTGTAGGGGTACCCTTTTAAGGGGTTGCTTGTGTCAGCTGGGGTTCGGATATGGTGGGCTGTTTGTACTCCTCTGCATACATGTTCAGTCACAGTCCTTCCAGGTTGGCCTATACCTATGGGACATATATACAGAACGAGGGTGGGGGGGGGCAAGACTAGGCCTTGTGGGATGCCACTCATATCCGCTTTGTAGTCTGACATGGATGCGGCATGTCTGACCATGTCAGTTCTGTCCTTGGTCTGGTTTGCAACCCCTCTACTGACATAGGGGTATATATTTAAGCTGGTGAACATATCCATACTGAACTCGTACGGTATTGTCTAGAAGCATGTGCACGGTCCAGCTACACTGTGTGGACCACATTGCCCTCATCAATGACCTTAATGACTGCTTCAAATGGGTCAGACATGTTTAGGGGCAGGTTTTGCAGTTATGACAGCCACACTGTGTAGGGTCCAGTATCAGTAGGTCCACAATAGCCTTCTGTCTGCGGTACATACTGATCCTTTCCATAGCTGTGCAGAACAAGCTTGTCAGGATCTTGGGGTGGTAGTTTGGAGTATCCATTCAGGCAACACCTTTGTTGTGATGGACCACTGTTGTTGTACACTGCTCTTTGGGTACATATCCTGTGGTAAGGCTGACATTGGGCAGTAGTGTGATTTGGCATTCCATTATTCTTGGAGTCCATGTTGGCCTCAGCACAGGACACCATCACATACCTTTGCTGCTGTGTGTTCTGCTTTGCAGATGATGGCTGTTACCTCAGCATCTGCAATGTCAGGGGACCATCAGTCTGCTGGGATAGGTATTTTGCACTCTGGGGGGGTGTTTGCACTGCACCTGACAGGTTGTATGTTAGCAATATGTGTGTGTGTTTGGTATGTTGTTTGTAATATCTGTGTGATTTGGAGCATATCTGTGGATGCCCAACATGGTTCCTACCATCAGTTGGGTAACCCTTGTGGTTATCCTTAGTGTCCTGTACGTTTTGTATCTTCATAGGTTCATGGGTTCATACTAGGCTATACACCCTAGGCCACTAGTAAGCCTAGCCAGAGTGTGTGTGTCTTTCGCCACCCCTTGCTATGTTCAATTATGGCCATTTATGAAGTTCTTCACTGTGCCTCTGTCTGGTCGTGGCACAGTGAGGACCCCCAGTATACATGTACGGTCATCCATCCACTTGGCAATATTCCTGTTGAGGGGTGTCAGTGAGGGGCTCTGCCTACCATGGATTGGGATCCTGTTTCTGGGTGTGGGGAGCCTCTGGGTTATGTATCTGTCCCTCCAGCACATCTTATTTCATTATGTGTTGAGGTTGACATCTGTGACTCTCACAGCTCCAATGGCTTTGATTTCCTGTGGTGGAGCATTTCCATTACTCCTGTGTTGGACATGGCCTTATACAACAGACATACAATGCCTCTGTGTAGGCAGTGTGTGACTGCAGTCAGCTGGGGTTTCTACAGCCAGGCAGCATATGACATATATTTCACACCCTTTATCCTGTTGGTGGGGTAACTATGAGGTCTTCCGAACCGCTACAGGTGTCACGTACGGTACATCCCATATGAGTCATTGTACTAGATTATGGGCCTGATAAGGGAACAGTACAGCAGCACAGTGACCTCTGTTGATGTTGATGTGAATCCTTTCATGATACGGTGTCCAATATCGACAATCTTCATAGCCACATTGGCATTGTGGGTGTCACATGACAGATTAATGTCGACCTGTGTCCCTAGGTCCCTGATTACTCCTTGAATACATAATGGTTTGACACCTATGTGGTAATTTGTGTGTACCTTGTCTGGTATTTGGTGGGACATTCATACTATCCAGTGTCTTCAGGATGTCCGGGTGGAGTTCTTGTGTGTGAGAGTGTGGTCTGTTGCATGCTACAGACTGTACAGCAGTTTTGACTACAGTTATGTGCACATGGGTGGTCTCCGCTGCTTTGTGCATTGTCAGTTACCTCGCAATATGGGTGTCTGTGCTGCATATGGATACTCCCCCTCCTTTGATGTTTTGGTGCAGGTGTTAGGGCCATAACACATGATATGTGGTGTAACCTAGTAGTGCTGGTGTGCTATCACTAGGCTTGCAACAGGCTTCTGTCACTGCACAGACATCGATTTTCTCCATAATGGGGAGTGCCTCAGGGGCATGCATATTGCATTTTACACATCTGGCATTGGTCAGCATTACCCTTATGTTTTCTACCACTTATGTTTTCTAGGGTGGTGGGTAGTCTTTTTGGCCTTGCCTACATATGGCTCTATGGAGGCGGCAAAGGCCTTATCCAGTATCCAGATGCACACGGGTAACAGCTGCAAGCCATCCCTGGAACAGCAGCATGGCTTGTCAAACTTGACATCTCAAGCAGACAGACATTAGACCCTCTTGGACTGACAGCTGTAACTGTGCCAGCTGTTAAACATGAGCATTCTGTGTTTGTACTGTGGCATCATTCTTGGTGAGGGTTGGATGCTGCACACAGCCAGTGTCATACCGCCCTGGGGTACATACTCAGAGGGACCATCCATGTCTCTTTTGATGTTGACCAGGGAGGTACATCTCAGGTAATTCACACCAGCATGGACATTGAGTGCATCATATTTCTGCTTTCTTTGGGGTGACCTGCGTACTTGTGCTATGTGGCATTTTGTGGCAGCCTACAGGCAGCTTACTCTACCCTTTCCCTTGTTCAGTCTAGTGAGTGGGACAGCAGTGTGTCTGCCTATACAGACACCTATTACGACTGTATCAGGCATGTTGTTTCTCCTTCTGGCCTGTGACTGTTTGGCACAACAGCTTTGCGTACTATTTGTTGCATGTGCTATGTTTGAAGGTTGTGGTTGCTTGTGATCTGCTTTGGAGGCTTCTGTTGGTGTGGTGTGTTTGTAATTAAGGCCTCCGGGAATATTTGTCTGTGTTTATGTGTTTGGTTTACAGTTGTGGTAGGTCTATGTGGGACTGGGTTTATGGTGTATGTGGTTACCTTCTCCTCCTAACTAGTTTTGACAGTACTGAGTTGGTGGAGCTCAGCCTCTGGTTTGGATACATGGATGCATCTATCACATATATTTGTATTTATTGGGGGGTGTTGTGGTTGTCTGTGTACTTGGGACTGGTGTCACATTGCCTCTGGATTCACAGATTCTACTTGTTGTGGCTGGACTTAGTGGATTGTATTTGTGGACATATGTTATTGCCATACTACTGGTCAGTGATTACTTCCCTTTTTATGTTTGCTCTATCATGTGGTAGCTTCCTCATTCTCTTGCATGGTTTGGTAATGGCTGGAGTCCAGCATGCCAGATGCCTGAGTGTATGGCATTGTGTGTTGTTATTTGTGATTGCATACTCCAAGCATTCCTGGCTGTGTTCATGGAATGCCTGTATAACATGTCCTGTGGTGTGTCCCATATTCTGCACTTGCACAGGGACTTTTGTGGATTCAACATCGGTTTTGAGGGCTGCAACCTATGCTTTACACATGTTTTTCACTGTGGTATTCTGGCCAGGGATGGGGGTCAGGATGTGTATATCCAGTGTGATTACTCTATGGTCTGGTCTTACCAGTGAGGGGTACACTTCTCATCTTACCATCCAGTACACATGTTGCTGATTATCACATCCAGTATGCTTACCCCTCTTGTGGGAGTGGTACATTATTCCTGGGCATTTTGGTTTATGGATTCTGGGTAATTTTCTCCTACTGTGTTGGTGCTAGTATAATGCTCCCAGTGTATGTCTGGGTATTTTCAGTCAAGCAATATAATGTGGTTTGGGGGGCTTGATATATTCATGTATTCCGACATAGGCCAGGTGCAGTTCCTGGTATTAGGACAGTAGTCTGCAGCAGGCTATATACTGGGAGGCGGTTTTAGCCATTGGTATTTGACCATGGCTAATCTGTGTTGCTTCTTGTTGTGGTACCAACATGGGGGTGTGGTTATCCTTGCCATTTCTTGCTAGTCACCCTCCTTTTGTAGCTTGTTCCATGTTTTGCGGCTGTACAGCACAGTATGAGGTGTGACCTGGTAGTGTTAGGGTGCTGATGTGAGCCTTGACCCAGTTCTCTATTACAGGACTGGTATCTACATTCTCCATACTGTGTGCATTTACACTGCACACATCTTGCTGTTTAGACATCTGTCATTGGGTAGCATTACATCTAGGTTCCTATCCCTTGTAGAACCTATGAAGGTGGGTTTGTGTTTTGAGACTTACCTATTCAGGGCATGCTGTGGGTACTGACAGCCTTTGCCAGTATCCATGGGGCATGGCATGATAGGTGCACGCCACCCCTAGCAGGTGGTGCATCATGTCATGCTCTGCATGTCTTCCCAGCCTAAAACACATTGGCTCTCCTTTGACTAACTGCATTACTTCAGCCAGTTATTGCACTTGATCATCCCATCGTCATTTTGTGGCTTCATGCTTGGTGAGGGTGGATGTTAGTCAGGGTGCTCATGTGTGCATATAGTACATGGTGTTACATTACTTAACACATGGCATTCATGCCTCAGGTAGTGCTGCAGGGCTGCCTCTGTCGGATGCACATATTACACTTCCCTGTACATGTTTGTGAGCAGGTCATGTCATTTTAGGCATCCATGTTATTATTTGAGTGAGTCAGAGGGGGTATCATTCCCAGGGTTCCTACTGAGCCAGTGTATGTGCTATGCATTGCCTCTTTGCCAAGGCCAGGGCATACTGGGCACACCTCCTTCTGCTTACTGGGGCAGGCTCAGGTTGTTCTTCCTCCGAGTCATGCTCTGCCTGTGATGGCCTTGGCAATGGTGGGGGGCTGTTTGGCCCGGCCCTATGCTGGTCCTGCTGCAGCTGTTTTCACAAGATCATATTATGTAGCATAGCACATACCATGACAATTTGGGTACATGTAGTTGGTGTGTACTGCAAGGCTCCACCAGATGTGTCCAGACACAGGAACCATGACTTGAGCAGCCCAAACACACGCTCTATTACATTACGTGTTTGTGCGTGTGCCTCATTATGGCGTTCCTGTTCAAGTGTGTGTGCGTTTCTGATGGGTGTCATCAGCCACGGCTCCAGTGCATAACCTGCATCCCCCACTAGGTGTCCATGTGGGATGTCCCCATTGGCAAATGTCTGGTACAGCTGCGTCAAATGCCAGATGTGGGAATCGTGGTAACTCCCAGGGCAGCCAGCACACACATTCATTATTATGCTCTGGGCATCACACACGACCCGGAAGTTGATGGAGGATATTTGGCCATTGGCATGCTGCCTGAGTCATATGCACCCTTTTTTTGGAGCTGACATGGCTCTGTTGTGGAATTTGCAGAAACGTACTCAGTTGTCAACTGAGTACATTTCTGCAGCTAAAATGTCTCTTACACGGACTGGTTTCTGCTTCGTGGATTGCTAATATACCTCATTTGCACACCTTTTGGCTGCAACTGAGGTATTTAGCATGTCCACGCCCAGTCCGTGTAAGAGACATTTTAGCTGGTCTCTTACAAGTAGTTTAGGGCTGTTCCTGGATTGCGAGGCTTGCATGGAGTGTTGCACGTCTCTTACACTCCGTGCAAGCCTTCGTGAATCCTGCCCATTAACTGTCTGTGATATGCTATAGCAGTCAGTTATAAGCAGTCGTAAAATGGGGGACAGCAGTTCTCCACATTTAGCCATTGTCTTCTTTACATTATCCTAAAGGTACCCTTCATAAATGGACATTGCTAAACATTAATATCATTAAATTGTATACAAAAGCAGCAGCTGTAACTGGATTGTTCAGCTATGGTCAGGTGTTTTAAGCTTTCTGTAAGGCAATGCAAGCTAAGATTCATAATAATTTTATATACTGCACAAGGAAGCTAGCTTGTTTCAGAACAACCAAAATGGCTGTTGGTGATTCAAGAACTTTATGAATGCTATGAGAAGCACATGAGGTACATAACAGCACATGACAGCTGCCTACACTAAAGAAAACTAAAAAGCATTTTTTAGCTATGTGCATAAAATCTGCAGTAATACCCTGCTCTGTTCTGAACATCATGCATATAAGGTATGCACACAATCCATAATATGACCTATTGGCTATTAAAGTCATCTCTAATTTCAGCTACTTACTGTTCCTTCAGTCCACCATAAAACTAAAAAGTAGTACCTTCAAGGAGCTATCAGCATAACTGTCCATGTAATGATAAAATATCACCCAGACAAACTTCTTTAAATGAAAGTCTCTTCAGAGCATGTACCCCTGAAGAATGGCAAAACACCACAATTGTCCCCCACCATGTGGATAGCCTCTTCTCTGACCGAAGAGCTAGAGGCTCACCAGTCTCAGGATCCTTATCAATAAACCTAGGAATGCATTATTGTTTCACCAATCAATAAAGGCAAAGAAGATCTGCAGACCTTAGACCCTTTACTGTACAGGTGTGAGAGTAATCTTGTTAGAGTCTTTGAAAAAGTCTGTAAGGTCTTAGATGAAGGACTTCACATCCACATTGCCTATCTTATCTTAGCCAAAGCATTTGATATTATTCTCCCTCTGAGCTCATAAATAAGCTAACCCAGCTAAACTTCAACCATTTATTAGTAAACTGGATTGTTAATTAGCTGTCAACAGAATCCACTCTGTCAGAATAAATGGTATCCTCTGCAAAAATCTAAACATAAAAAGTGGCATCCCTTCAATTTTTGTCCTAGCACTCCATCATCTCTTTGTAATCTATTCCTCTGAAGTGCAGGCATATACTAATAACCTTTGACTAATTCCATTTATAGACAACTGCAAGCTAAGAATCATGCTTAACTTGCTGTCAGATTTTTTAGTAGTCCAACTATGTTTTGTTCACACTAAGTTCACACTAATAACTGGTGCTCTAGTCAAAGTCTCACCACAAATACACAGAAATGGAGTCACGTTTGGTCAGCCTAGTGCTCCTACACAGTATCACATAAATGTAATTACCCTTAAGACTGACACTATGATCTGAGATTTAGGAACTTAGACAATGAGTTGCACTTAAATCAGCAGGTTTTTAATATTGTTACATAATTTGTATACATCTTTCGTCTTATCTGTTGCAGTTTTTTTTCCAGGTCCCCATCCATTACAGTTTTCACTTTCTCTGCCCTCATTCACTCCATCATAGTGTACAGTACTATAGTTGGCATGGCTAGCTTTAAACAACCCCCTGAACCAGAAATGCACAACAATTTTATATCAATATACAATAGACTAAAATGCTTGCCTTTATTTTCTGTGGTCTGTAGACTTCTGCAATGTTATCTGTTCCATGTCTATGTGGAACCTTGCACTCTGTAGCCTCTTTTTTCCTTGAAATAGAAAAATACTGCAGTTATTTTTATTCATTTATTTGAATTTGTTTACCAGGTAAAGTTCAACTGTGCCTTATGAGATCCATTTGCAGTGGAGGCCTGGATAGAAAAGCTCCCAATATTATCAGCACAACCAGTAAATAATACTACTACTAATAATAATAATAATACTTTTTATCTGTGGTAAAACATGCATCCCTCAGGGATGGGGATGGGGATGTGCCATAATCACAGGACAGATTGCCAGTGATATGACTAGCTCTGCTCATGAATCCGCCCTGGTGTCCAAGGCCAATGTGTATGATGCTATAGGCTACTATACTCCATTTTTGATGCCCAGCCTGCCATTGGTGTAGTCCTATCCTTAGGGATAGTACCAGGGAATTTAAAGATAAAAGGTACAGTGAGAGAGCTAAAGGTCTGGGCAGAAGCTAATAGGAGAAAAAAAATAACATATACACTAGATACATTCTGAATATTCAGTCCTTATCAGAAGTGATTACCTTATATTAAATAATGAAAATGGAATCAAGAAGCATCCTTAAAGTAGGTGCATTTCTATTTACCAGTCAAAATGTTCGCAATCAAATCCACAGATGTTCATTCAGGTCCAGAGTGACAGAATGCATGAATGTTTCTCGGCTAGCCTGATTCATTATTTTATAATAAGTTATTTTTTCCATTTAGAAAACAGGAATTTCTAGCTGTAGAAAAGTCTTGCATGGTTTCATTTCTGTTTCAGTACATAGGCTGACATAGTTCAGTATCACTTTCGTTGTCTTTCTTTTTTTTTTTGGCAACAGATGTAGTCTTAAAAGTGATGAGGATTACTGTGTGCAAAATCAGTATGGATGTCATATAATTTCCTTACATTTACAGTTTCGATTCTGTACATTTTATGGATGAACATTTAATTAACAGTCACAGCTAGACAATGTTTTATTCATTTATGTATTTCCCCACAAACATACAAAAATATAGTGTAATTTAGTTGCCACATACATACTTATAAGCATGCTAGACTGTCATTTAATTGTGTGTGTGTGTGTGTGTGTGTGTGTGTGTGTGTGTGTGTGTGTGTGTGTGGGGAGGGTTTACAGGCACTAGCAATCCCTTGCCTAGAGGTAGGTGAGCTGTGTGATGCCCTCATCTTATCCTCCTTACTTCCTCACAAGATGATGGGGTAGAAGTGCTGGTGCCGTGTATGCCTTACTGAGACCTCCCATACTCATGGCAGTCATTACCATGAGTCAAACATGGAGCAACTATGTAGAAAATGCCTGGAACACATCCTCTGAGCAAAATGGGACCTTAGTCACACAAGCTGCTGTCTAGGATGTCACACATATGGGACATACAGCCCGCATGTCATTTGCACATCCTGTAAAACATAGACCATCTCTTCAAAAGTTGAGGTGTTGCTAACCTATGCCTAATCTATGTCTGCTCTGTGCAGTTACTGTGCTTATCTGCTTCAAATCTCTGAAGTTCTAAAGGAAACTACATTTAATGAGTTGCAGCATATCAAATAATTCAGCAATTTGCATTTCCCAAAAACACATTGATACACACCTGGGACATCTCCAGTGGAGACTCTAAGACCATGCTTCAGTTCTGCACCAAGGCTCAGCACCCCACCATTAGATGCTGATGTTACTGATCTACAATGCAGAGAGGCAAGGAACTCCTCCATCTCAGTTAACAGTGGTTCGGCCAATGGACCACCTCCCATTGCCCTAGCCTCCTATGCCAGCCAGATAGCACAATACTGGCTATCACAATGCAAGCTGATGGCTCAGAGTATGCCCTGCTGGTTATACCTACCCTGGCAACCAACATCATTGATATCATTCACTGTAACCAACCAAGCACAGTCTTGGTAGGGCCAATCAGATTTCTCCTGGCTGAACATCTGTTCTGCTGTATTGATGGAAGGCCTTGCAACAAGATATCATTCTCTGTGTGGGACAGCTTGGATTTATAGTATATGATAATATGGTTATAGATTCATTTAATACACAGCACAACAGCTTTATACAACTAGCTGACCCTGAGGCAATGCCAGCTGTCTATAAAATATTTAAATCATCATACACATGCACACATGGTCAAACACACCACACTGGCTTAACCAAGCCAGCACTGCAAATGCTACCATAGCATTCCTGTCATGTTCAGTATGGTAATAGTGTAGCTGGTATGCATGCTATGCATTTTAGCTCACCCAACAAAGGATTTATTTTAGAGATCTATGCCACCTGTTTCTGTGGGATAACTGCCTGTTGCTGACCTTGTATTTGTCATGTCATTCAGTACATGGGATTCTATGCATGGGTGCCTCCTGTATTGATGATTGCAGATGCAGACCAAAATTAGTGAAGTACAAAACCTGTACAGTGACAGCATGCCTGCTGGTTCAATATGGGTTTCAAAGCCATTAGATGTCTTGCACTGTCTTCTAAGGGTTATGTTGAATGTCACTGCTATACCTCACACTGGTAAACAGTGCAGGCACCACTACAGTGACATGTGGAGGTGCCATCCTCACCTTTTGAGCCAATGGGAAGAGAGCAAGGGCACATGAACTATAGTGTATCTGTCCCATCCATAGAGATGAGTAGTTTCCTGCTTAATGCATAGTATATTGAAGGCATGCAACTAATATGTCCATAGAGATGGTTAGTTTCCTGCTTAATGCATAGTAAATTGGAGGCAGGCAAATAAATGGTTATATTTTACTGTACGACGTATGAAGACATATAGAAGAATTGTTTCTCATACTGGAGGAGGAAGGAAACGCTTTCCAGGTTTTACTTTATTTAAATGTACGTGCTTTAGAAACTTTGTGGCTGCGACATATATATTAGTCACCCAAAGTATAGTAAATGCGGGTATCTGTACATCTATTAGTACTAATGCTTGTATGTTATTCTAAGCATGACTGAACAATTATTGTGGAAGAGTGTGTGACAGTTCCAGTTATAGGCTAGTACAAAGTAAATGTTACAATTAATGATAGCTATGGAAGAGCAAGTTGTCAGTGACTCAAAATTACATCCAAGCACTTTGAAGGTAGATCACTCTCCTACACCTGAGTATAATAGGTACAACAGGTAATACATTTTCAGAATCTGTATCTGTAATCACCTTATTAGGATAGCACATCATAGAGTAGCACCCTTTATATAGGAAATGTGTGTTGCTAGCCAGCTTTTTAGGTATTTGCAGCGGCATTAATAATTTGTATGGCATAATTAGTCATAAATATGGTGTTAGCAGTTAATATATCGATCGTGTACTAATATTTCCCTCTCCCTGTCCTCTCTTGCTTTTTTGCTGTCCTTTTTGTTTAACTTCTATGGTTATGTTTCTTATGTTATTTTTCAGCTTGCATTTTATAGTTATGTACAGCAGCTTCCACTGCAGTGCTAGTGACAACGCTAGGATCCACAATCCCCCAGCAGGCCCAGAATCATCACAGGCCATCTCCTGGGGCTGCACCAAGTGACAATGAAGTGATCACTCTCCTGCCCCTTGTGTTGCTTCACCAGCTGGCAGCACCATCATCCCCATCAGTAACTATACTAACAGCTGCAAGTATGTGACCTGCAGGGAGGTGGCAGACCAGTGGCCAGATGCCTGCATGGGCCACCTGGAAAAGCTCTTTTGGCTAGTAGTAAAATTGCAGCCCTGCCTGCAACAACTTAGGCAGGACCCAATAGGGAGAGTGGGCAGAGTGGAATTTGACCTTCCTCAGGGATTGCATACACAGTGCAGTATAACAGACTGTGTTCACCTTACTCTCCATCTTGGTGTAACCCTGCATTTTGGGGTAGTGCCCTATCCTATTTTTGTCTAATCTACCCCATCACTGGCATCCTCCCTTTGTTTGTATTATGTCTGAAACTCCACTGTCCTTCCTTTCCTTCAGTGTGCCAGCCCATCCCCTGTCAGTCTTTAGTCTCTGTTATGTTTGTGTGTTTGCTCCTTCTACCTGCCCTGACCCCCTTATCATTCCTTACCTTTATCATCCCTAACATCGTCCCCAGCTTTCCTTTTTAAGAAAAAAAGGCCGTTTGTCCCAGACAAACAAAACCCTCCTACTCCACTCTCATTCTTATGTTACCCATTTCCCTTGTGTGATTTCCTCTGCTTGCTGCCCCTTTTTTCCTCTTGCTGTCCTGTTCTCCCATTTCCATCCCTTAATATGGTCAAAAAACAGATTTCAACAGTACAGTGGCCCTTGTAATGTATCACGCCTGCCAGTTTTCTCATATTCACCCTTCTTAGCACATGCATATCCTAAAAGAAATGTAGGTCTTAAAGATGCAAGCAGCCAGTTGTGTCTCTGACAAGGATATAGCAAGAAGTCTGGAGAGGACTCTACCTTCTCTTCAGAAGGGAGAGTACAGGAAAGGGGAGGCCAGAGCCAGTTGCAGAAAATCTTGTGAGGTGCTTACCTTTAAGAGTGGGGAATAATTTCAACAAAAAGGTGACATTTACATAGGAAAATAACTATGTTACCAACGGCAGGATTAACTGCTGCTTTTAAATCACTCAAAAATCACTGCGGCTTCTTTGGTTATTGGCATAGTATGTTACAACAGAGTTCCCTGATTACATAGTATTATAAAATGTTTAATAGAGCTGATATATATTACAATGGGAAGGTAATTCTAGGTGATTAAAGACCCCTGGCTGCTGTCCGATCATGTCCCAGCGTCTTTTCCCTCTTCTGATTTGTCTTATGAAGTCTATCAAACTGGCAGGGTAGACGAAAAGTGCTTCACTTTTTGTTTGGAATAAAGCTTTGTGCATTATTCATTTGTGCACCGGAGCTGTTATTTTTACTTATTTTGCTTGTTTGGTCCGTGTTGTTACATTAGTAGACAAATTCATCTCTGACTTTATTCCCCTATCTTCCCCCACTTATTAGTGTGCATGTACACACACACACACACACACACACATACACACACACACACACACACACAAACATATGTGTGTATGTGTGCTTGGAGGAGGTGGTGTCCAGTCTTCTGGACTACCTGGGAGATTTTCTGGTTAACATGAGTTAAGAATGTATTCAGGACAATTAAATTAGAAACAGTATTATGTCTCATCACAACACTGAAATCGCACAGTCAGTTGAAACCCTAATTAGAAAAAGACGTATTCTTGTGAAGGATCAACTTTCTCAGCATACCCTGCAGGTGTGTGACTTTGTGCTTACTAGCTCCCAGGTCACTCAACCTTTGTGGCAAAGAAGATTTAGCCCCAAAATTCAATAATCTTACAATTAGTGTAGACACTACTGGCCAAGAAATGGGGCTTGATGCTTTGAGTCTGAAAATCTGGAATTAGCAAAGGAATGTTTTCTTGTAAGCGCACATGGGGTTGGTGTCTGTGATTGTAGGAGGTATAGGCGAAGAGCAGGAAAACCACTTTGGACTAGTTAAGTTTAATGCATAGAAAACGGCAGTATGATCATGTACTGTGTCAGCCCTTTCAATGTGCAGTTCCTTTAACAGTCCAAGGTATGAGCTATACAGATAAACATCCATAAGTAATGTACTGAATGTTGAATTTAGGTCATGTATTGCCTGAGATCATTCACTGAATGGTTGTGGTATGATATGATGCTTCTGTAATGCCATTAAAAACTCATGTACAATAATTTACTGCTACAACTCATTTTTACATCTGCATATAAATCCAGCAATGAATGACACATATATATTTGGTAAAGAAAGCACACAAGTGACACTAAGTATGGAAATGGAGTTTCTTTGGAAAATAAATCAAATTGGCTTAGCATCTGTTCCAACATGTGATGTATATTAGACCCTGAAAAATAGACTCACTAAAGTCCATTCAGTGATGCCTGAAAGCCTAAATGGGCAATGAATGAAGTATTTTTCAGTGGATATTGATGTCCCCTGTACCCCCTTAGCTAATATAGCTACTTATAAGCTCGTCAAACCTTGGATTAGTGTAAGATGGTGCCAGTCTAGCCTTTCAGTCTTGGTCTAACAGACTTTAAAAATCTGTCTTCAAGTAACTTCCCAAATGAAAACAGGACTTCATTTATAAAACTAGATTATGAAGACAACAGAGGCGATAATACCTGGAAGAAATGCGGAGATGCTCTGCTTCTATAATCGATAAATAAAACGGAACCCCTGCAGCGTTAACTTGGATGGTAAAGGTACTTGAATGTTGTTCATGTTTGACAGGACTAAAAAAAGGTGGCAATGAAGGTGAAAGGAAAGGCTAGGTACCTGTAGTCTGTTTGAATTGAAGGTAAATGAAGGCAAGCAAACTGAATCTATGAAATCCTCTTCTGAAGACATTTTTTTTTCTTCAGATTTGACCTCAGCATAGAGGCTTCATGGGGAACTCCATGCATTAGCTGTTCTCTATATTTATGGTTTTTATGTTTCTATCCCTTTCAGCATTAAGTTGATACTCACAAACATATTGAAATATTCTTTCCAAATGTTGTGATCAACTTCTTTTACCTTTTAATTTGAGCTGCCACAGGATTAGCAGATTTGCTTAGACCATTAAGATCATGAACTGTTAATAAGTTTTTTTCTGCTGTCTTATATTGGTTTTGCAGGTACGATATGTTAAGAGGAAAAAAGCACAAACCAAGCAAAATTATGGTTTTACATGTACCTTATGTTAAGAATAATAAAAAAAAGTCACTTTATGATAAGGTAGCCATTTGACCCCATGGGGGCCTCTGATTTAAAATATAGCAATGTAGTTGAGGAAAAAAAATATTTCAGGCGAGACACCCTTCATCGATTTAAAAGATGAAAACAAGAAAATGGTGTCAGCTTTGTTATAATCTAAAACCGGTGGGTATTGCTGCAATTAGACATAATCAGTCAGCACTGGTCACTCCAGCTTTAGATAACCAGAAAGCTGAAATATCGGGTATAAAAATAAGCTATTATAACTGATCTGTATAAGGGAGTGCTGATGCTTTTTATTTTAATATTTTTTATGCTCCTTGCCATAACAAATATGTGCATGTGCTAAAAAAAAGTCTGTAATTAGAAGAATTATAAGATTCTGTCTCCAGTTCCAAAATGTTATAAATTAAAGGAAATCTGTGTCCTAAAGATGCAAGAAACCGGCTGTGTCTTGGACAACAATGACAGAGCAAGTAGTCAGGAATGGACTCTGCCTTTCCTCAGAAGGGAGAAAACTGGCAGGAGGGGTCCAGTTCCTATTGCAGAAAATCTTGTGAGGTGTTTGCCTTTGCTGTGCAGAACAAGTGACCTCTTTCAACCTATAGTTGACAAGAATGAACAAACTAAAGAAATATGACAGTTGTATTTTGAAATACCTATGCAGCTAAGTATAGGAAAAACACTGTTTTTAAACCGGTCAGATATCATTACAGCAGCTTTGATTGTATGCACAGTATGTTACATCAGAGCTCTTTGATTACATTATTTTAGAGACCGTGTAACAGTACTGATATATAGACTTCGGGAAGGTGTGATTACTGATATCCTGTGAAACCTGTATAGGAAGTCTGCACATGCAAGGTTTTCATTGTTCACCTACCGGATCATTTAAGTGACTACAGCTAATATTATTACCATTTGACTGCTGGAGTCTGCTTACTACAGTCCCAGTTTGGTAACCTCTACGTTTAGATGACTAAACTCAGAATATTGAGGAATATATTTACAAAAATGTATGTAGAAGCATCAAAGAGAGAGAGAGAGAGAGAGAGAGAGAGAGAGATGCAAATCCCTATCAGGAAAAACATTGCTTGTTTTGTTCCCTAAGTTTCCAAGTGTTAGTATCACTACTTTTCCTGATATTGGCACTGTGCTAGATAAGCATAGCACATCATGACACTCTTATCTGTTCTTAGTAGATACATTGCATGAATAGGCAGTAGGAGAAAAGTGCATCCTTTTTTTATTTATTTACACTTAATTGTTAGGCTTAGTCCCACAATGCATAATGTATTTTAGCACCAGTGACTTCCCCAAAAGTGGTCCTGCATTAATGTAAAAGTGAAAAAAGTGGTTACAAAAATGGTTGAGCAATAGCTCTGGTAGACTGTGGTATACCACAAACAACAGGACTCATCTATAAGCAGAAGTAAACCTGTGGGCTAGCAAATGTGTAAATTTAAACTATTCTTTCTTCAAATTATCTTGAAGGTATCCTTAGTAAATGCACCTAGCTAAACCTTGATCCCTTATTATATTTACACTGAAGCAGCAACTATAGCACACTGATAACTCTTCATACTGTGATAAGAGTCTTCTGTTTTTGGTAGAGTAGCACAGGCCAGAAGTCATGAACATATTAAACACTGCACAAGGAGCTAGCCCATCACATAGTATAAAGAAGTGATGTCACTTCCTGTTAGCGATTCAAGGAACACATGGGAAGTACCAGGATGCATGCATGCACAAGATATCTACTTATACTTAAGGCTAGCTACTTAAGGCAACTATGACATCTTTTTTAGCTGTGTGCATAAAAACTGCTGTAATATCCTGTCATGTTCCAAACCCACAGCAAATGTTACTACTCACACTGACACCAAATCCATGGCTAGCATCATGGCTAATAAAGTCAGCATTAATTTCATTCCATATACTACACCCTCAATAATATAACCAGACAAGCACAGGCCAAACTCACGTCATCATACCAACCAACGTCTGTATGATGTTCCCTAGTGAAATACTGGTACTTGTAATGCCAAGTGCAACACATTGAAAGAATGTAGACTAGAGATGCAGGAAAGGAGTGATAACTCAACATCATTCTCCTTTAAAATTGTTTTCTTGTAGATTGCAAGCCCCCTCCCCTCACCCCTGAGCTTATATATACCAATGCCAGGATTGCCATAGCTCGGACAAAAGGGAATGTTTTGAAAAATGGCAATCTTGTATTTGGTATATGTAAGTCTTTATTTTCAGCTATTCATTCTTCACATTACAGAACTTGGCACTCCAAGTCCCAATCATTCAAATGATTACCTTTTCATATGTCCTATCCAAAACAAAAATAACACCTGTGAGTTGCCAAACACCATACACTGCTACTTACTGGTAAACAAATAATCACCTAAACAAACCTGCCCTAAATGTCTTCAATCAAAATCTCTTTACATAATCTGTACCTGAAAATGGAGACACTCCATAGTCCTCCTGCCATAAGGATTGCCCTACGTTCCCCCAGGCAATTGTAAAATCATCATTCTTAGTAGCCTTATCTGTAAAGCTATGGAATGAATTATTGTAGAACTAATCAGAGAAGAACATGAAGACTGTAGACCCTTCAAAGTTTGGCTTTGTCAGGGGTATAGAGAGTGTCTTCTTAATATTGTTACTTTCTTTGAAAACGTTAACTAAGCCCTGTATGTAGAACTTTTCATCCACACCCACTGAAAGATTTTGATATCATTCCCCACTCGGCATCATAAGTAAGCTAACCAAACTTAACATCAACATTTTGTAGTGCACTGGGTAGTAACCATGGCTATCAAGCAGAACTCAGAGTAAAAGGCACTATCTCCAAAAAGGAAATAACAAAAGGTGCAGCTCAAGTTTCTGTCCTAGGCCTTCACTCCTTCTGAATATATTTCTCTGACATGCAGGCAAATACTAATAACCTTTGGCTAATTAAATGCATGTATGCAAACTAGGAATCATCCTATATATGTTAGATTCACTAATATTCCAACTAGGGTTTGATCATACCAATAACTGGTGCTATTAGTCATGGTCTGACCCCAAATACAAAGAAATTAGTATAGCCACCTTTAGAAAACAGGTGCACCTGCATAGTCTCACATAAATGGAATTAACCTTAAGGGTGACACTTTAATCTTGGATGTAAAAACTTGCATGTATATCAAGTTGTTCTTAAATCAACATATCTCTGATGTTGACAGATAATCCTTCTACCTATCTCATCTTATCTTGTATCATCTTGTCTATTGTGGGTTCTCTTCCAGATTTCAATGTCCTTATTCCTATTTATTTTGGTCTCATCCTAGTTTGTAATGCACTATTTCTTATGCATGGCAATAAACAACCCTACTACTAACTAGATAGCTCCAGTGTTTTATACCCAAAAGAGTCAAAGGTTCAAAGAGTTACTCTTATAAGGATAGACTAAAAAATATGCCTTTATTTTCTGTGATCTATATACTCCTGTAAGGTGATGTGGGGTTGGTATACTGTTTAACCTTACAGACACAAGGTACAGGGCTTGATTCTTAACTTCAGTGGAAAATTGGTTAGGCGTAAAATGCCTACAAGGGCAACTAGCTTAGTCCCTAACTATGATATATGCCTTACCTTCTGAGATATCTGGAAGCCTGCACTCTCAAACTTCTTTTTCCTTGAAAAAAAAATATTCAGTTAATACCCATTCCAGAGATTTAGTTCTATGCTAAAATATTGCAACTCTATCTCCTCCCTCACCTATGTAACAAGTTTCCCTTCATATTAGACACAGTAAAACATTTGAATTTCAATCAAATAAGAGATCCTATGCCTTCATCCCAGGAGTCAAAATCTCAGTGCTCATTATTCCTTACCTGTGTTTTGCTTTCATTTTATCCAAGTTATTTATATTTCCTTTCATTCTAGCATGATACAAACTGAACATATTATGTATGTCCCTCCTAAGCGAACTCTACTGTCTACCACCATCTTTAAAACTATAAGTTCAAATTCAAAGGTTCTTCCTTTATGACATTGCTGGCTAAGCCCACAATATCAAACATAGTACTGACTTAGTACAAATCTGGGAACTGACCTAGAGTCTCTAATTATGACAGCCCTTTTTGCTGTTATGCAGTAAGATACTTTCCTGTGGATCTCACCACTGCAGAGATATGTCTGTGTCCCTTCTGCTGATTATGTCTCCCAACCAAGAAAACAACAACAAGAATGCCACATCTCCAAAAATCGTGGTCGCATTGTGGACAAAATGCTACTTTATCCTGCATAAGAGGGGAGCAACAATTTTCAGAGCCAGTGCATGGTGGAGATTTGAGGTGACAGAGAATGTCATATTGCAGAAAATGTGGTATGACAGCTGTCACCCCCTCATTTCTTTAGTCATTCTACAAAACTAGCTGTATAGTCAAGGAAATGAGGATTTTCACAACTTTTGTTGTTTTATCTAGATTCCACTGTACACCTGGAAGACATACATGAGAGTGTCAGTAACATTTCATTTGTACAAAGCAATGAATTATCACAGTATCATGTGCAATGCATGAAGAGGTAATGAGAATACAGAATGATGTGTGGAAAAAATGATGGGCCTGACAGAACAGCAGTGATGAGGGAGGGGGCTTGCATATTCTAACACATTCTCAAGGATAAAAAAGAAGATGAGGGAGTTTTGGAAGGAGGTGTTTACTTAAAGCCCCATGGGGATGGAAAGGGGAGCAGGATAGCATAATTTATTAAAACACATTGAATTGAAAGAGTGTTAAAATGATAATGTGCAACAATGGAGTGCTGGGAAATAAACTACAGTAGAAAGATGAGGTGGGGAGAACTGCACAAGAAGAAATGGTAGGGTCTATATGTAAGGCGGGGGTGATTTCTGAGGAGGTCTTAAGTGCATTAATATGCCTGATGGCCTCTGTATGTGCTCTAACAGACTTGATTGTAGTGCATAGTGCAGTGTTCCTATATGATAGCAAGGTAAAATATTAATTCATTTCATCATAAGTATGTGCCATATTTTGGAGAATCAGTCACAAATAGCATTATCTTGTCTTATACTAAACAAAATTATTCATGAATCTTAATAACTCTTTTCTGCCTCATGAGTTCATTCCAGGTACTTCCTCATTATAACAGAGCAACAAAAGATATCTGAGCTTTAGTTACATTTCTTACAATGTAATTTGAAAGAAAAGCAGCTATGATATTGCAAATCTTCATTTGCTGCCATATTGCTTTCTCACAGGAATTCAGGAAGTTGACAGATAACAGCTTTTGTTTCTTTATTTTATACTCTCCTTTAAACTTTGTATATTATAACATGAAGACTGCAAGAAAGGTTTCTCCTTTAAAAATGAAGCCTGTGTGACAGTGGCTTACATGTTTTGTTTTTAATAAGTAAAATAGTCTACTTCTGCTGAGTACATATGGTGGTAGCAAAGAGAAAAGAGAAAAAGTAAATATAAGACATGATAATGGTTACCGACTACCATGCCATCTGTGGCAAACAGGCATATAATCTCACTCGCGTCTTCGAATTAATATGTAATAGACAGGGTCTGTGGGTTTTAACTCTCATACAGTTTGCTATCAATGTAGGGCAATTGAACTTGCAGGTGTAAAGTAAATGTATGCTGCTACCTTGGGTAATAGCTTTGGCTTCTATGATGGAGGCCAATTCCTACATGGTACCATTTGCCATCCCCCCATTTGATACATTCTTTACCATATGGTGAATTCTTGCATTTGCATAGAATTTGTAACAATAGTGAAGATCTGGGAAGATAAATTTTATGTACCTCTTTAATGTTTGCTAATAGAGGTTATGCTAGAACTGCTATTTATGATGCTTTAGATAAAGTTCTTGAAGGCAAACATTTTCTTAGTTCTATAAATAGTAATAAGTCTGATGGTATTAATGTGGAAGTTCAGGATAAAATGTATTATGTTATAACTTAAAATATCTTAAGCGAAGAGATAAGTAAACAGGTTAAACATTTTTGGAAGTTTTTAACAAAGGATGAAAAGTTGAACAAAATATTATGTTATAATCCTGTGATTTCTTATAAGAAGAGGCAAAGTTTAACTGATCGATTGGTGAAATCATATTTTGTCTTGCTGGAACAAAGTTTAACCAATGGTTTGAAATCTACTGGGACAGTTCCATGTGGAAGATGTAGTATTTGTGATTTTGTGGTAATGGGCTTTAATAAGATAAATAATATAAAATTTGAATTAATGGGGTGTTTTTATGCATAACTGAAGGTATTATCTATGCACTTCATTGTCCTTGCAATTTAGTATATATAGGTGAAAGTAAAATAATGTTCAGAATTCAGCTACTGGTGCATATTAGAGACATAAAAAAAATCAAAAATGGAAGGCTCTGTTGCCGTTCAGTTTAAGGAATGTCATAACAGTGACTATAGGCTGCTGCAGGCTACTATCTTGGAAAAAGTTTTTATAAAGTTATGTGATGCTGCTCTGTTTAAAGAAAAATTGCTGTTTAACGAGTCTATTTTTTTCTTAAGTATAACACTCTTCCACCTTTTGGACTTAATTTTGAAATTAATTGGAAATACTTAAAATTAAGATTTGATTGTGTTCTTAATTGTTTTATTGGTTTATTGTTAAGCATATTTAAGGGGGATGTATTTTATGTGTATTTGACTTCTTGAAGGCTGTTTTAGCTGAGGCACTAAGGTTTTGTGAATAAAGTTATTTTTGGTACTGTAGCCGGTGGTTATTTTCTTTTTTTATTTTGTGCCATCTTGTTGTTGGTGATTTTATTCATGGCAACAGATCCTTTGACTAATATTCCCCATGTTTTTTGTGATGACTACATGCTTTCTGCATCTGGTTTGGCAGCTGGTTCCCTGTAACGAACCATGGAGAATTATATTGTGCAGACTACTCAGGGAAATATGACTAATGATGCTTCTAGCTGTGATAATTAACATACTTTGAAAGGTGGAGAATCTACAGGTGGTTTTATGAACAAGTTTATCCAAGAGAGGCCACATAGACTGAGCAACCCTTGTACTACTGTGGGCGGTGTAAGTACTGTCTCTTTTTCTATGGAAATACAATCCATAGTAAATCATTTTGAAAAGTTGATGTTAAAAAGAAACTAAGTGTCACTTAAATATTTTGGGGCTGCAGCGCTATTTGGATTTGAGCATATCTCCTCATGGGTTGCATGCGTTTTAAATCTCCCTCTACCCCCTTTGATAGTAATGATGGGGTGATAAGATCTTTCATGATCATTGATTGGCTGCAGCCTTCAAGTGTGCGATGGAATGGGTTGCTATCCTTACTGAGAGAGACCTGTTAGAACAGAAAAAAAATAAAAGATGACATTTCTAAAGTGCACACTGATTTAGTTTCTAGAACTGGGGTACAACGTATTGAGGGAGTACTTAATAACATCAACAAAAAACTTAAAAAAAACTTGAACTGGAATTGATTGAACAGAAAACCAATAAGGTACATCATGATGTGCATGCCTGTAATGGAGGGTGGGCTTTCCTTTGGAAATCCAATCGGAAGGCTCTAAAATTGAGGAATTCTACACATCAGAAGTGAGGTTATAAAAAACAACATTCAGTTTCTTTTGCCTTCTCTGAAGGTACCTCCTACACTACGGACTCAGAACAGGACTGTAGATCTTTTCCAACTGTTCCTCCAGCCCAGGAGCCTGAGCAACATCAACATCGTTTCTGTAATCAAGGAGAAGAAACAATAACAGAAAACGAGGGACTGCATCATTTGCATCAGCAGGTGAAGGACAATTTAAACAAATTTTTAAAACAGGTATATGGCAATGACATTAGAAGCAGTGATGTTTCTTTAGTGGTTAACTTGCCAGGTTGCTTATTAACAGATGAAGAACATAATGTCTGAAATCTTGGTCTGAAATTTGTGACAACAGTTCTTCCTTGTTGGTATGTTTTGGAACAAGAATTGCTTCGTTTTTCTAGTAAATTACATCTTGAATGTTATTTTAATTCTGTTGAATGTAACAATGATGTTCATTTTTCCAAAAATGATTTGTCCTATTCTTGTGAATTTGAACTGGGTAATGAAAGTATTTCCGAATGTCATGAAAGTGCAAATGCATAATGTTTGTTGGACACTGCTAATATTGTATGTAGAATTAGGTTTATACCCCCCATAGTAATGAAAGTGTCAAGTATTTTATGGTCATGTTACGTTTCTCTATAGAACACCTATATGAACAATTTAACAGCAAAAGTAAGGATATTTGTTATAATTTAACTAAACGAGAATGAGTAGCTTTAAAAGAATTATCTGCCAAGAAAAATTGGATTATTAAGCCTGCAGATAAAGGTAATAAAATTGTCATTCTGCATTATACACAGTATATGAGGATGTGCTATGAACACTTGAATAACACTTTAGTTTATACAGTTATTGATATTAATGTCTATGAAGATGCTATGAAACAGTTTTCTGCTTTGCTAGCAAAGGGTGTGAAGTTGGGTTACTTTACTAAAGAGGATTTAAATAAAAAATTCAATAATGAAGGCTGTGCAATGGCAATGTTTTACTGTTTGCCAAAATTGCATAAAGACCTACATAATCCTCCGGGAAGACCTATAATAGCTGCTACTAAATACTTTTTACATAATATTGGTAATGTTCTGCATAATTTTTTGTTACCATTTGTAGAAAAGCTAGATTCATACATAAAGGACACATTTGATTTTCTTAATAAAATTACACTAGTTCAGTGGAATTCCAGGATGTATTGGGTGACATTAGATGTCACTAGTTTGTACGTCAATATTAGGCATGCAGATGGTATTAATGCGCTGTATTCTATTTTAGACGATAGTCTGCTGCCCTATTATGTTATTGAATTATTAGAGTTTTGTTTGCTAAACAATTATTTTACTTTTAATAATCAGATTTTCACCAGTTGTAAGGAACAGCTATGGAGGCACCCTTTGCCCCCTACTTATGCAAATTTATTTATGGCCATGTTTGAAAGGGACTATATTTTTAAATATGATTTTTTTAAAAAACATATTTTATATTATTATAGATACATTGACAATTTAGTCTTCATATGTCAGGATGGCATGGGTTTATTACATAGCTTTGTAGGGGGTTTACATCAGAATATCTATAACTTAACTTTTGATCAGTTACAATTTGGGAAAGAAATACATTTTCTTGATGTGCATCTTGTAGGTCCAGATACGAGAGAGATTTGTATCTCTGTATATAGAAAATTCTATGATGGAGGACAATTCCTACATGGACCAGTTGCCACCCCCCCCCCCCCATTTGATACATTCTTTACCATATGGTGAATTATTGCGTTTGCACAGAATTTGTAACAATAGTGAAGATCTGGGAAGAGAAATTTTATGTACCTCTTTAATGTTTGCTAATAGAACTTATGCTAGAACTGCTATTTATGATGCTTTAGATAAAGTTCTTGAAGGCAAACATTTTCTTAGCTATATAAATAGTAATAAATCTGATGGTATTAATGTGGAAGTGCAGGATAAAATGTATTATGTTATGACTTAAAATATCTTAAGTGAAGGGATATGCAAACAGGTTAAACAAAGGATGAAGAGCTGAACAAAATATGTTATAATCCTGTGATTCCTTATAAATAGGGACAAAGTTTATCTGATAGATTGGTGAAATTGGTGACAATGTTTGGTGCTCATAAGAAGGCAGTCTAGAACATTCTTAGGACCCATAGAGCTAGTGCTTTTGCCCTTGGAGATAGCATTTGAGATTTGCTTAGAGTTGATCAAAGGAGATGGTGTGTGTGTGTGAGTGTGTGTGTGTGTGTGTGTGTGTGTGTGTGTGTGTGTGTGTGTGTGTGTGTGTGTGTGTGTACATGCACACTAATAAGTGGGGGAAGATAGGGGAATAAAGTCAGAGATGAATTTGTCTACTTAATGTATCGGTGATGTTCTCAAGGGACAAGAAGGTGTAGTCATTGTGTAGTGTCTCTGAGCATTGCTGGGCATTAACAGTTTACTATAATTTAAACAGATTGCATGAATCACGGTTATGTCAAAGCAAAACCTTGAAAGTGAAAATAACAAACAAAAATAAACTTTAAGTGTGGTGACTGTAAATATCGATTTCAACATTTTTGAACAGTCACCACACTTCAGGGGACACCATTACTGTGCGTTGCACAGTAAATAACACCCCCTGCTACTTAAATATACTATCTCCGGGATCGCACTATAGCGATGGAAAGGGTACATTTCCCGATCCCCAATATAGTGCGATCTGCATTGAAATGTCGGAACTGACAACAACGAATGCTGTATTGCATTTGATGTTGTCAGTTCCGACATTTTTTTTGAGTTTTTGATTCAGTGACAGCCAGATTTGAAATTTTGTCAATCACAGTAACTGCAATCTACAAAATGATAGTAAACCAGCATTAACTCTTAATGTTTCTGATAAAGCTAAAGAAAGCTTTGCAGTTGTTCTTAGCAGTGTTGGCAATTCTCAGTTCATACTTACCTTTTGAGGATTTGATTTTGTTTGAGTTATTTGTTGATCTTTGAGTTAATCTGTAGATGATGGAGTATTACGTTTATTTTGATGAGCTATGAGTGTTTTATTGAATAGTTTATTTATACTAGGGTTCTACCACAGGAGTTTATTCCCGAGTTTGTCATATTTATGTCTTATGGACACTGATGCCTTAATGCATGCTGTGAGGTGAGCTTAGAAATTATCCCCAAATATGGCAAAGTGTGAGAGGAGGTCGTTGAGGTGAAGAGTGTGCTTACAATTCATCAGGTTATCAATTAGCTGGATTATGTTTCCTTTAAGACCAGTCTGTAAAGACAGGTTTTATGGAAAGTCAGTGTTTACCCTCATAGTGGGCCCTGTTGAATGGTGGTCAGATTTGACCAGTGACATGGTAACAGCAGGTGTTCAGCATAGGGTGGCTATATTAGTGAGAACCAGGTTCAATAGTTTTGAACTAGTTGGGATTTGAACCAGCTGTTCTCTGGAACTAGCATTGATGAAGTCCAATCATCTCTGTGCATATTTATTTTAGGAGGTGTAGATTTCTCAGTAAATTGAGGGGTATCTAAAGTCTCCCAGCCAAACATGGTTAGGTGTGTTAGGGAGGGATATCAGATTGTTTGCATATATGTCATGGGTAGACAAATATTAAAATGTTGTTAAGGCTGAAGACTGTGGTAGGAATGTAAAGATATCATTTCAGTCTGATTTTAGCACTGTATTGCTTTAATGCAACTTGTATATTAGTCTATAGCGGTAAATTTATCTTGATAGCTTGACAAAATGGAAGCTGCAGTGGAAGCAGAACTGAGTATTTAGTTGTTTGCACCAAGTAGACTTATAACTGATAGGAGAGTACATGACCAATGGCATGTTTCAGTGAGGAAGAAGTCACTGAAACTAAAACAAGGCAAGATACTAGAGTCAATAATATAGTATAGTATGATATGGTGGGGTTGTCTACTTTTTCTTACTTGGCAGGGCATTTTATTTCATGCAGTTTTTAAAGCTATAAGCAAAGAGAAAGACCAAATTGTAAATGAAATACTTATTCTGTGTAAAGTGTGAGAAGAAAAGAATAGATTTAAGCAATGATGAGGTATGCTGCAACAGGCATGAAACCATCCATTGGGAAAGGAGAGATGATTTGTACCTCAGCTCCCTAAAAGGCATCTAATAGTTTTAATATGGATGAAAATAAAGAAAGGCTATAACAAAAAAGAGAAATAAGACAGAGTAAAATACAAGAGTTTTCATTTAAAGGACACTATACTGGGTCAGAGGAAAGGAGGGCGATGATCATGTCTGTTATGAACGAGAATTTCTGGTTTGGGGAAAGCAAATAGTTATAAAGGCTGGCAAGTGGCACTTTATTTATTTCTTCATTGTTGACTGGGTTAGTCCTGCTAGGCTAGTGACCTCTTTTAATGAAAGATGGAAGATTGTATTTATATAACTGGGGGGGATTTAACCAGAGCATCGGGGAACCTCCCTTACTCTTTGGTGCTGCTAGATGGTCCCAGGAGGGGTCCTACAGCAGCAGCTAAGAGGTCTAAGAGCAGCAGCATGGAGGAAGAGGAGAGAAAAGTTATGGAGAGTTGGAAGTGGAAAAGGAGAATTTGCAGAAAAATGTGTTCAATATGGAGTATCAGAATGCAGACAAAGATTCCTGTGCAGTGGATGATACAAATGCACAGTGTTTAGCTCTCTCAATGGTAATGAAGTAAGCAAATCTGGGGAGCTACAGATAAAAGAAGTGGATTCAAGAGCTTGCAGATGATGTTCTGTTGAAAATAATCTAGCAGGATCATCCGGTTGACAGTTCTGCTGTTTCATGGGGTGGGATGGCATATAACTTTTTTTGGAAGTACTGAGGATGGTAATGTGGAGAAGGAACCAGGTGATGTGGAAGCAGAAACTGTGGTATTTAGAACTTATGAAGCAATGGCATAAAGTAAAATAAGATAGCTGTAACAATCTGATAAGTCATCTAGCATTGTAGCAGCTGAAAATGCAGTCATTAAAACAAAAGAGATATCTGGCTAAAAGGAGAACAACAACAAACTGTAAGTAAAACTTTATAAAAAAGAAGAGAAGACCTACTGTGAGAAAATGACTCGTAATAGAGATATGTTATGTAGGGGAGAATATGGTAGCTATAACGAGTTTTAAAGCTCAATAAATTGGTCTTTTATACATATAGGGATAGAGACTTTTTCTAGCTTAACATATGAAACTGATGGATTGATGGTGAAATTTTTGGAACTGTGTATCAAAAAGGAGGACATTTATCTGTATAACAATTATTTGTTCTGTGGTAGTAACTTAAATGTTAAAATATTACATTGCAGTTTAGTACTGATGATATGGAAGAAGAGATTGTTAAAAAATATATGCAGGATTTATGTGAAATTGTTAATAACATTGTGAAAGTTAGAGGTTAGAGAAAAGTATGGAATGGAGGGCAGAGGTTGGAAGATGCACTGAAATGTGAAAAAAAAAACATGGTGAAACACTTGCCTAGTATTGTTGTGCCTGGTCACAGAGGGACATTAAGATATGCTAGCCAGCCTACATCATGTTTTGTTTGTGGAGACATTCTCATTTAATTAATGATTGTGAAATTATATAATGTAACCGGTGTAGGGAGAAAGGACATGCAACAAGAAAGTGTGTGTCTGAAAGTGGGTTTTATATATAAACACATATATATAGATCTTTATCTATAAATAAAAAAACATGTCATAGTTTGGGATATCATATGAAGAAGGAAGGACAACAAAAGGTAAGGAAGAAAGTGAACTAGGTGAAGAAGAAACTGTAGGAGAAAAAAATATGGAGGGGAAAAGGATGAGAGAGATTTTGTGTAGGAAGTGAGGTCAGGAGCAGGGGCTAAGACTAACATGTTTTTCAAGTTCTAGCCAGTGAAATTATGGTTTCCCATCCAGTCATCCAGGATACACTTAAACAGGGTCATAGACAGGCTCTGTTTGACGTGAATTGGTAGCCTATTCCAGAGGATTGACAATTTCTAATATATACCTGTCTCTCCAGTATGTCTTATTAATGTCACAGGCCAGACTAAGGTCCCTGGAGCAGATGACCCTTGCTCCATTTGACTTGTGGATGTGCAGTGTTTTCATTAGGTTTGGATCTGAGATTGCTCTGTAGGCCAAGCACAAGTCTCCTGTAAGTAGTCTGTATGCTACTGAGTACAATGGCAGTGACTTCAGTCTATCAGTGTATGATATGTGCTGGAGTCCCTGAATTTTCACGGTTAGAAATCTCAGGTTGCTGCAGGTGCCTGGTAAGGTACATACCAAAGGGAGCATTGTGCTCAGTTATTATCCTGATGAGGGTCAAGTACATAGGAGTTATGATGTCTTAAGCTCTTGAGCCAATGTCTTTGTTAATGAGGTGTGTGACATAGAATGCCTTCCTTACCACAGTAGACACATGGTGGTCAAAGTTTATGTTACAGTCAACTTGCATTCTCAAGTCTCTCACTACTGAAGTCTTACTTAGGGTATTATTATTTATGTGATAGTCTGCAGGGATATGATTTTTATAGAAATGAATGATAATGCATTTTTTAGCACTGAGTTTGAGTCCATGGCTTTGGCACCAGTCATTGGTTTGTGTAAGTCCCTCTTGAAGTATATTGACATAATTTGGGGATTCAGTGATTGCACATAGTTTGCAGTCATCAGCAAACTTAGTCAGCCACAGCCCCTCTGTTTTGGCCTATACTTCTGAGAAGTATATTCTAAACAATAGGTGGCTCAGAACTGACCCCTGTGAAACCCCACTGGTGACAGGTCTGCTGGTTAAGATAAAGTCTTCAACTCTGACTGAGTTTGATCTGTCGGTGAGCCAGTTAGCAACCCACCTGACAACATAAGGGCTGATATTCAACTGGGAGAGTTTATGAATGATGCCCACAGTGTGGGATTGTGTTGAAGGCCTAGGCTAAGTAAAGGTAGGCTCTGTGCACAGATTTGCCTTTGTTTACGGCTCCATTGATGTTTTCAAAGAAGTTCACCTAGTTTAACAGGTATGACCTGCCTTTGACAAAACCAAACTGTGTCATATCAGAGGTTTGGAGCTCACCTATATTCTTATTTATAAGGTCCATGATGATTTATTCCACAGTTCTTACAGATAAGGCTGGCTAAGCTTATGGGTCTGTAGTTTCCAGGGTCTGTTGCTGTACCCCCTTTATGAAGGGTGATGGTGGTTGCTGAGAGTCATAGCACCTAAGATTGTAGAGGTCAGAATGCTACCCACATTAGATGCCTCAAATCAGTTCTGGCAAATGCATCTAGGGAAAGATAGTCAAAAGCTAACAACTTTTATTGAACTGATTGGAAGGCCTTGCTTCAAAAGAGTGCTATATGGAGCAACAGAAATGTTTCAGTGAGAGATGGGAAATCTGATGGTATTACTGCTGTCATAGATTGATTGTTACTGTTTGGTTCTGCTAATGATATAAATAGAGTGCTCCAAACCATTAAATCCTCCACTTTAAAGCCGAGCAGAGACAAATGCTGTTTTATGAAGTCCAAGATCACATGTTTCAGTTACAGCATAAATGGTAGGGTAACCATGACAGATTTAAGCAAGGTCAAAGCTATAGTAGAGATAAAAAAGCCAAGCCTGAGTAACTGAGCTACATAAGTTCCTTGGCATGATAAATTTATTGGGCAAATTTGTATCAGATCTGTCTACAGTGCTATGTTCACAGACAGATTTATTAAAGAAAGATGTACCCTGGTCATGGGGAGGGTGCTCATGTCCAAGCGTTCAGTATGGTTAAACAGTTGCTAAAGGTGTGCGCTAGTGCTTGCCATCAATAATTTTATGAAACTGACACTTGCGGATGCTGATGCCAGTAACTGTGGCCTAAGTACTGCTTTACTCCAGAGAGCTTGACAAGTTCTGAGAGCTAATGCTTATTGATGTAGAATACTAACTGATGTTATGAACAAAGATAGTCACAAACTGACAAAAAGTGTCTTGATAATGTATAGGCAGAGAGAGATTTCACCTCCACACTGACCACAAACCACTGCTTCTACTGATTAATTCCTACTGTCTGGCTAAACTATCACCAAGATGCTAAAAGTTGCTTATGAGATTGATTTATTATAGTATCAGAGCACTCTAAGTGACTTAGACTATTGTTGTATGGATAGCAAAAATATGAGCAGAGACAGTCCATCATTGAACAGCACAGTGCTGCTCATTTGCAGAGTATAATGTGAAATCAACTGCTGACTATAAAGAGCCTAGAAGAGTTGAAAGAAGCTACCAGACATGACAATGAAGAGTACATTTTCATCAGATATGTAAACGAAGGAGACCCAATCTCTGAATGCACAGCAAGCATCTGATGCATGTGTATTATGCCATCAGAGCACAATTGTCCGAACATAATGGTTTGTTACTGGACCAAAATAGAATTGTTGTGCCTTTTCCACAGTGTAACAAATGGTTAAATCAAATGAGTAAAGGGCATAGAGAAGTCACAGTGTCTTGAAACAGTCAAGATGTCTGTGCTAGTTCAACATCAATGTGGAGATTGCAAACTTTGTATCAAAATACCAGTTAACTCTGCCACTGTGTCTGTGGCAGAAAATAGCTGTTGACTTGTGCAAGTTTGAAGGAAAGAACTCATAAAAATGGACTATCTCTCTCAAGATATAGAGATATTTCATGTATCAGCCATAACTAGTCAACAGCTTATTGCCATAGTCAAGGGTTTTCACCAAATAAAGTAACCTAATAGAACTAATTACAGACAACATTATTCAGTTTGTATCTACTCATTTCCAGATATATGCTGAGAACATGGCTTTGTTCTCACTATTTACAGTCCAATTAAGCTGCTGAGAGAGTGGACCAAAAGTGAATCTCTACAAACCTGATCAACACAGAGCTCTAATGTCTTACAATGCTTACTCCACACATTGTCACAGAATTACACTTAATGCTTCAAAGGCAAATTAAGAGTAGCCAACCTATGCTGGAATCTGTATTTGAACTAGAAACCATTCCATTTGAATCCATCTTGAGATATGATAAAAAAAACAAAAAGCTGTTTTAAGCTGTTTATGCTTCCCAAATTGTATCTCTCCTTCAACCAGGTCATTTAATGCATCTGAAATTTGGGGTTGGGTGAGAAAAAATGGTTGTTGTTGTTGTGTCTTTCGGCTTTTCCCGGTTAGGGGTTGCCACAGCAGAACTTCACTCCACTAATGATTGGCAGTAGATTTTTACATGCCGAGTTGCCAGCTCTGACGTACAACCTTCAACAAAGGTACGCCCATTCATGCATGTCGCCACACAGAAGACGCTTTAGCTGAGAATCGACAGGACATCTTACTGTGAGGTGACAATGCTACCGCAGCACCACCACCGCGGGTGAGAGAAAATGGTAATCAGATGATATTGCAATTAGAAAAAAAAAAAAAGAGAGCAAGATGAACCAAGGTCTTGTATGGTGTAACCAAAGATAGCGCCATTGACAGACAAACAGATACATATCCAGTCTTCTCAAGACTCTTAAAGCAAAAGTGATGTAACAGAGAGTCATACTTGGATGTCTAATCCAAGGATGACAAACTCCTTAAACAATATGAGCAGTCCGGTTTATTTATATTCATTCATTTATTTATTACCATTCGTTTACTCAGATGGTCTATCTGGCCATTAGTTAGCTAATATGAACATTCCAGTTTATTTATATTTATTAATGTATTTATTACCATTTGTTTATTTAGATTGTTTATCTGGTCATTAGTTATTCCTTTTCATCAAAGGCCTGGGGAGAAAAGCTCCAAGTATAACCCTTGTGCCAAAAGTTCAAAAAACAGATAAGAAAAAAAATACCATTACTTTAAGTAGTGTAACAGATTGAATTCAAATAGAGCATAAAACATAAACAGAGTTTTAAAAAAGTCAGCAGTACATATAAGTAGGTAATTGAATATAATCTAATACACAAGTATGACAGTGGTTTAAAGCAAAAATGTGGAAAGAAAGAACAGATAAATTCATTTGTGAGAGTATGCTTTTAAAAGTGAGGTCTGAGGAAAAAGGTAAGTAAAACAAAAATCACCAGCACTATAACACTTCTGATTAGTGTATTGCTTAGATCTAACATTCAGTTAAAGTAGCAATGCATATACAAAGCAAAGTTAAACAAAATTCTTAACTTGCATAGCTTTAAAGTTGCCATTTCTATTGCTTGTAATTTGATGACATGTTCTTGCAGGAAGTATTTGTTTAACATGTATAAATACATTTATATGTTTAATTAAATGCAATACATTACATTTTCACTGTAAATGTAGTAAAACAGTAAAACAATTTATATTCCTTATCATGAAAAAAAGTTTTAGCTTAAAATATAAATACACAATAAAAAATGGATGAAGATAGCCATAAACCTTCACACAACTACTATAAAGCATGCCTTACATATGTGTTGAAGCGTAAATACACCTACATATGTTTTGAAGCTTAAAGTCTAATACAAACTTTGCTTAAATGATAAAGTTATTGTTTCAGAAAATAAAAATCCTGAAATCAGAGAATACGTCACTAAGTTACTTGTTTTTAAGCTTTTTAATTTTAGAAGCAGTTTTCCAGGAATTCAGCTCACTCTGTCTCTTGAAGGATATGCTTTTCCAATCAGTTTCTTCAGTATTATTAAGGACTTCATATTTGTTGACAAAAGTGGATGCTTCCTCCAGTGTGTCAAATATTTTAGTTCCTTCAGAAAGAAATCATTTGATACTTCTAGGAAACACTAAAGTGGCTTTAATATTGTTCTTTTTAAGTTCATTGATCAATTGTAAGCAGGAGTTTATTTTACTCATTACTTTACTGGAATAGTCATTGTCAAATTAATTATAAATGAATGTGATGATGAGTTTCCCTTCTTTGAAGGTGCTGTCAGGGATCTATGTGCCCTTTCAGTTTCAAATTATGTAGCCAGGTTGTTAAAAAGTTTAGTGTATTGTCTCCCTCAAACTTTTCAGGTATATCATCATTTCTGACTTTATTTCATCACAGTCTGTTTTCTAAATCATCAACTTTATCTAAAAGCCAGTTATTTTGTTTTAAAAGAAATTCACTGTGAGACTCACCTTCACTTATTCTCTATTCATGATCATTTAAAGCTTTTTCCATACTGTTGATTTGTGCACTTTGTTGTTTCATAAAAGTTTCTAAATATTCCAAAATTTAAATTGCATATATTTTCTGTCAGAGAAGCCTCTGCAGTTACAAAACATTTAGTAGTTGTTGCTGTCAGTTAGCATCTTGACCCCCTTTCACATAAATTTTTAACAGATAAGTTAAAGGAATCTATGCCCAACTTAATTAACATAGACTAATCTGATTTTATATTTAAGAGACAAAACCAAAATAATAACTTTAAAAGAACAATAACAATTATAGACATTTTAAATAAATATATGAAACTCCTTTTGTTAATCTATACATTTAAAAGGCTTTCAACTCATTACATTGGAACTATTTATTAAAAATTTTAGAAATGCTTGGATTTTCTCCTCACATCAACTCTTTCCTGGTAAACATATATAAAGATAAGAAGGCTTCTGTCAAATTGAGTCCATTGTTATCAGAATCAATTCCCTTAACAAGAGGACAAAACCAGGGTTGGCCTTTGTTCCCTATTTTTTTAATTTAGTAATTGCAATTTTAACACTTTCTTTTAAGTTAAACTGAAAAGTAAAAGGTCTAAAATTGAGTGATAATTATAACTGTAACATTATACTTTTTTGCTAAAGATATAACGTAATATTTCCAAATTCTAAATTTATTGAATGAATTGGTTTCAGTCATTAATAAATTTAAAGATATGTCAGGTCCTCATTTTACTAATCTGAAATCCAAACACTTTATTATCAATAAAAAGGTATATTCACAGTCGATAAACTGTAATTATATGAGATGAGAATGTCAAAAATATCATATTTAAGTTTATTTATTAAGCATATTTAGGTATGTATATTAAGATACCTTTTGAGCAAACTAGAGATACTAACCAGGAAAGAATTGTGAAAAAAGTGTCAGTCTGATATCAGCTTGGAACAAAATAATAATATGTTTTTAAGATAGAATCCAGTTAATGATTGCTTTTCAAAGAGTTTATAAATAATGCAAACTTTAGCTCTTCCTCCAAATAAAAATCACTTAAAAATTAATAAATTGCTTTTAAACCTTCTTTGGTTTTACAATAGACATAAGATTGCTTTAGGTCATCATACCAGACCATGAGATTCAGGATTTAGCTTCACAAACATAAAAGCTTATGCAAAAACAATTTTATGAGAAGCAATTAACTGATTGCACTTTAACTATATAGTGAACTGGAAATCCCTACATATTTCATGCTTTTGTCTTGTCAAAACAAAAAAGTAAGGTTTCATCTATATTAAATCATAAACAACTTAATGTGCCATGTTTTCCCAAGTATATTTAATTCAATATTTATTCCCCCATGCAATCAAAATGTGTTAATTTTATTTTTAAATATTTTAAAGCTACTGTTTTTTATCAGTCCACATTTGAAACTTTGGCTTGATAAGAATCCCCTTTAGTATTATTAAGGGATTTTTTCAGAGAACTTCTTCCTAGAAATTTCTTTTGTAGAAAAGTAATATTTTTAGGTTGGTGTAACTGTCTTGATGAGAGAGAAATCAAAACAATGCAATCTGTGTTACTAGAATTTAATATAGATGCTCAAGATTCAACATTTTTACAAAGTATAAAATCTCTTGCGCAAAATACATTTTTCCTTTATCACGATCTCACTTCAAAAAACCTTCTGTACTGATAAGATTTATGCCTGAAATTTTGTATAATAAAATCAGTGCTTGGAATAAAATCTCTAAACTATATAATTTTATTTTGTTTTATATAACAACCTAAATATGTTCTGGGAATTTTTTACATTAGGAGAAAATTCAGCATTTTCAGAAAAGAATAAAATGTACACATTAAAATCAGTGGGAAATATCTCACAGGTACCACTTTAGGTAATTTTTACTTGCATAGAGTTTTTCTGAATATTGATTGCTGAAGCTATATCAAATTGGTAAAACTGATTAGACATACATTCTATGATTGTCCTTTTCTGTCTACTTATTGGATCAAATTGTTAATTTTCTTTAAGCTTTATTGTCAGACATCCTTTCCTTAGATAAAATGTTAGTTCTGTTAAGCACTTCATTAAACCTTCATTTAAATAATGAATGACGTTACACTTTAAGGATTATGCTAGCTGTGGCAATGAAAAAGCTAAAAGATGGAAAAAAATCTCTACTGCAATTTCAAAAATGTTATGAAATTCATGCAGCAAAGTACACATGTGGGGGATATGTGAATAGAAGTGCTGGAGCATGAAAGGACAAATGGCCACAGTCACGTATTTTACATTTTTGATGTCATGATTGCCTTCTCAACCCTTTACCCCAAAATACAGGCATCTCCTGTGCATCCCTTTAATAATATCAGACTGGGATAAAAATGAACAAACAAAATCCCACAGAAACAACTTTCAACTTGATAATACACAGCATTCATCTTTATTCCAACCACTAAATGATGACTACCTGCATACAACTCTATGTTTGCTTGTATGTTCCAACCTGTTGCACCTACACAGTACACTTCCTCTAGAGAAGCTGTAGTGACATTTTGCATGCACTTCTGAAGTTTGACTGTGAGGAAAGCTAGGGAAGAAATGACCACACTGTTCCCAGCCCCAAATAAGCTGAGCACACCCATAATCATGTCCAGTTTTAGACTAGATGAGATGCAGGGCAGAGGTTGAAGATAAGTTCCTTCCTACCAAGCCTGTGACAAAATCTGCTAATACAGCAGGAGGTGTGAGACTGACCAAGCCTCTGGATGTTGTAAGGGTGTAGATGCTCTGTGATGCATTCCTACCTTGTATATGAAACATAATTACTTCTTAACAATTTTTCTGCCATCCAGAAAAATTATGCATGTGTCACCGATATTATGTTTGTCCATGGGTAAAATTGGTCAAATTATTCACATTCTCTCATGCATGCAAACATGCACACACTAGTCACTCTCAATACATACTTGCTTGCAATCAAATTGAAGGAAAACTAGTTCAATTGTGGCATCTCTTTGGAGTGTTGTTAGAAACCAGGGCACCGGGATAAATCCGCACTTAGAGAGGAAGGACATGCAGACTCCAAATAGAGCTGCAGTCAAGAATTTGAAAACAGAATCACATGCAGTGACATGGCATCACTGTTTGCTTTGCTACTGTGCCTATACTTGGTTGCTTTCACATACATCCTGTCTGGACTGCCTGTCCCAGTAGGGACAGAAAGAACTTGTCAGTCCTTCAAGTCAGACACTTCCCTTCACTTATGTATACCAACTCCTCTGTTTTACAACCACGAAGAAAAGAAAAACTCATTTAAAAAAATCACTGCCAGTACACAAAATACGCAAATAAAAATAAGCGACTGGGAAGTTCAGCTTGAGATGCTGAAGTTACTCACTTGCTACATCATTGATGCACTGTACGGCAAACACACACACACACACACACACACACACACACACACACACACACACACACACACACACACACACACACACACATGAAGGCAACATAGTAATTCCAGTAAAAAATTTCTATATTTTCCACTTAATCTAATTACAGTAAACATATTCTTATTGTCATGTAAAGCTGTATACATTGTTGATAGTAGACACAGTGCTACAATGTAGCTATAAACAATTGAAAGCACATTACTCATGCTTTTTTTCTGTCTGAAACATTTAGATAAAAAGTATAATGATGCTGGACTGAACCCCTTTACTGTCTGTATCATGTCAGTCTCCATTATTCCTCTATCAAAACTATAAAAGTTGATTGGATTGAATAACAGTTCTGGGTAATTTTCAAACTCATGACTACATGGTAAAGCTATGCTGTATTAATGTGTTTTAAAGTTGTTCCAGACTTATACTAACAGTTTCTGTTAAACTGTTATAAAAGTTCTGTGGTGAAGGAATTAGCTGATGAGCTTAAAACTATTACTATGTAACTGCTGCTTGATTATCTTTATTCCCTATGTGTTATGTACAATATGATATATTAAAAGCATTTCTCCTTTGGTTCTTTGAATTAACACACTCGTCATGAGTAAAGGACTATATGGAAAAGTAACAACATGGCCAAGTCAAAAATGACATTTATAAATGGAATGACTGACTTGCAATGACAATACTTGTCATTTAAGTCAAGGCTCATATGATACTGAATGAGAATAAGCTATTGATCTCACTTCCAGTTTCAAAGACATGCATAACAAATGCATGAAAGGTCAGTTTGCTTTCTAGAACTAATACACATGACTGTAGATAATATTACCTTATGAGTACGGAATCTGAGTACAAGTGTTTGATTTCAGGTATGAGCACAGTTTCCCCAGCACTGTCAGGGACAGAAGAAGAAGAAACATACCTTGTATATCGACAGCAGATTTGCTATTCTTTGCTCCAAAGTTCCCTCTCATTCGGAACAAATATGTTGGATAGTCTGAATGGAGAATTATAGTCTTAGGATCCTGATGACATCTTTAATTCCTTCAAGGACAAGTTCTCACCACTTACAATTAATTTTAATAAGTTGTTGTTGTTGTATCTTTCGGCTTTTCCCGGTTAGGGGTCACCACAGCGGAACTCCAGTCCACTAATGATTGGCAGATAGATTTTTACGTGCTGAGTTGCCAGCCCTGATACACAACCTTCAACGAAGGTACACCCATTCACGTATGTCTCCAAGCAGAAGATGCTCTAGCTGAAAATCGAACCGGACAGCGTCTTACTGTGAGCGACAATTTTAATAAGAAATATACTAATAAATGAGTGGATTTTCTGGTTAGGTGGCATGCATGCACCTAGTGAGCAGTTGTTCTGAAGCATAGGAAACAATAGAAAAGGTGTAGTTAATTGTACTGAGGGCATAAATTGTATTCCATAGATCTCATTTCTGACATCTGTAACATACTGAATACAGAAGCAATTCTTCCAATCTTTTCTGATAGCTTAGATTTCCTTAAGCCAGAAATCTTATCTAGGGGCCTTTGTGGTTCTTTCTAGGTGTTTGTTATGTCTAGCAAGATACATCCCAAAGGGGTACTGCATTTTATAATTGATATAATCAGAATATAAGGGGACAATGACTTCTTTGGATCTAGATAATGTTCCCTTGACAATCAGCTGCCCTAAGTAGAAGTACTTTCTGACTACTGTTGTTACATGATGATCAAAGCAGCAGGAATTTATAAACCAAAGTTCTAAGGTCTCTAATAATATTCTCATTTTGGAGTGGTGTATTGCCTATGCTTGGGGGGGGGGTCACCATATGTGACAATATTACACATTTTAGTATTTGATTTAACCTCATTTATCTTGTAAAGTCTAATTTCTTTTTGCAGGGTTTCAGTCTCAGAGGGTTAGTTAACAATGATTCCTACCTTATAGCTGTCCAAAGACTAGGTCAGCTACAGGTCTTAGTTCAAAGTTGGGAGATAAGAAAAGTGAATGTCAAACAAAAAGAGTTCCTGCATGGAGCTCTGCTGCACACTACTAGTTAATTTCATACACTTTGATTAGGCACCTGCTATGTGCACCATATGGTTCTATCATTTAGTCAATTTGCTATCCATCTTACTACATACAGATATATTTGTAATGCATTTAGCTTGCTAATTATAGTAGTATTAGGTATGCTATTTGAACATCAAGACTGCTGTCAACAGCTTTTGTTATTCTTTCAAAGAAGTTAAACAGATTAATATGATAAAGCCAAACTGACATGAGTCTAGCCTGGAAAGATTTTTAATATCATAGTTTACCAGGGCTGATGACTTTGTGTCTGCTCAAACTGCAGGCTTGTATTCCTACCTTCCTATTGCAGTTTTTCTGGAAAAAAAGTCCATCAGCAGCATCAACTCATAATATAACAGAATCTTTCCTAGGGTTTTCTTTTTGTATTAAATGAACTAGCTGGCTATGTCTCTTTTCTCAGACTGGATTTCAGTCAACGGTATCTGTGCTCTTGCCTATGATAACTGATTGGATTTGTCAGATGGTTTCAATCTAGTTTCTAGTATCTCTGGCACACCTTTAACATCCAGCACATCCCTACTCATTTCCAATCATCACACCAAACTGTTTTCCTCACTATAATCAGTATTCAACATTTATTGACACTTGCAGTTAGCAATCTGGTGTTCTTCACCTTCTAATGCCCATTCCTAATGGTTTCTGCAGTATGACCAAAAATTATGTCCTTGGAGTAGGGGAATTTCATTACTTTTAAGAAAAGCACCAAAGTAAATGGTATATATATATATATATATATATATATATTTATTTATTTATTTTATTTTACATTTGTTAACCGGGCTAGTCTAGCTGGATATATTTCCATTTTCAGTAGAGGCCGGGGAGAAAAAACTCACATATAGAGATTACAGATTACAGACTGGTAGGACTTAGACAAGGAATATTGTTATCCAAACAAGAGTAGGAGTTAAAAATTTCTAGACATATATATATATATATATATATATACCATTATTACAAATAAACACATGAAGCTCATCAGTAGAATACACATAAGAAAATAGATTACATTTGAACAAAATAATTTCCCCAACCCTTTTGTCACAACCAGTGCTTTGAGCTAACCAAAATTAAAGAACAATTCCATAATTTGTTATATAGCAGTTCATCATATCTTAGAATATACAGAATCCGTAATACACTCAAATTTAAATCTAATATCTTTTAATAAACCTGCATATTTCTCATACATCAAATTTCTAATGCTTTAATAACTTCTTCCCAAAAACTCTGTATTCCTACACATGTAATAAATGCATGCTCCTTAGTTTCTTTAACTTCACAAATATCTGTCAATCCATTCTCAAACACTTTTCCCATTTTTGCAAATGGGGTTGGGGTATCACTTCAACAGTGACAATCATTTTGAGCCAAGGTTTACACCACCGGGTGGCTAGCCCTGACATGGTAGTTCATCCGTACCATACCCTCACACACACATTCACACCTAGGGCCAATTAAGAGTGTCCAAACCATATGCTGCATGTCTTTGGAATGTGGAAGGAAACCAGAGCGCTGGAGGAAACCCATGTGAACACAGGGAGGACATGCAGACTCTGCACAGAAGGCACCTGATACAGTCTTTCTCTTGCATTATCCTATATTTCATCTGTGTTTTTAATAACAGTTTACCTAACATAAGTTTCTAAAGAGAATCCTGCACTTCTGGAATTTATTTAAATCTAACACTCCTTTTTTGTTACCTATCTTTACAGATGTCATCTAATTTATCTCAGTAATAAAAGATATCCATAATATATTCCTACCATCATTTCTTCTAGGTATATTCTCCAAAATGTTTCCTTTCCGACTTCTTTTTGTATCTGCATGTTCCATTCCATTACAGTATAATGAATTTCTTTCTTCCTCGTTTGATGTTGTAGAATTCCCTGTACTTTTGTATACATTCCATAGGATACATCTAATTATTTCACTCTCTTTACATCTCAATTTATTCAAAGTAGAATTGTAAAGTTCAAGAGTAAAAATATACAACTGGATTCATGAATCCTAAACCTGCCTCTTCCTTTCTACAATAAACTAGATTTGTTTTAAGAGATTTAGATAAATAATAAATGAAAATCTAACAATGCTTTTTCTTTTGCCTTTTGGTAATGGAAATACATTATATGAATATTCCAATTTATTAATTGCAAATGAATGCATTACATATACTTTCTTCTAAAAAAATAATTTAAAAACAGGTATTTTCTGTAATGAAGCCTTCGACATTTTGAGAAAACTCTCCCATCGTTTTAAATACTGCATCTCATTTCCAAAAGTAATTCCCAAACCAGAAATACTTTTAGTATAAAATAATATTTTTTAAGCGTAGTACAATTACCATACTCTTTACTTTTGTTTGTGTTAAATAAAACAACAAAATGTATTAAGTATTCTAAATGCATAAAGGCAACATATATCCAGCACTGGGCATTAACAGTTAAAATGAGATCATCTGCATAACATAAACCAAAAGGTACATATAAGCTCTTATTATTTTCCAGTCTCGCTGCCATATATTTTGAATTACATTCTTCAGTAATAGCAAACACAACTAAAGCAAACAATAGACTACCTAACAGGCATCCTTGTTTAACCCATCTTTTTACCTGAATCATTGTGTCAGCACAACCATTTACCAATAGCCGTATCCAAAACATATGATATATATTTTGTATGACAATACTAATATTAGTACCAATTCCATAACTATCGAGAATCTGACATAAAACCGCATGTGCAAGTACATCATATGCATTTTGATTATCACAGGTTAAGATCACTGCATCAATGTTTTCCTTTGTACACCATCATTTATTTCTCTTAGTGATATTAAGATAGCATTGATAAGCTTTTTTTAGCAGCAAATACACCATCATTGAATTTTTAGTCAATATTATATTTAATCTTAATTGCAACATTTTACAAAAAATGTTGATAACCTGTCACCTGTTTAATAAAAAAATTTAACAAGATGTAGCAAAAGGCAAAAAATAAATGGTAATGGCAAACAATGCCTCCAACCAGCAGTCAATTCGTAAAAGTAGAAAAAGGAGGCACCAGACCACAGCTGTAAATAACATAAAACAATTTTTAATCCAAAGACAAATAACAGGTGAGCACTTTCATGGACTAAGCCACTTCATCAGACAATGTAATGAAAAGCTCTTCAGATTATATACCCAACAGTTCAATTAATTATGTTAATGTATAACCCTTCCCTCCTGCCTCAAAGTCATATTACATTCAGCATGAACTCTTCTCCAGATAAAATTCAAATACAAAATTTCTTTCTAAAAGTCACTTAATAACATTAACATACATAATAAATCAGAATTGAAGTTTCTATACACAAAATTTTCACAATAACATCACTGTAACAGTATTATAGCATAATATAAAAATATATACAAGTTTAAAAACACACTTCATATATAAACTTAAAATAACATGACATGGAAGCTGCCAATTACTTTTTTAGGTCTCTAGCTAATAATATGGGCTTAATATTCAGTTTATCATTGAGACCCTTTTCCCATATTCGCCCTGAGTCTCACTATCCATTCTAGTTCTTTAGTCTCTGTCTTCAACTTGACATCTCCCACTCTATAGTTATTAACAACCCTGTCAATAACCATGAAATGAAAAGTGTGTGCAACACCATACCTCTCAACATAACTTGCCAGAGCATTAGTGTTGGTCATCCTCCCTATATCATAGAGGTGTTCCCTCATCCGATCCCTTAACCTCCATGTTGTCATGCCCAGTTTCCCATACTGCAAACATTTCATTTTTTAACAGGAATTAATGAATTGTGTAGAAGAATCACAAACAATTTTTTCATCTGTCCTTATATATAATGCATGCTCTATACCCTTTAATATTTGCAACACTTCAGAAATGGTGCCATTTCCAATCAACAGCATTTAATATAAAAAATCTTCCACTCTCCATTCTAAACATTCCATACATCATAAAGTTTTTTGAATGTTATGATGAATTTTCTGCAAATGCAATGATGAAAATAACTGAATGCTGTTATCTATATCTGCAGTTCTTAACTGCAAAATGAAACTCTTTTGTATAATGTTTATACCAACTATATGATACAATGACCACGGAGTGCATAATTTTTAAAATCGCACATTTAAAAAATTTCAGCAGCTATCATATTTTCAAAGATCAACTCACAAAATGAGTTTCTCTCAACATGAGTAAATGCTTTAACATTAGCTGCAGTAGTGCCTAATGGCAAAGCTAATTTAGTGCTATAACTCATATCTGTTTATCACTAAGTCCTTTTCAAAAGTAATCCATATAATTACTTTTAAAAAGGACTTATGAATAATCAGTTATTGAATAAAATTAGTTTGTTGCTTTGTCATATCATTTTTAATGATTTGTTTATATTAAAATCATAACCTCTTGATCATATAACTTGCTCCATATTTCTTTCATACTCTGTCATTCATTTTGCTTTCTGTTACAGTCCAGCGCATGAGTATTATACACTTTTTCCCTTGCATCTCCAGCACCATACATTCTCCCACTGTCCTTCCTCACTTACTGATTTTGGGCTCTTATACCATCTGTGTAATAAGCTCATATGCTAGTCCCTCTCTGTCTCTGAATATTTAAAGCTGTCATTATTTCCTAAGCTTCATTCCATTTGTCTTTGCTGTCAAACACCCCACTTTTCTAAACCCACCTTTGCCTTACTTTTCCAGAACCAATCATGTTTTCTTCCCCTTCCAAATTTCTATATATTCTCCCTATCCTTCATTCTTCTACTTCCCCCCTCTCTGTTTACTTCCTACCTTCACACACTCTTTCATGCCCTCTTTTTTCTTTTCCCTTACTATCTTTCTGTACCTCAGCCAGTCTCTTTTGCTAAGACTCAAAGCCCCTCTTAAATGTTCAGTAGTCCTAAATTATCCCTTATTACACTTTCCTGCAACTGCTCCACTTATCTCAAACCTTTCTCTTCTCGCACTCCAAACACCTTCTAATACATCTGTTGCTCTCACCTATTACATCCCTAATCCTTGTCCCCCGCAGTCATCTCTGTCTTACACATTCCTTCACGAGCTTCCTCAAATCAACCTCCATCACAATCTCTATTTCCCTAAATATAGTCTTTCGCCTCATCTTTTCATTGTCTACCCTCACTTTTTATGTAACATCTCATTTTCTAGACCATTTCAATCTTTGTACCACTTTTACTGCAACTGAATAACTCCTACACTTGGTATACTACTTCCCTCATGACATTCCTTAACCTCTTTCTTTCCTTCTCTCGCCAAACAAATGTGTTACACACCTTCTAAATCTCTAATAATCACACTGCCAATAGCTTTTCTATAAATGCCTTTATATATGAATTATTACTGGTCAGACTCCTTGTGCTCCTTCTGCATATCTACTTGTGCAGCATCCAGTTATTATATCTGCAAATGCTCACACATTTTGTTTTCTCTTCCACTGTGGGGAATACATTATTTCCCTAAAGCTGCTTTCCCTCTCCCTTTGACCACAACATTAGGTTTAGGTTCATAGGTTCATAGGTGTGTACTAGGCTAATGGCCCTGGAACCTTTACAAGCCTAGCTCATAGAAGTGCCCTGGCATCATGTCGCCCGACATTAGTTCCCAGTGCCTTTATCAAGTAGAGACACTGGAGTGATCCCCAGGGTGAAATTTCTATTATAGGTTCATAGGTGTGTACTAGGCTAATGGCCCTGGAGCCAAATCCAAATGTCAAACAGGCATTGGCATGAGAGCAGGCTCAAACCTTGTAACTTGTGTATGGGAAACGAATACTTTAGCCACTGTGCTAAAAGATCTCTTCCAGTATTTAATACTGGATTCTGAACTCCTTTTCCCACCTCTAATACCACAGACTTTTTGGGAAACAGCATTCTTGAGTCTGTGCCAAACTCTTCAAAAGTCCTTAAAGCTTGAGATGGCCTCCCTTCTACATTCTGCATTACTAAAATACACCCATCAGTGAACAAGATAGTGGTATTTCCTTTTCTTTTTCCCTTTACTTCACAGTTTTTTATTACTCTGTTTGTCTCTCAGGAAAAAGGACACATCCTGAACATACTTTACCCAATACATCTCCGTTTACTGAAACTGGAATATTTGGTTTCCTGTATAGAGCTCTAATGCTTCGCTCAGCCTGGCTTTCCTCCCAAAAAAGTTTTTAATATAGCTATTCAGTCTGCTGAATCAAAAGCCTTCTGTATTTCAATAATCACCATCCTTGTTCCATTTATTCTTTCCTATTATACCGGCATACAAAAATGTCATAATAACCTTCAATGATCTGTAAATAACCTGTCTTTCATAAGACCCCTCTGAAAATCCCCTACCACTTTTGGTAAGTGGACATTTCATTTAACCATATTTTGGCATCACTATTACACAGTGAAATTGGGGTATAGTTTGGCAGGCCCTCCTTATCCCTCTTACTCTTATGTAGCACTACCATCTCTGCTTACAAAATGAACTTCAGCTTCATCTCCTCTTCCCCACCCTATAAAACAGACATGCATTTATTCTCCTACCTGCACCCCTACTAATTTATAATGGGCAATCAGAAAACCATCCTGCCTCAGTTTTCCCTTATGTAGTTAATCACTAACACAACACCCTAACGCATCACTTCATACGACTTTTCCCTATTTTCTTCCTTCATCTCCAGACTTTTCCATTCCTCAGACAGTACCACCAAACTTCTTATTTTGTATGACATTTCTTATAAAGCTTCCTGAACTCCTTATTCTGAGACCCTTTTATTTTCTCCATCTCTATTCAAATTAACCATGTTTTTTTCTACAAATCTTTAAGTTTGTATATTAGCAACTTCCTGTCAATTAAAATTGTATGTTCCACTTGCCCACCTCTTCTACGTGTACTTATATCTACTTCTCCTCTAACTCCTCTGTTTCCTTCTGAAACTCCCTTATACTTTGTACTTCAAATGCAATTTCTACTCCATGAATTCGTCCTCCTTTATTTATCTATATCTGCTCCTGTCTTGGTTACATTTCCCTCTCCCTTTTGTATAATGTCTCCTCCGTTTCTGCCATCCTTCATATGATTTTTTTACCCTGCAGGCTTTTTTTTATTTCAAATCATCCTCTTATTCCTGTCTGCTGTTCTTCCAGTTGTCCCTTTAGACCACTTCATTAGCAATTTTCTGTAGCACCTGAACTTCATCTGGTCCTCTCCATTCATGCCCTTCTTTCTAGTCCTTCTTTCTGTCCATCCCTTCCACACCACAGTCACTAAGGAATGCTATGGCACCTCTCTTTCACATGTTCACTAATCACTAAAAAGGGGTATGGCACCTCCCTTTCACATGTTAACTAGTCACTAAAGTGGGGTATGGCACCTCTGTTTTTTCACATGTCTATTGACTCCACTTCACACAACGTTTACTGTTGAGTATAATTCTATCTAATCTATTTGCTTGCTTTCCTTCCTGACTTCTAAAAGTAAGCTGCCTCAAATCTCTGCACTTCTCAATCTTCCTGTCTCTCTCTCTCTCTCTCTCTCTCCATGTATCGGGCATTCCGATCCTTCTCATATACTGCTATCTACTTTTCTGAAGTACAGGCTAACGCAGAAGGTCTTTGGCTAACGAAGTTCGCAGAAGACTGCAAACTAAGAGCCATAATCAAAACTCCTAATGATGTGGACATCCTACAAAAGGGCCTCACTGAGACAGATGCCTGTTGTAAAAGCCATGGCCTCAAGCTCAATGCCAAAAAGTGCATTGTCACCCCCTTTGGTAAAAACTCTGTATCCATGAGCTACCACATAGGTGGTAGTCTACTTAACACCGAAAGTGTGATAAGAGACCTTGGAACAAAGGTGGACAATAATCTCTCCTTTGATAATCACATCGCCACAGTAGTCAGGAAATCCTTCTACGTGGCACACTTCATCACAAAAGGTTTCTCATCTAGGAAAAAAGAGGTCATTGTTCCCCTCTACTTGTCACTCATTAGACCCATTATAGAGTACAATGCCCCTTTTGGTATGTACCTCACAAGACATCTAGAACAACTGGAAATGCCACAGAAATACCTCACAAAGAGGATTACTGGCCTCAAACAGATGCCCTACGCAGACCGTCTCAAATAACTCCAGCTTTACTCCGTTGCATATCGCCTACTCAGAGGCGATCTCTGCCTAACATACAAAGCTATGTCAAACCCAGAACTGTCGGACATGCTCCACTTAAAGAAATCCCAATCCATCTGATCTACATGCTCTAGGGACCTAAACCTTGTCACCACAATGAACAGAACATGCTGGAGGGATAGATTCCTGTCCCAGAGACTTCCCATACTCTGGAACAAACTACCAATCTATATCAAACAAAGCTCCTCATTAGCACTCTTCAAGAAAAATCTTGATGATTGGGTTCATAGGTTCATAGGTTTATACTAGGCTATCTGCCCTGGGGCAATTACAAGCCTAGCCCGATTTTGTTTGGCTTATGCCACCCCTTGATTTGAGTATACCGTGCCCTTTTTAAGGTTTAGTTTACTGTGCCTCTGTCTAATAGTGACACGGAAGTAATCCCCGGGACAAACCTATGATTCCCAATCCACTCATCAAGATTCTTCTTGAAGAGATTCAGTGAGGTGCTCTGCCTAACATGAATTGGAATTCTATTCCAGAGTGAAGGGAGCCTCTGGGTTATGAATCTGTCCCTCCAGCAAGTTCTATTTATTTCTGTGCTGAGGTTCAAGTCCCTCGAGCGTGCAGCTCTAAGGGATTTAGGTTTACTGAGGTGGAGCATGTCCATTAATTCTGGATTGGACATAGCTTTATATGTCAGGCATAGATCGCCTCAAAGTAGGCGGTATGCAACTGAGTAGAGCTGGAGTTTTTTTAACCTAGCAGCATATGGCATCTGCTTGAGTCCCTTGATCCTCTTGGTGAGGTACTTTTGGGGTCTTTCTAATTGCTGCAGGTGTCGGGTAAGGTACATCCCAAAAGGGGCACTATATTCTATGATAGGCCTGATGAGGGATGAATAAAGGGGCATGGTTACCTCTCTTGATCTAGATCTGAATCCTTTCATGATGAGGTGGGCTACGTAGAAGGTCTTTCTAACCACTTTGGCAATGTGGTTGTCAAAGGAGAGATTGCTATCAACTTGGGTCCCCAGATCCCTAATTATTTTCTCTGTACTTAATGGGTTATCGCCTATGTGGTAATTTGTGGGCACATTGTTTTTGCCAAAGGGTATGACTATACACTTTTTGGCATTTAGCTTTAGACCATGGCTCTGGCACCAGTTATCCGTCTCTGTGAGACCTTTTTGAAGGATGTTTGTGTCAGCTGGAGAGTTGATTATGGCGCCCAGTTTGCAGTCATCTGCGAACTTGGTGAGCCATAGTCCTCCCACATTGGCCTGTACCTCGGAAAAGTATATACCGAACAAGAACGGTCCAAGGACAGAACCTTGTGGGATGCCACTTGTGACTGGTTTTGAGTCTGACATAGCTCTAGAAACTCTCACTCTGTGGGTTCTGTCTTTGAGCCAGTTTGCAACCCATCTTGTGACATAGGGGTTTATATTTAAGCTGGATAGCTTATCTATGATGCCCGAGTGGGGTATTGTGTCAAATGCCTTTGCTAGGTCCAGATAGGCTGTGTGGACTACCTTCCCTTCATCTATGGCTTTGGTGACTGTTTCAAAGAAGTCGACCAGGTTCAAAAGGCAGGATCTGCCCTTGACGAAGCCAAATTGGGTAGGATCTAGTGTCTGTAGGTCCCCAGTGTCTTTGTTTATGAACTCCATGATGATCCTCTCCATAGCCTTGCAGACTAGGCTAGTCAAGCTTATGGGGTGATAGTTTCCAGGGTCCGTAGAGGCTCCACCTTTATGGAGTGGGACCACTGTTGCTGTACTCCATTCTGTGGGCATATATCCTGTAGTGAGGCTGAGATTGTACAGCTGTTTTATTTGAGGGGTTAGTTCTTCTTGGAGTTCATGTAGGATGCAACCCGGGACACCATCTGGTCCCATGGAAGCAGTGCTTTTTGCTTTGGAGAGGGCAGCCTTCACCTGAGCATCAGAGATGTTTGGGAGGCAGCCCTCTGCCGGGATAGATACTTGCTCTTTTGGGGGGGAGGGGGTGGAGAAGTTTGCACTGAACCTGTCTGCCAGGATATTGGTGATGTCTGTGGGTTCAGTGTGTTTTTTGTCATTTAGAATCAACTCAGAACAAGTCTGGGAGTTGCATCTCAGGTTCCTAACATAACTGAAAAAAGCCTTATGATTGTATTTAGTGTCCTGTGCAATTTTTCTCTCAAAGCTGGCCTTGGAGGATTTTATGAGGGATCGTAATTTTTTGCTAGTACTGATCAGAGCTGCCTTCCCTATTAGGGATTTTGCTCTATCATGTAGTAGCTTCCTCCTTCTGTTGCACAGTTTATTTATGACTGGGGTCCACCAGACTGGATGCCTGCCTTTGGATGATTGGGTCTTGGTTTTGTTTGGGATAGCATGATCCATGCATTCCTGGAGATGTCCGTAGAATGTGTTTATATAGGATTCTGCAGTTTGGGCAGTAGTTTCCACTGGCCCTGGGGCCTTGAAGGATTCCACTTCGGTTTTGAGAAGTGAGAAGTTCACTTTTGAGAAGTTCTTCACTGTAGTTTTCTGGGTTGGGGGTGGGGTCGGGATGTGGATATCCAGTGAAATTAATTTATGGTCTGATCTTACCAATGAGGGATATACTTCTGGTATGGAGCATAGAGTACCCATGTTGGTAATGATCAGGTCTAGTATGTTATCCCCTCTTGTGGGAGTGGTGACTAATTGTTCCATAGCATTTGAGTTTATAATTTCCAGGAACCTTTGGGCTAAGGTGCTGGGGCTTGAGTAGTGCTCCCAGTCTATGTTTGGGTAGTTGAAGTCGCCCAATATAATGGTGTTTGGAGAGATCTTCATGTTCTCCAATGTTTTCAGGAAAGCCGAGTGGGATTCCTGACTTTGAGAGGGTGGTCTGTAGGATGCTATAAACTGAAAAGCAGTCTTGCCCACTGTTAGTTGCACATGGATGATCTCCGATGCCGTGCAATGCCACTAACCTGGAGGTGTGGATATCCTTGATAAATATGGAAACTCCCCCTCCTTTTGTGGTTCGGTCCAGGTTTTGGGGCCGGAAAGCATGATATGAGGTATAACCTGGTAGTGCTGGGGTGCTCTCGGGAGCCTTGAACCAGGTTTCTGTCACTGCACAGATATCGATGTTCTCCATACTGAGGAGAGCTTCGAGTGCGTGCATCTTGAGGTTAAGACTTCTGGCATTTAGCAGCATTACCCTTAGTTTCTTGTTCCTTGTGCTGTCTATGGAGGTGGGTTTGACTTTTGAGCCTTGCCTAAAAAAGGCACTATGGGGGTGGCAAGAGCCTTTGTCAATATCCGAAAGCCCAGTGGTGACAGGTGCAAGCCGTCCCTAGCGAAGCAACGTGGCTTGTCGAGCATGTCATCCCAGGCTGACAGATACTGGATCCCCTTTGAATGACACCAAAATTTTAGCCAGTTGTTAAAATCAATCATTTTGTCTTTGTACTGTGGCATCATTCTAGGTGAGGGTAAGATGCTGCTCAAGGTCAGGGTCATACCGGCCTGGGCTACATGATCAGAGAGCTCCTCTATGTCTCTTTTCATGTAGTCCAGGGAGGTACAGCTCAGGTCATTCACACCAGCATGTACGATGACTGAATCATATTTGTATTTGCTTTGGAGTGACCTGAGTGCTTGCATAATGTGGCAGATCCTAGCGCCCGACAGGCAGCTCACTGTGACCTTCTCTTTGTTCAGCCTGGTGAGCGGGATGTCAGTGTGTCTGACAATAGAGTCACCTATTACAAGAGTATCAGGTGTGTTATTCAGCCTTAAGGGCTGTGGCAGCTTGGCACACTGACTTTGTGGGCTATGTGTTGTGCGTGTTTTGTTTTGGAGTAGCGTTTGCTTGGATGTCTGCTTTGGAGGTCTCTGTTGCTTAGATAGATTTTTATTTAGAGCCTCTGAGTATGTTTTTGTGTATTTATGTGTTTGGTTGGATGGGAAATAGGCAAATCACCTCTATGGCTCTGCTTGACAAGGGCACAGGAAAATAATTTTCTTGGGTGGCGAAAGCCAGGGTACCTTTTTGGCTAGGTTTATATAGGCCCTAGGGCCAATAGCCTAGTACCTACCTATGAACCTATATATGCTTCTGCGATTTAACACTGATCTTTCTCTTCCCAAATAACATAGCGCACCTTTGCTCCAGCATTATGTTAAAACCACATGCCTATACTACCTTGTTGTCTTTCCTTTTTTCGTTTACTATCATCTCAAAACAGCCCATCATTGCTCTTCCTCCATCCTCATTTGGACCATAATACAAAAGTATAATTACTCCCTTGTTCTCAAAAAAATCTCTGCACACTACCCTTCTTCAAGTTTCACCTGTCACACTTTCTCCACACCAACCTCCCTGTTCTATTACTAATATGCCTGTTCCTCTTCTTCTTCCACATAGAGCAGGGTCTACCCCCCAAGTAAATTGTTACTTCTGCATTTATCTTTTTCCATCATAGACAGCTCCTCTAAACACACTCTGGCCAGTCCTCACCTCTAGCTTCTACTGAAAACGTCCTCCATTTTTATCAATTTGTTCACTCCCCACATTACAACCTCTTACCTGCTATCTGTTTCCCCACTCCAAATTGCTTTTTGGTCCTGAGGAGCTGAACTCCAAGGATCTTTTGGTGTGCCACATAGGTACACCAGAGCTCCTGCCTCTCCTGACAACATAGGTCAGAGCTACTGCCTGTCATCTTTTTTAACTGCCACTGGAGTATTTTTCCCTGATCATTTTTGTACTGCCACCTGTCTTTATTTGTTAGCCTGCTCCTCTTTCTGCCTGCTTCCCCGGCCCTATAGCCACTCCCCCTTGAGTAATATCTTCTTTGTTTGTCTTCATGACTTACCTCTCAACACCTTACCTTTCCAAACTCCTTTATACTACCACCTACAACTTTTAATGTTGTGGGATAGACTAGGTTGTAAATGCATACCTTTCTTTATATATTATACTTTTTATCCACAAATGCAATCTATCCCAAATATTGTCCTACTGCCTCCTTTCCTTAATCTACAACACGTCATCGTAATACTAATGGACTGATACTCCACCTCCCACCTCCAACATCCAATGGTGCAATTGTTCCTCCTCCTAGAGCTTACCACTCGCACTATTTATCTCTTTATTTATTTATTTCATTGTGCCTAGTTACCGCATTTGAGTGTGTACTTTTAGCTCCTAGTGGGTGTGGCTTGAGCTTTAAAAAAAATGAAGTTATCACCTTGCAGTTCAAAGAAATATTCTTATCTCTGGAACCATAAATGTTAATGTTAAAAGAAAACTGTAAATGGCAAACTATTCAAGATAAATAATGTTTATATCAGTATCATTCTTTCAGTTCAGTGCTTTAAAATTGATTTTATAAGCCGAAATAAAGGCAGTGCATATTAATTTTGTAATGTTGTACAAACAGCTCATGTAATCTCAATAACCATTCAATTAACACACATACTGCCAGCAGGAGTTTCTTCATACAGCTATGAGGTTTCATATGAGGCTAGGCAGTTCTCTTCATGTGACCTAAATGTTGAGATATTAGAGAAATGTGAAAATTATTAAAATAGAAATAAACAGTATATAAATAATATTCAATATCTCTTAGATGCATTAGACAGAGGCCAAATATCAATACAATTGTGTGTGCCATCATGAATGTTTTAAGATGAAATCTCCTGATTCCTTGTATATAGCATGGTATTGGAATTATTAATGTAAATATAAAAAAAGCAATATTTGACCCCAGTAGGAGGTAACTAAAAAATGCCTGGAGGAGCACTTCGCTGTAACAAATTAGTATTAAAGATTATTCTCCAGTGTGACAGCAGTAAGCCCTCTCCTGCCATCAAATTCATGCAATTCCAGGATATACCAGCCTTGTCACATCATTTCTTGCTTTAATGGCCTTGCCATAAAATCGAATCTTTAGTTTTCTGGCATTACATCTTCACAGTGATATGTCTACTTCTAGGCCTCCAATATTCTGAACCAACTCTGTGATGCATGAATGAAAAAGTCTCATAATATCTCACACCTCCACTCTTTCAGCCACTCCAACAGTTATGAGATTATTTCAGTGAGCACTGTTCTCCAGGTCGGTCATTTTTAACTACCTTTGTCTAACCTGGATTTGAGTTCCATTAGCTCGTTTTCATGGCGCTTGACCTCTGTCATTAGTCTTTCAACCAAGAGGTCAATCCTGGTATGATTTACTCAAGTCATCCTGTCTCCTTTCCTGTTTTGCATGTTGCATAATAACCTGCTTTGCTCCTACATTAACTCATGCCCTCAAATATAGCTCTTCTGAGAATGTACCTTTAATTCCAAGTGGGTGTAGCTTTAGCCTTTGAAAAATGAAGTTATCACCTTACAGGTTTAGCAAATACTCATTGACAGAGGTTAAATATCAATACAGCTGTGTTTGCCATCATGTATGTTTCAAGATAAATTATTCTGATACCTTGTATGTAGCATGGTTTTGGAATTATTAATGCAAATATAAAGGAGGGGCCACAACTGACCCTGGTAACTATCGCCCCATAAGCCTGACTAGCCTGGTCTGCAAGGCTATGGAGCGCATCATCATGGAACTCATTAACAAAGACATTGGGAACCTCCAAACACTTGACCCGACCCAGTTCGGCTTTGTTAAGGGCAGATCATGCCTACTAAACCTGGTTGACTTCTTCGAGACAGTCACCAAGGCCATAGATGAGGGAAAGAGGATTACTGGTCTCAAACATATGTCCTATGCAGCCTGACTGAAAAAACTCCAGCTGTACTCAGTGGCATATCGCTTACTCAGATGTGATCTCTGCCTGACTTACAAAGCCATGTCCAACTCAGAATTGATGGACATGCTCCACCTAAAGAAATCCAAGTCACTGCGAGCCATGCACTCTAGTGAGCTAAACCTCACCACAACAATAAATAGAACATGCTGGAAGGATAGATTCCTGACACAGAGACTCCCCATGCTTTGGAACAAAATTCCAGATTACATCAGGTAGAACCCCTCACTAACACTCTTCAAGAGAAACCTTGATGAGTGGATAAGTGACAGAAAATACACACCTGGGATCACTTCATTGGCTCTGCTTGACAGAGGATCAGTTAATTAATCAATGGGGTGGTGAAAGCTGACACACTCTGGCTAGGCTTATAAATGCCCTTGGGCAGATAGCCTAGTACCTACCTATGAACCTATGAACAAACAATGTTTGATACCTAGAGGTGCAGTAGGAGGTAACTGCAGAAACACTTGGAGGAGAATTCTGCTGTTATCAATTAAGTTTCTTTAAAGTCAGATTGCATTTCTGTTCTTCAATGGCCATAGTTTACCCATTTTTCTTTCTTCATTTTCCAAAACAACTATTACAAACTTTACTTCTGCTTTGTTTAGATCTCCAAGTGTAGTTAGATCTTTCCAAAACCTTCAAATTACACTTATTTCATGATCTGTTTCCTCTCTCCTCCTCCTTCATCCTACCAGTACCATATTTGGCTTTTTTATTTTTATTTATTTATTTATTTTTGCAAGTAACCAAACCTTGTTTTAACCTACCATGCCCCAAGACAGGTCTGGGATTAACACACACAATTTCACCTGTATTTGCTTTTTCCATGTTTATCATTCCTCCCCTTCCATTTAGGTAAAAATAATTTTCTTTTGTGCCCCTGCCTTCTGCTTCATTACTTCATGCTGTTTATTATACCACATAGTGTTTTTACAGTGAATAAATGCTGCAGCCCACCTCAGCCTTGATGTTCTTCATCAACTATTGTCAACAAGATGTACCCTTTTCCTCTGAATTTAGTCCCTAAGCCATTTACACATGTACCACACCTCTCCGTTACAACTTGTCTCCTGGATCTTAAACTCTCCCCTGCTCTTCCACATCTCCTTGCAAATCTACAATTTAATTTGGAGTCACACTGCTTTATATGAACCTTCCCCCTTACACAACCATCTTCTTCAGCATCCCCAGGCTTTTGATACATTTCTCTGGTCATCAAAGTCTGCTACTTTGCAGAGCATACTAATAGCTTAGTAACCAACTTGTCTTGCAAGCGAATGTGTCTGGTTCTCTGTGCAGCCTGAGAGATTTCCTGGTTAACATGAATTAAGAGTGGATTATGGACAATTAATTATTTCTACATCATCTCTCTCTCTCTCTCTCTGCAATAAAGAATTTGCAGTCAAGTACAGCAAAAAATGCAAAAAGAAACATTTTATGTAGAAATTAACTTCTCAGCTCACCCTACTACCATGTGAACTTATGTATATCAAATCTAAAGCCACCTAACCTATCCCTGGGGCAAACAAAATTGATCTATTAAAGTTCTGATATTAGAATTAGTGCCTACCAATTGCCAATAAATAAAACATTTTTTTTTTGTAATCCGAGATCATGAAATTCAAGCAATCTTTGTCTGATGAATGAAATGTTTCCTAGTAAGACCACATCAGTATGCTGTCTGTCACTGCAGATGGTGCACTCAAAAAGACAGTTGAGCAGGGCAGGTGCATCTCTTTGGGGAGATAAAACATAGTTCATAGAAAAGGCGAAGTGAAACATGCACTGCACCAGCTTTGTCGACGCCTGCAAAACTTAATGTTTAAAAGTATGCTAATGTGCTGTCCCTTTAAGAATCCAATGATAAATGCTGTACAGCTGAACATCTACTAGGAATACATTGAATTTCGAATATAGGTCTCCATATTGTCTGAGAACATTCATTGCATGGCTACAGGATAAAAACATGATGCTTCATTACAGCTGTAGTGCTAGTAAAAGCTCATGTGTTACAATATGATGCTACAACTAATATCCACATCTGCAAATAATGCCTGCAGTGAATAGCATGTATACGCTTGGTAAAGAAAGCCCTTAAAAACTGCAGGCACAGATGGATTCTTCTTGAATTTTCCAGTGAAGACTGTGGTAGACAGGAGACATTAGGCATGGAAATAGATTCTTTCTAGAAGAAAAAGTGAAATGACTTAGCATATGTTCCAACTTGTGATGTATATCAGGCCCTTGAAAATAGATTCACTGACATTCACTCAGCAAACGTTGAAAGGCAAAATGGGCAATGAGTTGAAGTATTTTCCCATGGGTAGCAGTGCCCCCTGTACCCTATAACTAACGTAGCTACGTCTGAGCTCTGGAAAACCTTGCATTTAGTCTGGCCTTTCAGTCTCAGTCAAAAAGACTTAAATGATCTTTTCTCAAGTAAATGAAAACAAGAATTCATTTATAAAGCTAGGTTATCAAGACAACAAGGATTATAACCCCGGGTCTATATTATGTTGCCAAAACTGCAAAACTGTGAATGCCGTTTCAGCAACACATAAATGAAGTTTGGGACAAATTAATTTCTCCTGGTCCAAGGGTGGGGGATATTAGTTTTGTGAGGATAATGGTTTGAGTGTTTGGTAGGTAGGTTAGATTGCAGGGTTTGGGTTTAGGTTTTAAAGGGTTAAAGAGAAGGGGAGCTTAGGGGAAGTGATGTAGGGGAGGGATGGACTTAAGTGGTGTTAAGTGGTAGGGCTTAGAGGAAGTAGGCACATTTTGGTGGGAGTTGGTGCTGATGTGGCAACTAACCCATGTCTAGATGACCTTGTAGGTATCGCAGAGTCAGGTAGGTCTTGGATGGCGGGTCTGGGGAGAAGATCCAAGGTTAAGAGTTTTATATATATATATATATATATATATATATATATATATATATATATATATATATATATTTTTTTTCTCTTAGGTTTATAGTAGGAGTGTGGGGAGCGATGGCTGGTATGGGGGATGAGATAGGGAGTTCATGGAAGGGGCAGGAGTTTGCTGTCTTGGAGGAGCCGTGAACTGTGGATGTGTGGTACATAGCATGGCTGGAGTGTGGTGCTTGGCTTACCTGGTGGTGTGTGTGGTTGTTTGGCTTCTTGATTCCCCGGTGGTCTGGTGATGCATGGGTGGTGCTGAGGATGCTCATTGGTTTTCCGGTTGTGGTTCAGTGGATCTTCCTTCTCAGTCGTGGCTCTGATAATCTGAAGGGGGGCAGTAGGGCCATGTGGTTTTGTTCGGTCCTGGTACTTGCAGCCTAGTTGATGCCCTGGTGGTTGTGGTTGGCGGCTATGGCGGGTTGCCTTAGAGGTTAGAGCCAGAGTTGGTGGTGTTGGTGGGGCTGCTCTTTTTGTGCCCAGGTGGGTTTGTGTGGCTATTTGTGTACTCACTGCCTGGTAGCAGTTCGCATTAAGGCAGGCTGTGAACATCCTCACATGGCCGTTGCCTTAGTGCATGCACGTTGGGGGCAGAGGACGTTTGTACAAACCATCAGAATGCTTTCCCTTTTACACAGGGAGCGTTCATGGGATATGCCAGCATAAAAAAATAAATAAATAATAATTACAAGAGCAGCATTTGCAGTGGCAGTTCGGAGGGATTAGTGGTAGATTGCTGTAGCTATGGGTGCGGGGGTCCTGGCATACCTCTCACTGTATAGATTTTGCAGAATGTCCAGGTTTGCCTCATAGTTTCAGTGTTTTCCTCTGGAAAGCTGTGCTTTTCTGGCAGGTAGCTGAGGACTGAAATCATTAAATAATGACAGAAATTTCAGTTTAAGACTCCACATCCTTCAGAAATTCATGCTAATGCAAAACCTATTATTCTGTCAACTTTCCAACTTTGTAAGAGGAATATTTAAAATCTGTCCCTATTGGTCCCCTCAGCATTTTAGGCTGTGTCCAGAGTTCTTGCTCTCAGAGGTCTAGAGGTATGGGTCTGGGATTTGAGACTTGCAGGGGCTAATTGTTTGGGAGCTGTTATGGCAGCAGCAGGAAGGGGATTGCTGGAATTCAACTGAAAGTTCCAAAACTTTGGATTAAATGGCTAAATTCAAATACAGGACAGTCCAGTCCATGATGTTTGCTGTAATGAACATAGAAGAAACTGAAGGGTGACAACATTATATATGGATGGCCACTAACCCTGTATTATCATGTAGCAGCTGCATTCATGTTGTATGTGATAATAGTTTGAGAGAAAATGTTAAAAGAGATTATAAATTTTGGAAAAGGGTATTAATGAAGTTATGTCCTTTCCTTATATAAATATGCCAAAGAAGTATAGCTCTAATTTAGTCTGTTTGGCAAACAGTGAATTAGTGTGGTGCCATTTAGTGGGTTCATAATAGTTCCTTAAGGCTACAGCTCAAATGGTGTAGTGGTACATTACTCTGACTATAGTGTACAGAGTCCTGTGTTTGATACTTGGCAGGGCCGATTATTCCAAGTGATTTCAACACTCACAACAGGCTGTTGCTAAGTGTAGACATTTATAGTATGACAAGTCCCTCCCCACAGGCTAAGGGGTAGAGTAGGTAAGTGAATGGATAATGAATGTAGGACAATGTGGCGAAGGGCGTTAGGGGTGGGATAAGTGGGCTAGGGTATTTCGAGCCAGGGAGTGGTATTAATGTGTGTGTTGTTTCTCTTCTTTCCGATGGCTAACTTACTGGGACTATGTCAGCAGTGGCAAGCTATTGTGGCTTAGGCAGAGGAATTATTTCAGGAGGTGTCGATGTCCGAGGCAGTAACAGAGCAAGAGCAGACACCAGGGCAAAAGAACCAATGTTCCACATTGAGAACTCCAGCCTGGGGAAAAAGGCAGCAGACAGCGAAGCAGGTGGTCGCAGCGGGGGCATCGGCTCCCTGCACGTCTCAAGACGGAGGTTCAGTTAATGGTTTTGCTTCATCAGTTCTGGTTGGGGAAGTGAGCAGTGAGGATTTTGAGGGGAGTGGAGATGAAGGGGAAATCTTAGGAGGAGATCTCGGGAGAGGATGGCATGTGATAGAGGGTGCACAGAGGGGGCAACAGAGGTATCTGGGTACGCTGGAGGGGATAAAGCTGGGGTTGGTTCAGGGTCAGGGGATAATTCAGCTTTAGGCTCAGACATAGGTCCTGAATTTGGGCTGCAGCTGGAGGACTGGTTAGCCACCAAAGCCTTGGGACAAGAGGCAGGAACTGTCTTTTTGATTCTGCACATTCCGGGGTTGGTGAAAGAAAAAATTTGGGAAGGGGAATATGTTAATGTATTTGAGTTGATCGATGTGGAAAGGGTGCAGCGGTTAGTGGAGGCCTGAGTCAGCTAATAATAAGGTTTTGTTGGCAGAGTTAGTGGCTTTGGGGAGGAAAAAGGTAGATAAAATCTGGCCTAGGACATGGGATAATTGGGTGGTAGGCTTTATTTACTATAAAGCTGTGCACCTGGAGAAAGACTGGTCATTGGCCCTGCCACTTCTGGGTTATTTCCTTACCATTTGGGAGGCACAACGATTAAGGCCAGGGAATGCATGACTTTGGTACAATCAGCTTTTCCGCAAATGGAAGTCTGTGGATCAGTCGCTATGTTGGGAGGTGCGTCATCCGGATATATGGTTAGTCATGATGATGGATAGTTATGGTGGCTTTAGCAGAAGAGTAAGCAGGGCAGATGGAGTTGGTGTGTGTTGATCTTTCAATAGTGGCTCTTGGTCTTGAGTAGGGTGCAAATTTTCACACACTTGTTCAAGATGTGGAGGGAGTCGTTCGGCCAATTTTTTTGTGGTCGCTGTGAAGTTGTTCCAACTTGTGCATTGAATTCCAATGTTATGGCTGGGGAGGGTGGGTTTCCCTCCATGCAAGGGTTTCAAGCCATATGGGGTAGGGGTAATTTTTGTGGGTCCAGGGGAAGTAGGTTCTTTAGAGGGAATAGGGGAAGGTGCACCTTTCCCCATTAAGGTGAAGGTCCTGCAGGGCATGTTCTGGGGGTTTCCTGGCCTCGCGATTAAGAATGAGATATTATAGGGGTTTCATCGAGGGTTTCCTATTAAGTCTAGTGTGGAGGGGAAGTAGGTGGGAGCAGCAAGAACCTGCGATCAGTGTGAGGTAAAGAGGACATATTTGAGGGTTCGGTGGAGAAGGAATGGCAGGCTGGGCATTTATTGGGTCCTTTCGACAGTCTGTCCTTCAGTAGTTACAAGGTGCCACCCTTGGGGTTAGTGTCGAACAAATGAGCTGGGGAAGTTAGATTGATACATCACTTGTCTCATCCAGAAGGGGGTTCAGTTAATGATTTAATTGCAAAGGAGGAGGCCAGGATGCATTATGCATCCTTGAATGATGCCGTCAAGGTGATTAACGAATTTCGAAAGCCATGGCTGGTAAAAGTTGACATAGAGTCTGCCTTTTACTTGCTGCCAATCAGGCCGGAGGATTGGCCATTGTTGGGGATGATGGTAGGTGACAAGTACTATTCTGATAAAGCCATGCCTATGGCATGTGCGACGTTTGAGAAGTTCAGTACAGTATTACATTGGGTATGGCAGCAGAGGGTGGGAAGGCTAATGTCAGTTCACTAGTTAGATTATTTTCTACTAGTGGGTGAAGGATGGGAAGAGCCCAGGAAGGTCTGTGGGAGTTTACAAGCATGTGCGAGGAGTTGGAAATACTGTTGGCCCAGCATAAGATGGAAGGTCTGGCGAGAGCATTAGAAATTTTGGGATTAATGGTAGATGTGGAGCAGAGACTGTTTTGTCTGCCTGAGGATAAGATAGAGAGGCTTAGCACAGCTATAAGCTTGGTGCTGGGCAAGGATAAGTTATGGATTCGGTCAGTCATGGAGTTGTTGGGGCTTTTGAATTTTGCCTGTCGAGTGGTACACCCAGGGCATCCCTTTTGTAGGTCGATGACGTTTATGTTGAAAGGGGGATGGAGTAAACTTCATTGGGTTAGGGTGACTGTTAGAAAAATATATATCTAAACATATATGAAGTGCTAGTTTAGAAGCAAATAGTATATAATGCATTTTATTCTATTTTACAATATGGCAGTAGAAATGATCTTGCATGTAATTGCCTGAAGCTTAGCTGCAGTGTGATTGAACTCTGACCCTGGCAGTAACCGGTTCAGCAGGCTTATGTCTTTCAGCATTAATTATTTGCTGGGTTAGAGAAAAATAAATGTATGTACATGTATATTTTTCTTCCTTTCACTGAGGAGGATGGCCTTGTGAGCTCTATCGAAGATAGAGTACAGCTGCTTACCAGATAGACAAAGGAACGTATTAAGAAATGAACTGACTATTGTATTCGAACAGGCCTGGAACCTTAAAAGAGCAACATTTACAGAAAGACATTGTAATTGACCAGGTGCCTTGCAAGGCTGTGTTATTCTCATGGGAAAACTTTTAAAAAGCATTACCTCAGCACCTTCTTATAAATAAAATATTGTGGACTATAGTGATGTAAATGCCCTGTGACTGACCACGTCAGTAAGGTGGGCAAAAGCTGATTGTAAATACTATATAAACAAAGTTACTTCCTGTATAGAGTCAGTCAAAACTCTATACTTGTACTGTATAGTTTTTTGCCTCCTGGTGTACACTAGTAAAACGTTTTGAACTTGAGCTTCCTGTGTTATTGACTGTCATTTTGAAAAGCCTAATGATTTTTTACAGTCTGATTTTAACAATTTATTTGACATTTTGGTCCTTCGGACTGGAATTCCCTTGGTAAGCTACAGGTCAGAGTGTATGGGTGGTAATAAATCTGCGCAGGAGAAGTTGCCAAAATGGTTCTTCTTGAGTGAAAAGACCTCCGACTGAATTGTTGTGTGTAAAGAGGCTGTCCACTTTCTGATCTGTGGCTGAAAAGCGGAAAACTGGATCCCAAGAAGAAAACGTGCAGTCATAAACGGGAGGCTCAGGTAAGGAGAGTTTCCCTCTTTGTCTTTGTTTTAGATCAGGGACCAGGTTACAGTGTATTGTTGTTAAGATTTGTGATAGCAGGTCGAGAACGAATTGAAGTACTGTATATTTGGTCATAGATCAGGGGAAAACAGAGCAGAGTAAACAGTCATTCTAGACACTACTGTGGATACAGGGAAGAAAATACCACGTGGTACGAAAAAAGGGTTACGTAACAGTCTTTTTTAAGACATGGGAAATCAGTGCACTAAGAGATCGCGAGATCCGCCCTTGACGGATGATGCGAAGTATATGCAATTGCAGAGAGCAGATAATGTGAGATATTTTGCAAAATGGGTTAATAAATATGAATTTAATGGTAAATTAGACAAAATTTCATTAGTGAAACTTTTGAAACAGTTAAAATCTGACGCAGAAGGTCAGGCGAAAAAACAGCGACAGTTGGGTATTCCTCAAGCACATAGGTGGATTGAGGAAGTAAACTGAAGGGAGCAGAAGACTAAAAATGCAAAAGCATTATTCTTAGACAAAGAAGATAATAATACAGTAGTAGCGACGGCCCCTCCCCCTCCACCCCCTCCGATACCTTATCCAGGATATGAAGCGGGAGGGCAGGCTGGCCCCCCCCCCCCACGTTATCCTGTGGCAACAGGGGTATTAAAACAACCATTTGTAAGAGAACCTATTGAAACTAGATCCCGAACACGTAAAACACTTAGGGACACTCAACTAAGAAGAGATTCACTAGAAGAGAGTGATAAAATCTGTCCATTAATTGAAGTACCGAACCCTCAGGCAGGACAGGAAGGCCAGGACCCAACTCTCTTAGTGTATAAACCGTGGACGCCGGAAGATATCCGGACAGCTACAGAGGGAATTCCCCATCCAAAAATTAATCATGAAAAGTTTATACAAGATTTACAAGGTATGCAATTGAGTTACCACTTAAATGGGGAAGAAGTAGAAAAGGTGATTAGACAAATTATAGGTCCAGACTGGCACATGGTTTGTGGCGTCTGGAGTGCTCGTGACGCGCAACTTAAACCACTCCTACATAGTGACGCAGAATTAGACACTAGGTTGAAGGGTCTTACGGACCGAACTACTGAAAAATGGAAACCTAGAGCAGATTGGACCTGTATTAATCAGTGCATACAACAAGATAATGAAACTGTAGATGAATACTATGGTAGATTATTAAAATGTTTCAATAACCATAGTGGTATGCCTATTCCTGAAAATCAGAAAAATGATAGTTCATATGAACAACAATTAAAAAATGCATTTTTGAAAGGTTGCATTGCCCCTATCAGTAGCTTTATTACAAAGCATATGATAGATCATCGAACGAGTAGGCTACAAGCCTTACTGGAGTATGCTAGGCATGCTGAAAGACATTTTAACAGTAAGAAGAAAAAGAAGACGCAGGTCTTCACAGCTGAAGACGGAGCAGAAGTCTTTGTAGTACAGTCGGGTAAAAAGGGTAAGAAAAACACTCAGGGCAATAAACGCTCTGACAGAGACTCAAAGGTTTTTGAGGAAAGAAAGAGAAAAGGTGAGTGCTTTAAGTGCGGGAAGAGGGGACATTTAGCAAGGAATTGCAGGTTGAATAAAAACCGTCTACGGAAGGGAAGGATAAAAGTGATGAGGATTGACTACATGACAGTCACAACGTTCAACAGTCATCAGGAGAGACTAGTGGGCAGGAAAAAAATGTAAACGCAGTAGAAGGAATAAAGGAAGTGCAAACAAATGTAGAAAATGAGGAAAGCGAAGTTTTAGATTTAGCCTTGTTGAGCTTGGAGCTCTATTTGGCGGACACAAAACCGGAAGTTACACTTCTGGTGGAGGGGAGGGAAGTGAAATTTTTGTGTGATTCAGGAGCATCACAAACTTTAATACACCCTTCAAAGTTACCAAAACACTCTGAATCACCTGACTACATATTAGTAAAAGTAGCAAACGGGCAGCTATACAGGGAACCACTTTCCCATGATATAGCAGTAACTGACCCTGTTTCAGGTATGACCCAGAGAAGTAAAATAGTACTTTCTGCAAAATGTCCAGTAAATTTACTGGGGAAAGACCTTATGCAGCTCTTTGGCATAGCAGTAGTTCCTACCATGAAGGGTATGGAGGCACAAAGGCAAATGAATACTTTTGTGGTGCGATCGGAGGGTGAAACCTATTATTGGTACAGCCAGGACCTAGTCACGACTGGTCCAGGGGCAGTAACCGAGGAACTGATAAATGTAGCCATCAGTAAGGTACCCTCCCTTCACATTGATCAGCAGCATTTGTTACATTGTACTCTGTACTATTGTAGCACACCAGGGCCTGATAAGGAATATGAGCAAACATTGTTCAGACATCCTGCCAATAGACTAGTGTTACGAACCTTGTACTGGGATACTAAGGGTAATAGTGTGGTGAGTTGTTCATTACCTCAGGAATTCATGGGATTATATAAGTCCAACAGGCTACCGCATGTCAGTTTAACCAAACATAAAAATGTCAAATGGGTGGACCTGGGTGAAAGAGTGACAAAATGAAAAAGGCAAACCGACTTAAAATTGTCAGAACAGGGAATACAGAAGCAAAAATTAAATTGGCTAACGCAAGCCCGTCCAGCTGTACACTTACAGCAGAGTGAGGGCAGCTGATTGGTGTTCTTGTTAGAAAAAAAAGAAAAAGCCTTGTGTGATATACCAAGCACTCTTTGGTCAACAGGGAAATCAGATGTAGGGCTTATTCGGACAGCAGGTCCAGTAACCATTACACCGAAGTCAGCATTTAGACAGCAAAAGAAACAATACCCTTTGAGGAAGGATGCAGAGCAGGGAATCAAGCCAATAATAGTGGCATTACTCAAGAAAGGAATACTGGTAGAATCTTTAGATTCACCATGTAATACCCCTCTATTTCCTGTTAGAAAAGCAAACGGGAAATGGCGAATGGTACAGGATTTACAAGCTGTAAATAATGCAATAATACCCAGGGCACCTACGGTGCCAGACCCACACACTTTACTGAATAATTTAAAGCCACAACAGAAGTATTTTACTGTGGTAGATATAAGCAATGCTTTCTTTTCAATACCTATACATCCAAATAGTCAGTATTGGTTTGCTTTTACATTTCAGGGTAGCAGATACACCTATACTCGGCTACCACAGGGATACTGTAAAAGTCCAACAATATTTGCACAGGAGATGGCTAGCAACCTGGCGGGGTTTACTCCACCCGGGGGCAGTCAAGTTCTACTTTATGTGGATGACATCCTGCTTGCGGCCCCTACCCAGCAGCAATGTAGGGAAGATACAATAATATTATTGAAATTTTTAGCAGAACAGGGACATAAAGTAAACAAGCATAAATTGCAACTTTGGAGAACACAGGTCAAGTACCTGGGATATGTGGTATCCAAGGAGGATAAAACATTAGATGAAGATAGGAAGGCAGCAATTTTACAAGCACCCAAGCCAACTACCAAAAAGAAAATAATGTCCTTCCTGGGGACGACTAACTTTTGTCGAAGTTGGATACCAAACTATGCTTTGGAATCGGCTCCATTGGCTGATTTAATATTTAAAACACCTATGGCAGCACAAAATATACTACATTGGACTCCAGTAGCAGAAACAGCTTTCTGCAGGCTAAAACGATTGATAGCTTCATCATTAGTTTTAGGACTCCCGAATTATCATAAGAGATTTTTTCAGACTGTAGATTGTAAGCAGGAATATATGACGTCAGTCTTGACGCAACAGCATGGAAGTAAGCAACGCCCCAGAGCTTACTACTCATCGCAGTTGGACCCAGTGGCACGGTCATTGCCACATTGTGTACAGGCAGTTGTTGCAGCTGCTATGGCAGTACAGGCTTCGGCCTCAATGGTATTATTCCACCCTCTCACTTTGAGAGTGCCTCATGCAGTTGCAATAATTTTGCTGCAAGAAAAAATTGCATTCTTGTCCCCTGCTAGACATCTTTCTTGTATGACCATACTGATGAGTCAACCTCATATGGTGATTGAACGTTGTACAACATTAAATCCATCAACGTTACTTCCGACTCCTGTGGATGGCACACCACACAGTTGCCTACAGGAAATGGAGCAAATAACTTTACCCAGACAGGATCTTACTAATATACCCTTAAATGATGCAGAGGTGACATTTTATGTGGACGAATCATGTAGAAAGGGTCCTACAGGAAAAAATCTAGTAGGTTATGCAGTAGTTACTGATGTTGAGATTGTAGAAGCCCAACCCCAGCAGCATAACTTGTCTGCTCAAGCAGCAGAATTGATAGCTTTAACGCGTGCTTGCACTCTAGCGAAAGACAGATGTGTAAACATATATACTGATAGTCAGTATGCTTTCTCTACAGTGCATGTTTTTGCGCAGCAGTGGAAGAATAGAAAAATGATAACATCCACTGGTAAACCAATTAATCATGCGCAATTAATCTTGAATTTATTAGATTCCATTCAGTTACCTACTAAAGTAGCTATTTGTAAATGTGCAGCTCATACAAAGCAACAGGATAAGATTTCGAAAGGTAATGCACGAGCTAATGCAGCTGCAAAACAAGCAGCCACAGACTCAGAAACTTTCTTTTTGAATGAGGAATTACAACCCTCTGAGATTTTAGATTTAGAAATGTTAAAAACAATGCAAACATTAACTACAAAAGCAGAAAAACAGAAGTGGGTAAGACGAGGAGCAATCCTTGAAGACGGACTGTACATCTCCAAAGAAAAAAAGCCAATATTACCGTCTAATTTATTTAGATATGCGGCTTTGTTGAGCCATGGGCAGAGCCATGTCTCAACAGGGGGGATGGTACAGTTAGTTAACAAAATATTCCAAACATACGGATTTACGAACTACACACAAAAATTTTGTGCAGCATGTCATATTTGCAGTAAACATCATGCACAGGGAGCATTCAAACCGAAGCGAGGGAGTTTCCCTACACCACCATATCCGTTCCATACTATTTGTATGGATTTTATAGAGCTGAATAAATGTGAAGGAAAGAAATACTGTTTAGTGATCATAGATATGTTTTCAAAATGGGAAGAAGCTTTTCCAACCAGGAATCCGGATGCAGCAACAGTGGCAAAGGCCCTAGTAAAGGAAATAATTCCTAGATTTGGCATACCGGAAAGAATCTATAGTGAAAATGGAACACATTTTGTCAACCAGACAATCCAGCAACTTGGGAGATTCTTTGGGATTTCCTTGAAGAATCATTAAACTTACCACCCACAGTCAGCAGGACTGGTGGAGAGGTACAATGGGATTTTGAAAAATAAGTTAAGGAAGTTGATGAGTGAGACTCAGAAGAATTGGATTTGCTGTTTACCTTTAGCATTGCTGAGCATGAGAACAGTTCCAAATGTGAAGGGTTTGACCCCCTTTGAAGTAGTATTTGGAAGGGCATATTATGTGCCACAGTGGAAAGCTCTCATGCCTGCAGAGCTGGAGGTCGATGGCTCATTAGCCAGTTATATGAAAAGATTGTTAACCAATAAGACTATTTTGCAGTTAAACTCTTTTTCAGATAAAGAACAAACGAAGCCGGACGCAGTGCTAACTCCAGGATCCTGGGTGTGGTTGAAAGTTATCAAGAAAAAGAATTGGATGAGTCCAAAGTGGGAAGGTCCGTACCAGGTATTGTTGGCAACGCCTACTGCAGTGAAGGTTGCGGAGAGGTTGTCCTGGGTTCACCTGACACATTGCAAACCGGTAAACAATTTTCAGCTTGATAAACATTTTGTAGCTGATATACCACAGAGACAGAATGACCAGGGGCAGAGTGTATAAAAATACAAAGCAACCCCAAAGACATTGGTTTACTGTCCTACTAATCATACACCTATTAACCATGTTCGTGGTGACTTTTCTTTTGCTGGGATTTTTCCTGCATATAACTACACAGATAAAAATAATGAAACGTGCTGAACTGGCCACAGATTGGCATCCAAACTTTAACACATACCTAGCCATGAAGCGTGTGTATGTAGAGACTATGAACATTTCAAATTGCTGGGTTTGTACAGCCATACCTACAGCATATGGAGGACTTTTGATGTCTGCTGTCCCCTTGGGAATAAATGAGACTTGGGAAAATCTAATTTTTGAGACAGGTTCTGTGAGATCACAGGACAAAGTGGCACTGTACTTACCTGTTACACAAAAAGGAATTGTTTGTTTTTATAAAAATGATACACTCCAAGTTGGTTGGAGTAATTGTAACATAACTGTGTCTTACAAATGTTATATAAAAGCCAAAGATCAGAGTACTAGTTGTAGCACGAATTATGATTCGTATTTAAGCTTAATGAGAACAACGTTGAAAGATGTGCAGAAAAATCCTGAATTGTATAAACAGTTGTCTGTTATAGACAGGAAAATGTTTCATTCAGAGTTAACCCGCATCAGTACTAAAGTAGAAAATTGTTATTTTGTTTGTGGGAAAAAAGCATATAAATGGTTACCTGAGAATTGGTCCGGCAGTTGTTTTTTGGGTTATCTGGTTCCAGCCATAAGACATACTGCAGAATTGCCTCTGGGTAAGATACGAAATGTAAGAGATATAGCTTGAAGAACTGGGAACTCAGTCAAGAAACCTACTAATCCAGTGGGTAAAATCGAAGCTGGTTGGAAAGATCATTCATCCGTAAGAGATAAAGAAAAATTGACTCATATGGACTTGAGTGACAGTGTTATATCCTGGGCTGGAATATTCCCAGCCTATGAAGCAGTCAAATCAATCTGGGAACTGAGGAAGTTGTCAAAACTTCTCAAAGTAATGAGCAATGCGACTTTTTCCGCTCTCGAACTTGTGACTGATGAACTGAATGCAATGAGAACTGTTGTGCTACAAAATCGAATGGCTCTTGACTTCACCCTAGCGGTGAGAGGTGGTACATGCGCGCTTATCAAAGAAGAATGTTGTGCGTACATACCAGATAATAAGCACGAGATCAACGACCACCTAGAGGTAATACAGCAGGTATCAGCCATGGCGAAACCAGGCCCAAACCCACTGACGAACTTTTTCCAGAATCTATTTGGTGGATGGGGTTCAATCCTAATGAATATCTTGATTGCCATTTGTGTTGTTTTGCTCATATTGGGAGCATGTGTCTGTTGCGGGATACCTTGTATGAAAAGATTAGTTAGGGACTTTGTTGACATATCTGTAACCGAGACTATGTATCAAGACCTGGAGTTAAATCTGTTAATACCAAATTAAATTCTTTCTGAAATATAAAACAAATGACTTGCCTAGTTGAAAGTTCCAGAGAGGAAGAGACTAGGGAATTAAATAATGTTGTTTATGTTTCTGGATAGAATAAAAAGCATTAAAAGGAGGGAGAATGTTAGAAAAATATATATCTAAACATATATGAAGTGCTAGTTTAGAAGCAAATAGTATATAATGCATTTTATTCTATTTTACAATATGGCAGTAGAAATGATCTTGCATGTAATTGCCTGAAGCTTAGCTGCAGTGTGATTGAACTCTGACCCTGGCAGTAACCGGTTCAGCAGGCTTATGTCTTTCAGCATTAATTATTTGCTGGGTTAGAGAAAAATAAATGTATGTACATGTATATTTTTCTTCCTTTCACTGAAGAGGATGGCCTTGTGAGCTCTATCGAAGATACAGTACAGCTGCTTACCAGATAGACAAAGGAACGTATTAAGAAATGAACTGACTATTGTATTCGAACAGGCCTGGAACCTTAAAAGAGCAACATTTACAGAAAGACATTGTAATTGACCAGGTGCCTTGCAAGGCTGTGTTATTCTCATGGGAAAACTTTTAAAAAGCATTACCTCAGCACCTTCTTATAAATAAAATATTGTGGACTATAGTGATGTAAATGCCCTGTGACTGACCACGTCAGTAAGGTGGGCAAAAGCTGATTGTAAATACTATATAAACAAAGTTACTTCCTGTATAGAGTCAGTCAAAACTCTATACTTGTACTGTATAGTTTTTTGCCTCCTGGTGTACACTAGTAAAACGTTTTGAACTTGAGCTTCCTGTGTTATTGACTGTCATTTTGAAAAGCCTAATGATTTTTTACAGTCTGATTTTAACAATTTATTTGACAGTGACCAAGTTGGTGCAGGAGGATCTGTTGTTGTGGGCTTGTTTTTTGCGACATTTTAATGGGATTTTCTTCTGGCAGTCAGACTGCTTGAGGCAGGTGGAACTTCAGCTATTTACAGACGCAGCTGAGGTCATTGGTATGGGGGCCTACTTTGGAGGACGGTGGTTTGGGGCTAAATGGCCTCAAACCTGGAAAGAAGAATGGAGGCATGATGTGGCCTTTCTAGAGCCGATGCCTGTATGGCTAACTTCTGTAGTTTGGAAGGATCATTTATGGGACAAGCAAGTGTTTTGCATTCTGACAATATGGCCATGGTGAGGGTTTTACAAAACAAGACGGCTAAGTCGGAATTGTTATTGTTGGTATTATGTAAATTGGTTTTGCAGAGTCTGTTAATAAACTTTTCATTTACAGGAGTGCATGTGCCTGGTGTAAAGAATGATATTGCTGACAGCTTGTCCCGATTTCAGTTTTGCAGGTTTCGGCTGCTGGCTCCAGGGATGGAGGAAGTACCGGAAATCCTGCCAGAAGAGGTGTGGAACCTTGGGTCAAGGTAGCCAGGAGGTTGATCTATCATTCTTGGGCTCTCTCTACAAGGAAGGCTTATGGTAGGGCTCTTTGTGATTTTGATCATTTTGTTCTATAGTTGCCAGAAGAAGAAGGGGTGTGGTGAGAGGAATTGTTGCTGCATTACTTAGCTCGAGCTTGGGGACTGGGTAAAGTGATGCAGACTGTCCGGGTGGATTTGGCTACTATTAGCATTTTTGCTAGGGCATCTGGTTTGCAGGATTTTACAAAGTCATGGACTGTAGGGCAGATATTGAGGGGGTGGGGAGAGTGGTTGGGGAATGGGGGGATATGCGATGGCCACTGACGAGGGCAGTATTGAACATTTTGTTGAAAGGGTTAGCATTATTTCAAGGTGGGTCTTTGGATTATTTTATGTGGGGCACATTGTATGTATAGTTATATTTTTGTTCTTTCCGTGTTTCTGAGTTGCTACGTTCATCATGTTGGAAGGACGTAATCATAGGTGATGGGGAGGTTAGTATTGCTTTACCGAAGAGTAAGACAGATCAACTGGGTAAAGGTTCACTGGTGGTGCTTAAGCCTGATAGGAATGTTGGCCTTTGTCCAGTAAGGTGGGCCAAGGAATTCAGGAGGAGGTGGATGGGGAGTTTTGCTGAGTTATTTTTTTTTGCTTATTTCATGGGAAGGTTGTGACAAATAGTAGATTCATACATTTGATTAGGAGGGTTTTCCATTGCATGGGACGTGGATAGCTTTATCGCTATTAATGAAGATAATTGTAGTTATTTCTGTTGTGAATAAAGTTTATTATTCAATAATATTCAATAAAGGTCGTCAAATGGCTTTATGTGTTTGGTGTGATTCATTTTAAAGGGGGGATGGGACAAACAGTGAAATACCACTAACGTGAATGGCTAGGTCACAGATTTTTGTCCTAGGGAAAAAAATTGGTAGACCAAACAGACATGACAAACCATCTACATCATTACAAGGTAGGGTGCTTCGTCCCCACACCCCCAATGCAGGAGGCTGTGCCCCCATCAACCATCTAAATATACCAATTCTAAAATCACACTACAGCGGATAAAGGGCAATTTCACAGCAATTTTTCCCTAGGAAAAAAATCGGTGACCTGGACGTTTGCGTTAATGATATTTTTCTCTTTGTGTCACTGAAATGGCATTCGCTGTTTTGCCATTTCAGCAACATGATATAGACCCGATAACCCCTTTGTAAGGAATGAAAGAGGTGCTGTAGGGCTAGAATGGATACCTAAGTCTGAACTGCTTGGACTTTTACGTGGGACAGTGAAAATACTTGGGTGATCTTCATGTAGATAAGGTTTTGCAGGACTGAAAAAAGCTGACGATGAAAATAAATAATTAAAGCCTAATAGTTAAGAGACAAGGGAACAGAAGATACCAAGTCCATTTGGCCAGATAATCGCTTCATTGGATATGGCATTAGTTTATATGTTTCAAAGAGAACAAACTCTGTACTTTAGCCATCTTCTAAATCTGTTAGTATCTGCATCAGCATCAACCCTCTTTTCCCATTTTGAATAAGGGGTTGAGGTATCTCACCACCAGTGACCATCACCTAGAGCCAGTGTTCACACTGTCAGGTGGTTATGTTACTATCATGTCAACATTAAGCTGAGCTTCCTGAGATAAACTATTCTGAATACAGTGGTAAACATTTTCCATGTTAAAATAATATTACCATGACTAACATATAATATAACCATTTCCTTGGTTTATCCAATACTGTATTCCTACTTCGAATGTTATTTAGCAAAGTGTGTATTATCTATTGAATATCTTCCTCATGTTAAACATTCTGTAACATTCAACTATACCACAGTTGTATCTTGTTTATCTCTCTACTTGTATTCCATGTGAGAAAATATTCAATAAAAAGTTATTTGAAAAAAAAAAAAAAAAACATTTTCCATGTCCTATTTTGAGTTGTCTTAGCATAGTACCGTGAGAAACTAAGTGCATTATTCAGGCCATTAAACTTATGAGCTGATATTAAGTTATTTTCTGTTATCCTCAAGTTTGTTTTGTTTGTCTACACTTGCATACTTTATAGTCATGAACAAGTCACTTAAACAAGTCTGTGCTTCTAGGTCATGCCTTATAAAACACTTGTGCTTTTATGCTAAGAGGTTAACAAATTATTAAAGAGTGAGTGAGAGAGCGAGAGAGAGAGAGAGAGAGAGAGAGAGAGAGAGAGAGAGAGAGAGCATCTCATGCCAAAGCCATGTTCCTAAAAGGAAACTTGTGATTGTATGTTAAGTGGTTAATAAATAAAAAATAGCCTTTCATAGCCAAAGCCATTTAGGCAATGATTATCGACTGTGACAGATACAAACCCAGCAATAGGCTGTAAACCATAATATTTACAAAAAAAGACAGAAGCATTTTTGGTGCATGTTTCACAAATCTCATTAGTTAAGGAAAATAAATCTGATGCTTTGTAATCAAGAACTCACACAGCCACAGGAGGGGTATCTGATTCTGAAAGCTAAACAAAATTATTTATTTTATGCTTTAAAACCAGTTGCATTTTGCAGATTAGGTACCAAGCCTAAATTTATTTTTCAAATCTTGAGTCTAATACTCTTGTAACTTGACTTTTTCCAGTCTGATTCTCATGTTATGTGTCCCCATTATCCCTAATCATATATTTATACAAAGTTTTTAGTGCTTGAAACTTAAAAGGTGACCTCCATTCCTGTTTGAAATATGCAGTGTTAGGGGACAGTTTAAAATGTGAATGTTGCAAATGTTTAGCAGTTAATTTTTAAGAACCGTATTAGTTTTAGCCATATAAAATAAACTACAAGAGAATACGTTTACACCTATCACATATCACATATCTTGCCATGCAGTTACAGAGCTGACAAATGTAAGTTTTGCCAGTATAATATGTATTTGCAATAGTACACTAAGCAACATACTTTCAAAGAATTATTTTTCCGCAGCCCACTGTTTCACTTCTTTTCTAATTATTTTTTTTTCTTTCCTTTTTGCTCCTATCTTGTTGATTATTAAGCCTTCCTAATAGCTCACAGGCCAAAGTTGCATATTGGTAGGGACTTATCCCTCAGATCACCCGGGGGGGGGGTCTTGAACTGAGAACCACTGTCACAATTGAAGGTATTGGAGGTATGCTGTGCTCTCCATAACAGTATTTGTATGTATAGCCTAACCTCACTCCCTGGTGGTGACATGCCCACCCGCATCATTGTGAGAGCTGTTTACGCTGCCACAATGCCCACAAATGTGAGTTCCTTTGCATACAAAGGACAGGAGGTACCATCACTGGGTTTGTCAGCCATAGAGCACTTGCCTCCTGACTAACTGCTGCTTTCTGTGCTATGTATAACTTCTACCACTCTGGAACTGGAATGGCAGAGACTGGCCAGCTGCAACCCATAGCTATCTACCCCATATTGGCACCTCCCATCTTCTCATGCCTTTTTGTCAGTTGCTTGTGTTACAGATTGAACCTGGTTGACGTGATTCTTTGTCAGGGCTTCTTCTCTGTATGCCACATGTTTTTATTTTTATTATTTTTGATGCATTATGGTACCTGGTCTACTGGTGATTGACAAACTGTCATTTGCTGATTTTAAATCTGTTACACTGTCCTTAATATTTAAAATAATAATATGATTTCCAAATAATGAAGTTGTGTAACAAAATTAAATAAAATAATGTGTTCAATGAAATGCAAATGCTCAGACACACATACACACACACACACACACACACACACACACACACACACACACACACACACACACACACTCATGAGCATGTGTACTTCTTAAATCAGCAAAGCTGGGAATTTTCTAGAGATGTTTGACAGTGGAATTACTTACACCTAGACCAATGATGTGCACAGTGTCCAAACAAAACACTACATCCAATGCACTGAGGGCTGGGAAGCAAAATGCTATGTTAATTGTTTTTCTGGCTGTTTCCTGAAGAAAGTAATCTACCAGCAAGGAAGCAGCGATAGCTACGTAAAGAATATGGAAATTAGCTCTTTTAACTGAGTTCGGTAAAGGACTGCTGATGTTCTAATCCGGTGATCCAAGCCAGGAAAATAGTATCATGGGATACAAAAATTCCAAAAGTAGCAAAATAAAAAGATCATAACTCCAGTTCCAAAAAAGGCATATCCTGTTGGAAATGAAAGTCTTAAAGATGTAAGGAACAAGTTGCTTCTCTGTCTTTGGCATCAATAATAGAGTAAGAAGTTTAGAAAGGGGAAGTCAGAAGTGGTAGAAATGGAAAGCGATGCCAAAAATGGATTGCAGAAAATCTTGAGGAGGTGAACATGTGAGTTGCTTCAACATGTAAAGAATAAGAGTAGGCAAGCCACATAACAGCTGAAATTTGTATAGGAAAATACCTAGGCAAACAGCTTTAATTGGGGGCAGAGTATGTTAAATAAAGCAAGGTATATCTGATTTCATAATATTATAAAACAATTAACACAGAGCTTCCATATAGAAATGGGAAGGCATGATTACTTCTACATAAAGTTTAAAAAATATGTGCATGCTAGGATTGCAGAGGTCTCACACCACATTGTTAATTGCTGCAGCTAATAATGCTTGCAATTGGCTGCTGTAGCCTATGGGACATTAGAGGTTTTACATGTTGAGCTCTGCATTTAGGTGACTGCAAACTTAGACCAGTGAAGAGTGTAAATATGCAAAGAATATTTATGTTAGCAGTAAAGAGAGAAAGTTCAAACCCATATCAGGATTATGACTGCATGCTTTTTTCCCTGCTTTTCCAAACATTATTACTGTCCTATGTGATCATGACCCACAAAATTATTATCTGTTCTTAAGAAGTACTTTGCAGTCAGCAGCAACAAACACAGCCTGAAGTTAACACATTTGTTTATACTTTGAGTGGGTTAAACTCACTAAGAGTAGAATATTTTTTTTCCAAAAGTGGTGTTACATAAATGCAAAACTAATATAAAAGTGAAAAAAATAATGGTTCTCAAAGAAAAAAAAAAAAAAAACTAAACTAAATGTCTGTGATATGCCACATACTATAGCAGTCGGTTATAAGCAGTAGTAAAATGTGGGACAGCAGTTCTCTGCATTTAGTCACTGTCTTCTTCACATTATCCTAAAGTTACCCTTCGTAAATGGACATTGCTAAACATTAGTATCATATTAAATTTTATTCAAAGGCATAAGCTGTAACAGGACAATTCAGCCTATGGTCAAGTGTTTTCAGCTTTCTGTAAGGCAATGCAAGCTAAGATTGATAATCATGTCATATACTGCACAAGGAAGCTAACTTGTTTCATAGCAACAAAAATAGCTGTTTGTGATTCAAGAATCTCATGAATGCTATGAGAAGCACCGGTGTTGCATAACAGCACAAGACAGCTGCCTACACTAAAGAAAACTAAAAAGCTGTTTTTAGCTATGTGCATAAAATCTGCATTAATACCCTGCCCTGTTCTGCTCATTCATTGATATTCTGTTACTGCCTATTTAAGTGGTACATTTTGGAATATTTTCTTCTTAAAACCTGAGCTTTGGCTGGCTAAGATCTAGCTGTATTCAACTGGACATATAAGAGAATTTACCTTTTATCTGTACTTTCTTCAAATAATACAGCATTTTAATTGATTTATTTGTGTTGCATTGAATATTAACTGAACTGGAAGTTTCAACTGTTTTTTCAGTTAGTGCTTGCCAGATTTTATTGCCTGTTAGAATTCCTGCATAGACAGTACTTGCAGGCAGGGGTAGTCTCATTCATTGATATTCTGTTTAAACCTGAGCTTTGGGCGGCTAAGATCTAGCTGTATTCAACTGGACATATAAGATAATTTAAGTACCTTTTATCTGCACTTTTTTCAAATAATACAGCATTTTAATTGATTTATATGTGTTGCATTGAATATTAACTGAACTGGAAGTTTTGACTCTGGTTTTTCAGTTAGTGCTTGCTAGATTTTATTGCCTGTTAGAATTCCTGCATAGACCGTAATTGCTGTCAGGGGTAGTCTCATTCACTGATATTCTGTTACTGCCTATTTAAGTGATACATTTTGGAATATTTTCTGCTTAAAACCTGAGCTTTGGCTGGCTAAGATCTAGCTGTATTCAACTGGACGTATAAGAGAATTTACCTTTTATCTGCACTTTTTTCAAATAATACAGCATTTTAATTGATTTATTTGTGTTGCATTGAATATTAACTGAACTGGAAGTTTTGACTCTGTTTTTTCAGTTAGTACTTGCTAGATTTTATTGCTTGTTAGAATTCCTGCATAGACAGTAACTGCAGGCAGGGGTAGTCTCATTCATTAATATTCTCTTACTGCCTATTTAAGTGGTACATTTTGGAATATTTTCTGCTTAAAACCTGAGCTTTGGCCAGCTAAGATCTAGCTGTATTCAACTGGACATATAAGAAAATTTAAGTACCTTTTATCTGCACTTTTTTCAAATAATACAGCATTTTAATTGATTTATTTGTGTTGCATTGAATATTAACTGAACTGGAAGTTTTGACTCTGTTTTTTCAGTTAATGCTTGCTAGATTTTATTGCCTGATAGAATTCCTGCATCGACAGTCACAGCCGGCCTTAGGCATAGGCGAACTAGGCAACCGCCTAGGGCGCTGTACAGGCCAGCCATGTAAAGGGCGCAATTTGCAAGTATTTATTTATTTATTCATGCAGCAGAACCATAGGGGGAGGGGCGAGCACACTTCCACTTTTATGGCTGCAGCCTGCAGGTTGGCCAGGAGGCTTAACAATTAAATGATGAGTCTTTTTCTTTAAAGAGGAACATGCGTGCATCTCATACATGCACATCAACGTAGATGTAAAGACGTTCTGCAGTCATGCGGAAGTTAAACTAGTAGTAAAGTTAAGAGACGGGGCTAAGTCTACATGTGTGCGTGTGACGTTCATTTTAAAAAGAAGGTAAGTGTATGTGTGTGTGTCATTTAAACTGGGCTTCTGTATGTGAGGGAAATTGTATGTGCATGTACGTATGTGTATGTATGGAATTTAAATTAAGTCTTTCTGTTTGTATGAGAGGTAAAGTGCATGTGGTACTGTTTGAGAGAGTAGGTGTGTATGAGAAAAAAGGTGCATGTCTGTGTTGCATGAGAGAGTTGGAGTGTGTGGAATTTAAACTAGTTTTTTTTGCTGTATGAAAGAAACGGGGTGTGTGTTGCTTCGTGAGGGAGTAAGTATGTGCGTGTGTGTATTGCTATGTGAGAGTAGCTGTTTGTGTGTGTGTGTGTGTGTGTGTGTGTGTGTGTGTGTGTGTGTGTGTGTGTGTGTGTGTGTGTGTGTGTGTGTGTGTGTGTGTGAGAGACTATCCAGCAAAGAGCTGGAACCCCATCCTGGGTTAGTTTCCTTGCTTGAACCATTGAGAAACACTCCATCTCCTCCATGACCCTGAATGGGATTTAGGGAGTTAAACAGAGAATAAATGAAAGAAGTTTCTCAACTTGCCTTATAATCACTGCAGCTACAGCAGTGAATTTAAACCTAGTAACACTAACTGGCAAAACAACTCTCATACCACTCGTGATTCAAGGATCAAGTTGCAAATGATTTTATTTTGAGTGATAAATATCCCCTAACCTTTATCACCATAAAAATATAGAGATATAGATCTACTTCATTTAGAACCCATTGATTTTAGGTAAGAATTATGGATTGGAAAATATTTTATGGTGCAGGAACTGCATGCAACACTGTTGTGCTTTCTGTGTACCAGTTCTATTATGATAAGTTTAGTGCAGACCCTGCAGCAGTGCTGGATTTGACTCCCATTCCTCTTTGCTTAACAAATGTTACTATTATGTTACTCTGAGTATTCTGCTACTTACAGCTGTGATGAAAAGACATTTCCTTTAGTAGAGTAAACCTTTTATTGTATAATGAACTAGTGTAATCACTTGCGTTCCCTTGTTAAAGCATTACTGGTACATTGGGATTAGTAAATAAAACAGAATAAATAAAAAGTTTATCTTCAAGAAAGGAGTAGTGTACCTCAATTAGTCAAATGTGCATTCTCTAGATCATAGAATGATTAGACATTTTGTTGAGCCTTCCACACATGGTTTAGACTGTAGGAAACATAGAGTACCTCTGAAGGCATCAGCATCATCAATAGTGTATTAATCTGTATTTCCAGAATTACTCTATCTAAATTACCTATTCCCAAATAAAAAAAGAAAAACTTATAGTTGGCTTTGTGAAACTTCTTAGTTATGCTTGTCCAATGAATATCATGCACGTCACAGGATGTTGTATGTCCAGCATAATGCAACTCTCAACAGGTTCATTTGTTATGCATTAAGTAGAAACATGCATGCAAAGTCAAGCAGGAAACTAAAGATTTCATATTGTTACCTCAAACCAGATCAGAGCCCATTCATAAGGCTAACAATTAAAAGAAACAAAGATATATGACCAAACATAAACTGTAGAAATATTCATAGGACCAAATGCAGAAAAGCAAAAAATGTTGAAAGTGCAAGCACAACACATAAACATATAAACATATACAAGTTTAAAACAAGTTGTAGACATTGCTTTGCATTCTAATTATGTTCTAAATGTAATGATGCAAGAGCTGTAGTCTCTGTCAAGATCTACTTCACAAGCCCAAAATCCAAAATAACTGAAGGCAAATTTGCCAAGACGAAAACAGCAAACCTTTAATTTATCAAATGGTAATTTTTTACTTGGGTAAGTAAACACTTGCCCAATAATTACGTAAAAACAGATTGCAGTGTATCAAACCCACCCAAGTGGGGGGTTTCGCATCCCACACCTATATATATATATATATATATATATATATATATATATATATATATATATATATATATATATACACACACACACACACACACACCAACGCCGGGATTGCACTACAGTGGAAAAAAGGGGATATTCCCTGATGTCGGACAAGTTTTGTTCTTTTCATTTCAGCAAATTTGTCTTCAGTTATTTTGGATTTTGGCCTTGTGAAGGTGATCCCTCTGTCCATGTGGGAGGACTGTATCCCCTTACCACTTCTCACTTTTATATTTTAACTGCATGATTGCAGAATACCAAAACAAAAAATTATTTGATTTAATGCAAAAAAGGTTTTCCTTTCTTCAAAAGCCTTGCAATTAAAATGTAAAGTCAGCAGGAGGTGTGGGAGTGCAGTCCACAATATGGGTATGGGGGTACCGGGGGGCCTGTTTCTCCTACAGTGCAAGAGTTCCATCTGTATAATCAGTGTTGATGTAATATCATAAACAAATATTCTGTTGCAGTAGTCTATTTTCTGGCATCACGTTTGCTCTTGTTTACATTAATCATACCTTATAACATCTGTCCTTTCAGTCATCCCTTTTACCTGTTATATTCTCTCCTTGTAGAACCCCAAACCATTTCAACTTAACTTTCCCTTTATTATTCCCCCTCAGTCTTCTGTAAAGTCCTTTAGTCCCCCCTCTTAAGTTTACATTTACTCTTGACTAATTTTCACACAAATCCTGTTCTATCCACTTTCAAAGTTAAAAAGTGCAATATTTAAACTCTATCCCTATTTTTCAGCCATTGCATCCACATGGTTAGGCTTTTTTGCACTAAGAGGTTGACAGGTGTGCATACCTCTCAATTGTCCAGATTTTTGCTTCATATTTTTGGCCTATTCCTCATAAAATGTGTGGTTTTCTGGCAAATCTCTGAGGATGTAAATAACTAAATATCATACATTTGAGTTTCACCCTTCATTTCCTTCAGAAAATGCATGCTACAACAAATGCTGTTATTGTAGCAACTTTCTAGGTCTATAAGAGCAATATTTATAATCTGCCCCTGTTTAGGGGCCTTTGCCCCCCCCCAATAATTTTAGCCTTTGTTCAGATTTCTTGTGCCAAGGGGTTGAGAGGTATAGAAGCATGGTATGTAGTGCCCTAGTTGCTGATTATTTGGTGCATTTTAAGGGGGGATTGGGGTTCTGCATTCCATAGTGTGACCTCCTTTGTTTAGTATACCTAGTAACTATGAACTTGTTGGTTTCTCAGTCATCCTCTATTGCAATATTACTAGCTTACCAATTTTTTTTAATGCAATGTAGGCAATTAATTCTTCAAGGGCAGCAGGCACTGAATTTGTAAATAAAATACTGAAATGTAAAGTTGTTTGCCAGTAACAGCCTCTTCATTAGTTACACATCTCTTTAATGTATAATTATTTGGATTAATTTTACTTCTGCTGATATTGTCCTTATTGACTGATAGTGGTAGGTTGTAATGACAGATGTTTGAGAGGCCTTTATGGTTAAAATATTCTGAAATGGGTAGTTGTGTCATTATTGATTCATGCATTTTTTCATTGTTTACTGGAAAAATGTTCAAAACTACAAATTTAAAACACACTCCAACAAGTGTAAATGTTTATATGTGCAACTAGCTGTTTTTGTTTATCAAATGGCACACTGTGTTGTAAAATCTGAAAGCATGTTAGTGGTATAATTCCCTTTGGTACAGATGGCTGTGTATTCTACTCCCACGCCATGTAGAGGGAGTGCTGATATTGCATTGCCCATATAATTGTTTCTTATTTGGTGCATTATAAGGGGGATAGGGGTTTTACATTCCTGAGTATGTCCTTTGTATGAGATGCCTAGTGACTATGAACTTGCTGGTTTGTTAGTCATTTCCTATTGCAATATTACCAACTTAACAATTTTTTAATGTAATATAGGCAATTAATTCTTCAAGGGCAGCAGGCCATTAATTTGTAGATAAAACATTGATATATGAAGTTGTTTTGCCCATAGCAACCTCTTCATTAATTACAGATTTTTTTAACGTGGAATTCAAATGATTTTACTTCTGCAGAGATTGTGTGTATGGAGTAATATTGGTGGATTGTAATGACAGAAGTCTTGAGTGGTCTTTTATGGCTGAAAATTTCTGAAAAAGGGTAGCTATTGGTTTATACATTTTGTTTCATTGCTTATTAAAAGAATGTTTAAAACTACAAATTTAAAACACTTTCTAACAAGTGGTGCTGTATTATACAAGGAATATAATTCAGTGCAATCAGGAAGGTGAATCCAAGAACAAATACACATATGCATGGCCCTAAAAAATGTGTGCAAGGAGTCTGTTTTGAAAACAGCCCAAAGGTAAACTTAATTCTGCACTGGCCAGATGCATTTTCTATGAATGTGGGTTTTCATGCTGTTTCAGTGAATGAATTTTTCCATTTCAATGAATGTAAGTTTCAAGGGCAGAGAAGATTATTGCTTATGCTAAGTCTGTCTTTATTGCAAGACTGTATTGTTTAGCAAATGGCTACCTGTGTTTTGTGCTATTTTATTTTTATATTTGTAATGACTGTAGAAGCAAACAAGAGAACAGTATGCATGGTAAGTGGTGAGAAGTAACCAAATAATGGAACACTGGAATGGCTGAGGAGGGGGCTGCTGGTGGGGGGAGGGTTTGCTGCAGGAGGGGCTGCTCTGGGGGCGGCAGTCTACTACCCTGCCTAGGGCCCTACTTGATCATGATCTGGCTCTGGTATTTAAAGTAGAAAATACTATGCAGAGGTAGTTGCAGTTAAAGATACCTTGTAATGTAGTTATTCTTTCTATGCATTTAAATAATTTAAGGAAATGACTGGAGTGACCCTGTAGGTGTGGTTCAAATAGGGGTGTTTCATGACTATGGTGTGGGTGGGGCTTAAGGGGCGTCAGAGCACTACTTCGCCTAGGGTGCCATTTTGGCTAAGGCCGTCCCTGTCAACAGTAATTGCAGTTGGGGGTAGCCTCATTCATTGATTTTCTGTTACTGCCTATTTAAGTGGTACATTTTGGAATATTTTCTGCTTAAAACCTGAGCTTTGGCCAGCTAAGATCTAGCTGTATTCAATTGGATGTATAAGAAAATTTAAGTACCTTTTATCTGTACTTTTTTCAAATAATACAGCATTTTACTTGATTTATTTGTGTTGCATTGAATATTAACTGAACTGGAAGTTTTGACTCTGTTTTTCAGTTAGTTCCCCACCCACCCTCCCTAGTTTTGTTTTGGTGTTAACCTTGGTGGCTTTGAAACTGCCCCCCCCCCCTGTAAATTTGTGTTTGCATACTCCTTCTGGGCCCATTGCATTTGCTCACTCAACTGAGTGCAGTGAGATGATACTCTGATTTCAGGCACTCCTACTGTGTACAAAGAGAGCATCTGGGAAAGAAAAAAATAAGCTTGTTTCCTGCCTTTCCTGTAAGTGGTCTAAACTGTTTGTAGGCTTGTGAGCCCCCAAGCCTTTCTGTGTTCAAGGGAAGCCTTCTAGCTTAATTTTGTTTCTTAGAACTAGCCAGTTTTCTAGTTTCAGCACTCAAATATGTTTCTTTGAACTCAGCACTTGTTCAGAACTCGTTGTAAGCACTAAATAAGTTGCAAATTACTACAGCACTCAACTCTCCTCACTTGTCTAGAGGAAAGCAGTTTTTAGTACTTAATAAATAAGCACCTATCCAGGCATGTCTAAGGGTCAGCTCCCGGTGATTTCTCCTATCTACCTGATGAATCTGGGCATTTCGGGGCAATGCAGCAAGTGCCTCATGTACACAGCCATCTCTCTCCTCCTACCACCCAACACTACAACCTGTGAGAGATGCACTTATATAGCCAAACTGGAAGCAAAGCTCTCTTCACCCAAGACTGGACTAGACAGTCAAGAGGAGAAGGTAAACACTTGCACCACACCACACTCATCACATAGTCCCTCAAAACCTACACCACCAAAGCACACACATAGAAACACAAAACACACACCTACATTTGCGGAGGCTCTCAGTAAAAACCTGCCCAAGCATCAGGGACCTCCAACGCAGAAATGCAAGCAAACTCTACCCCCCAACACAACCCAAATGACACATAGCCCACAAACTCAGTGTGCCACTCAACCACAGCCCATAAGGTATAACAACGTACCCAACACTAGTCATAGGTGACTCTGTAGTCAGGCACACTGATGTTCCTCTCACCAGTCTAAACAAAGAGAAAGTTACTGTCAGGTGCCAGGATCCGCCACATAATGCATGCACTCAGGTCACTCCACAACAACTACAAATATGACACTGTCACTGTCCATGTTGGTGTGAATGACCTGAGACGTACCTCCCTGGCCTACATGAAAAGAGACATGGAGGAGTTCTCCGATCTTGTAGGCCAAGCAGGTATGACCCTAGCCCTGAGTAGTATCCTGCCATCACCCAGAATGATACCACAGTACAAGGACAAAATGATTGACTTTAACAATTGGCTAAGCTTCTAGTGTCATTCTAAGGGGATCCAGTATTTGTCTGTCTGGGGTAACATGATTGACAGACCACAATGCTTTGCCAGAGATGGCCTGCACCTGTCGCCCTTGGGATTCCTGATACTGGCGAAGGCTCTTGACACCCCTATAGTGCCTTTTTTAGGCAAGGTTCAAATGACAAATTCACCACCGTAACAGGTACAAGCAAGCAAAATCTGAGGGTAATGCTACTCAATGCTAGAAGTCTAAACCTCATAATGCACTCACTCGAGACACTCCTTAAAATGGAGAACATCAACATCTGTGTAGTGACAGAGACCTGGTTCAAAGTTCCAGAGAGCAGCCCTGCATTACCAGGCTCTAATTTATACCACACCTTTAGGACATCTAACTCGGAACGAACCACTAAAGGTGGAGGCATGTCCATATTCATTAAGGATATCCACACATACAGGCTAGTTGCACAGCATAATGCATCCGAGATTATCCAAGTGCTACTAACTCTGGGGAAGACTGCAGTTCAAATTGTAGCTTGCTACAGACCCCCTGCCATGCCCCCAACACCATAATAATGGGTGATTTCAACTACACACAATTAACTGGGAAAACTACTCATGTACCAACTCTTTTGCTCAACGTTTTCTGGAATTCATAAATTCTAGTGCCTTGGATCAACTTATTCACACCCCCACCAGGGGCAGCAATATCCTAGACCTGGTCATTACCAACATGGGCAACCAGTGTTCCACACCAGAGGTCAATTCCTTGTTGGTCAGATCTGACCACAAGCTAATCACCCTAGACATCCACATCCCATCCCGACCCCCCCAGTTAGGGAAACCACCGTAAAAAACTTCCCCAAAGCCAACTTCACACTTCTTAAGACAGAAGTGGCAAACTTCATGACACCCATACAGACAGTCAATAGAGTTACAACTGCTGAATCCTACACAAATGCACTTTATAAGCACTTACAAGAGTGCATGGATCATGCTATCCCTAACAGAACCAAGATGCTATCCTCCAAAAAAAGGAAGCCAATCTGGTGGTTCTCTTCCCTAAAAACTCTACAACAGAAGAAAGAAACTGTTGCAAAAAAGAGTAAAATCCCATGACTGGAGAAACTCCCTGGTCATCCACAGTAAGAAGCTGAGCTCACTCATAAAATCCTCCAAAGCTAGTTACAAAAACAAAATTTCCACTGACTCTAAAGACAACCACAAAGCATTCTATAGCTATGCCAAGAATCTCAATGGCAAAACTCAGATCTGCTCTGAGTTACAGCACAATGGCACTAAATATACAGAACCAACTGATATTGCCAACATCCTGGCAGATAGGTTCAGTGCTAACTTTACCTCCCTCTCAGTGCTAACTTTACCCCCCTCTCACCCCCTAGAGGGCCCATCTCTATACCAGAAGAATGCAAAGTTCCCATAATAATGGCTGCACATGTAAAAAACACTCTCCAAAGCCAAAGAACACAGCATCCATGGGACCTGACAATATCCCAGGCTGCATTCTACGCAAACTACAGAATGAACTGGCACCCTACCTAAGTACCATGTTCAATCATAGCCTCACCTCAGGCTTTGTGCCCACTGAATGGTGCACTGTGATGGTTATCCCATTCCACAATGGGGGAGCCACAACGGACCCCAGGAACTACCGCCCTATTAGCCTGACTAGCCTGGTTTGCAAAGCCATGGAACATATCATCATGGAACTCATAAGCAAAGACATTGGTAATCTCCAAACTCTGGACCCTACCCAGTTCGAGTTTGTAAAAGGTAGATCATGTCTCCTAAACCTGATTCACTTCTTTGAAGCAGTCACCAAAGCCATAGATGTGGGTAAGGTAGTTCACACAGCTTATCTAGATCTCACCAAGGCTTTTGACACCATGCTCCACTCTGGAATTATAGATAAGCTCACTAAACTAGGTATAAATTCATATATCACAAGATGGGTTGCCAACGGACTCATGGACAGAACCCACCCTGTGAAAGTAGCAAACTCCAAATCCGACTTCAGACCAGTGACAAGTGGTATACCACAGGGTTCAGCCCTAGGTCCTCTCCTGTTTGTTATCTACTTCTCTGAAGTACAGGCTAACACAGAAGGTCTTTGGCTAACAAAGTTTGCAGATGACTGCAAACTTGGAGCCATAATCGAAACTCCTAACGATGTGGGCATACTACAAAAGAGCCTCACTGAGACAGATGGCTGGTGTCAAAGCCATGCCCTGAAGCTCAATGCCAAAAAGTGTATTGTCATCCCCTTTGGTAAAAATTCTGTACCGATGAACTACCACATAAGCGGTAGTCTACTTAATGCCAAAATTGTGATAGGAGACCTTGGGACACAGGTGGGCAGCATTCTCTCCTTTGATAATCACATTGCCACAGTGGTCAGGAAATCCTTCTATGTGGCTCACCTCATCACAAAAGGTTTCTCATCCAGAAAAAAATAGGTCATTGTTCCCCTCTACTCATCACTCATTAGACTCATTATAGAGTACAATGCCCCTTTTGGTATGTACCTCACAAGACAACTACAACAACTGGAAAGGCCACAGAAATACCTCACAAAGAGGATTACTGGCCTCAGACATATGCCCTACGCAGACCGTCTCAAAAAACTCCAGCTTTACTCTGTTGCATATCGTCTACTCAGAGGCAGTCACTGCTTAACATACAAAGCTATGTCAAACCCAGAGCTGTTGGACATGCTCCACTTAAAGAAATCCCAATCCCTCTGAGCTACATGCTCTAGGGACCTAAACCTTGTCACCACAATAAACAGAACATGCTGGAGGGATAGATTCCTGTCCCAGAGACTTCCCATACTCTGGGACAGACTACCTATCTATGTCAAACAGAGCTCCTCATTAGCACTCTTTGAAAAATATCTTGATGATTGGATGGGAAATAGGAAATTCACCCTAGGGATCACTTCTGTGGCTCTGCTCGACAGGGGCACAGGAAAATCATTTTCTTGGGTGGCGAAAGCCAGGGTACCTTCTTGGCTAGGCTTATATAGGCCCTAGGGCTAATAGCCTAGTACCTACCTATGAACCTATGAACATAATGCATATAAGGTACGCACACTTATCAATAATCCATAGTAGGACATATTGGCTATTAAAGTCATCTCTAATTTCATTCTACCTACTATTCCTTCAGTCCCCTATAAAACTAAAAAAGAGTACCTCCAAGGAGCCACCAGCTTCACTGGCTGTGTAATGATAAAATATCACCCAGACAAACTTCTTTAAATCAAAGTCTTTTCAGTGCATGTACCCCTGAAGAATAGCAAAACACCACAATTGTCCCCCACCATGAGGATAGCCCCTTCTCTGACCTAAGAGCTAAAGGCTCACCAGTCTCAGGACCCTTATCAATAAAGCTAGGAATGAATTATTGTTTCACCACTCAATAAAGGCAAAGAAGATCTGCAGACACTAGACCCTTTACTGTACAAGGGTCAGAGTGTCTTCTTAATATTGTTAGATTTTTTGAAAAAGCTAGTAAGGTCCTAGATGAGGGACTTCTCATCCACGTTGCCTATTTTATCTTAGCGAAAGCATTTGATATTATTTCCCTCTTTGACTTCATAAAAAGCTAACCCTGCTAAACTTCAACCATTTAGTCATAAACTGGCCTGTTAATTAACTGCCAGCAGAATACGCTCTGTCAGAATAAATGGCTCTGCAAAAAGCAAAACGTCAAAAGCGGCATCCCTTCAATTTTTGTCCTAGCACTCCATCACCTCTTTGTAATCTATTTCTCTGAAGTGCAGGCATATACTAATAACCTTTGACTGACCCCATTTGCAGATAACTGCAAGCTAAGAATCATGCTTAACTCTCTGTCAGATTTATTAGTAGTCCAGCTATGTCTTGTTCACACTAATAACTGATGCTCTAGTTAATGTCTCACCACAAATACACAGAAATGCATTCACCTTTGGTCAGTTTAGTGCTTCTACACAGTACCCCATAAATGTAATTATCCTTAAGACTGACACTGAGATCTGAGATTTAGGAACTTAGAGAACGAGTTGTACTTAAATCATCAGGTTCCCAATATTGTTACAAAATTCATATACATCTTTCATCTTATATGTTGCGTTTTTTTTTCCAGATCCCCATCCATTATAGTTTCCTCATACTTTGCTCTTATTTACTCCATCATAGCGTAGAATGCTACAGTTGGCATGGATAGCTTTAAACAACCCCCTAAACCAGAAAAATAATCTTATAACAATATAGAATAGGCTAAAATGCCTGCCCTTATTTTTTGTGGTCTGTAGACTCCTGCAATGTGATCTGTACCTTGCTTATGTGGAACCCTGCAAGCTGTAAACTCTTTTTCCTTGAAATGGAAAAAAAATACTGCAGTTATATTTATTAATATTAATTTGTGTACCATGTGAAGTTCAATTGTGCATTATGAGATCCATTTGCAGTGGAGGCCTGGATAGAAAAGCTCCAGCTATTATCAGCACAAACAGAAATAATAATAATAATAATAATAATAATAATAATAATAATAATAATAATAATAATAATAATAATAATAATAATAATGGTAAAGTGCAACGTTGAGATAAAAGTGTCAAAGTAAAATATATAAATATGTATTCTATGTATTTCTATACCTATTTTAAATACCTTATTCTATGCCAAAATACCAACACATCCCAATTCAAGGATAAATGCATCATCTAGCACCTGTCTCACCTATGTAATTAGGCACACTATGCATTATTCAGTGTAAAACATTCAAACTTCAACTTGATGAGTAGAAACAATCTCATTTACTTATCTCAGGAGTCACTGGCTATAATCTTGTAACTATAATAAACTATAAACCGTGTCATATCTCAATGCTCCTTCTTCCTTCTTGGCTTCTTTTTTCCTCCCTTTTATACAACTTCTCCTACTCCCCTTCCTTCTAACATAATACAAGCTGAAAATACATGTCTTCAAAATTAATTATATCTCCTACCATTATTTTTTGTACTACTAGCTTGCAATCAAGGCTGATTCTTCTATGATATTGTTGGCTAAGCCTACAATGGTTGACTTACTGCAGGCTTAAACCCATAAAGTTATGACCTTACAATCCAATGTCTTTACTGATAACAGCATTTTTTGTATTTATGCTGTAAGCTAGCTTCCTGTGGATCTAATCACTGTAGACATTTACAGGTGTCCTTTCTGCTGATGATTCTTGCCACTCAAATACTACAGCTAAAAAAAAGATCTTAGCTTGCAAAGTGCGTCGAATACTTCTTTATCCTGCATACGTTGGAAGAAGGAATTTTCAAAGAAAATATTGAGTACTGAAGTCAGGTGACAGCCACTGATATCAAAGATGGCTTCTCTGAACTCTGGAGGTAAATGCACTTGTCTCCAGTGCCAGTGAGCTACAGTTACTGTTAAGACCAATAAAGTATTATTGTAAGCCAAACAGGCTGTATTTGTATCCAATGTGGCATTACTCCGAGGCTGAATTGTGTGCCTTCTCAAGTATAGTTATTTTACAGGAGGTCCAACTCAACAAATGGGAGGCAGAAATCTATGGAAAGAGCAAAACTAAACAGCACTGGGAAGAAAGGTGATCTAAGCTAGTATTTTCAGATTCTCCTGAAGACCCACATAGGCTGACAGATTTGTTTTACATGCATTGTGCCTATGCTGTCCTTGTTTATTTTATTTTATGTACCATTTAATTATCAGGAAGATGGGCTAATAGAAGGCCACCTTCAGCATTTTCTTAGGCCATAAGGCAAACACAACAGGGGCAACAGTTACAAAAGAAAACAAATGGAAATATGCAGGAAAAGTGATGAAAAATGCAAGTAATACACAATAAATAGCAACTGTGTGACAAAGAAAAAATACAACAGAAATTGAGTTATTGTGAAAACAAAATCAAGTGCCTAAGATAAGCAATTTTCACAAGTACAAAACATTCTAACATGTAACCTGGCATCATATTATAAAGCGATGGATGCCTCAGTACAACTCTATCACTAGGCTCTGGAGGAGGCTGGGAGGGAAGGAATGGTGGGAAAGATAGGTTTTCCCAGCATGATCAGTGCAGGGGGAGGGGCTTTTATGTGTGGTAAAAGACACATCCCTCAGGAATTGGGATGTGCCATAATCACAGGACATATTGCCAGTAAAAGTGGCATCTAGGGGGTGGAACTAACTGATGTTTTGTGTGTTGGCGAATGTTATATGACTAGCTCCGCCTAGTTGGGTCAAACCATGAATCCACCCTGGTGTCCAAGGCCAATGTATGTGATGCTGTAGGTTACTCTACTCCATTTTTAATGCCCAGCTTGTCATTGGTATAGTCCCAGCCCTAAGGATAGTACCAGGGAATTTAAAGATAAAAGGTACAGTCGGGTAGCTAATGGTCAGCTGGACACAAGCAAATAGGAGAAAAGAATAACACATACAATAGATACAATCTGAATATTGAGTCCATATCAGAAGTGATTACCTTATATCAAATTGTGTAACAATAGATGAGAACGTAATTAAGAAGAATCCTTAAAGTAGGTGCATTTCTATTCATTAGTCAAAACATTCTCTTTCAAATCCGCATGTTCTCTAGTCACTAAAGAAGGGTATGGCACCTCTCTTTCACATGTCTATTGCCTCCACTTCACAGAAGGTTCACTGTCAATCATAATTCTAACTGATCTGCTTGCTTGCTTTTCGTACCACCTACTAAAAGTAAACTGCCTCAGATCTCTGCACTTCTCAATCTCTCTCTCCATTTATTTGGCATTCTGATCCTTCTCATATACTTCTGAATTCGTTTCTGCCATTTAACACTGCTCTTTCTCTTCCCAAATAACATAGCTCACCTTAGCTCCAGCATTATGTTAAAACCACATGCCTACACTACCTTGTTGTCTTTCCTTTTTTCTTTTACTATCACCTCAAAACAGCCCATCATTGCTCCTCCTCCATCCTCATTTGGGCCATAATACAAAACTATAATTACTCCCTTATTCCTCAAAGATATCTCTGCACGCTACCCTCCTTAAATTCTCACTTGTCACACTTTCTTCCCACAACTAACCTCCCGGCTATACTACTATCACTGTTCCTCTTCTTCCTCCCCACAGAAAAGAGTCTACCCCCACCCCATGTATACTCTTTCTTCTGTATTTTCCTTTTTTCTGCCCTCGACAGCTTAACTTCCTCTAAACACACACTAGCCAGTCCTTACCTCCAACTTCTACTGAAAACACACTCCGTTTTTATGTTTGTTCACTCCCTACATTACACTCCCTTACCTGCTATCCTTCTCCCCACTCCAACCTGCTTTTTGCTCCTGAGGAGCTGGACCTGAAGGGTCTTTGGGTGTGCCACACAGCTCCTGTCCCTCCAGACAACATAGGTCAAAGTCACTGTCTGTCATCTTTTTTAACTACCACTTGAGTATTGCTCCCTGATCATTTTTGTACTGCCGCCTCTCTTTATTTGTTACCCTGCTCCTCTTTTTGTCTGCATCCCCAGCCACTGCAGCCACCCTCCTTGAGTAGTATCTTCTTTATTTGTCTTTATGACTTACTTATCAACACCTTACCTTTCCAAACTCTTTTTACTACCCCCTAGAACTTTTAAAGTTCTGGCATAGACTGGGTTGTAAATGTATACTTTTCCTTAGAGAATGGGCAAACTGTACATTGGCACCCCGACTGGAGAATGAACGTTCTCCAGCAGGGTATTAATGTACAAGTAATTCCCATCGACAAACAAGTACGCTGCTTCATGGCAGGATATCAAGCTGCCGTCGAGATCAGACTGCAAAAAAAAAAAAAAAAAAAAAACAACGGCCAACATTATTTTCATACTCGCTAAGCAGCAGATCTGCTGTTTAGTGAACATAAAATGTAAAACAAAACAAAAAAAAAAAGAGAGACTGTGTGTGCATGTGAATGTGTGCATGTGTGTGTGAGAGAGAGAGATCAAGAGAGAGTGAGAGCGATCTTGTCTGAGTGAATGCATGTATGAAAACAGAGGAGCCTGTTTGTGTGTGAGATAGAGTGTGAGAGCAATCTTGTGTGACTGAATGTGTGTATGAAAGCAGGGGAAACTGTGTGTGCATATGTATGTGTGTGAAAGCAGAAGAGACTGTGTATGTGTGTATGGGAGAGAGAATGGGCTGTATGTAAAATTGTTGTGTTTTACTTGTTTATTATTTTTTTAAACACTGTATTATTTTTTATATATGTTTGATGTAAAATGCTTCCTCCAACACCATTAACATATACTATAACAAGTTTGAAACATGAGGCAGAGGAACTATTTACATTAAAAATACATACAAAAATAATATAGTACTTAAAAAAAAAATAAGCAAGTAAAACAACAATTTTACAGAGTGGCCATTCTCTAAGTGCAACATTGCCCTCCAGGGTGCGTGCTAATGTGTAATTAATGCCCTTCCAGAAGTGTAGAGGCCCTCCGCCTTTGGTATCAAGCCTAGGCGTGTGTTAATCACACAGTAATGCACTCCCTGTCAGGCATTATTGCTTGTTTATCTATTATACTTTTTATCCACAAATGCAGTCTATCCCAAATCTATTCATACCGCCTCCTTTCCTTAATCTATAATTAAGCTCTCACTCACCCACAAACTAGTAAACCATCCACTAAATGTCCGATCCCTCCAGAATCTACTCCAACCTTATCGCACCACCAGACCACTAAGATCCAGCAACAAAAATCACTTGCAGATCACTAAAGCCAATAACTCTGCTGGTGAAGCACTATTCTCTTGCACCATAGCCAAATTATGGAACTCACTCCCACCCACAATTACCTCCGTACCATCATGCACCAACTTCAAAACTTTATTAAAAGCGCACCTAAAAACATGCTGGCTATGCCCTTGCAACTCCCACTCTAATATCATCCACCCCATCCAACTACTACCTTTCTTTCACCTCCACTAACTACCTTGATGATAGCAAGCTCAGATGCTCATAAGCCTAGTACTTATTATACTGCAGGAACTTCTCATTGTTACATTTGTTAATGCCTGTTATGTACTTCACAGATAAAGATTCTAGTTGTCTACTGATGTACTATGTTCTTCATCTGTAAATATGTTGTAAGTAATTTCTATGTTAAATTGTTAATCACTATGTAATCCAATGTAACTACTGTCTGTTTATTTTACTGTGGAGCTTTTCTCCCCGGGCCTCCGCTGAAAATGGACCCACGTCCAGTCGGACACTCCCGGTCAACAAATTAAAATAAAATAAAAATAAATAAAAATAAAGCTAAAATAGGTCATCGTTATACTAATAGGTTCATAGCTGTGTACTAGGCTAATGGCCCTGGAGCCTTTACAAGCCTAGCCCACAAAAACTGCCCAGGCACCGCAATGTTAGTTCACAGTACCCCTATCCAGTAGGGCAACTGCAATGATCCCTGGAGTGAACTTTATGAACTTTCTGTTACCCATCCACTCATCAAGATTTCTCTTGAAGAGGGCCAGTGAGGTGCTTTGCTTGACATGAATGGGAAGCTTATTCCAGAGTATGGGCAGTCTTTGGGAGATGAACCTGTCCCTCCAGCATGTTCTGTTAATTGTGATAATGAGATTGTGATCTCTGGAGTGTATGGCGTGGGGAGATTGGGATTTCTTTAGGTGTAGCATTTCAAGTAGGGGTGGGTCGGACATGGCTTTGTAAGACAAGCAGATATCACTTCTAAGTAGACAATAAGAGACTGAGAACAGCTGAAGTTTCTTGAGTCTGTCCATGTAGGGCATGTATTTAAGGCCTAGGATCCTTTTTGTGAGGTACTTTTGTGGCTTCTCTGGCTGTTGTAGGTGTCTGGTCAGGTACATGCCAAATGGGGCATTATATTTGATGATTGGTCTAATGAGGGATGATGGCCTCTTTCTTCCTGGATGCGAAACCTTTGGTTATAAGATGTGCCATGTAGAAGGACTTTCTGACCACAGTGGCAATGTGATGGTCGAAGGTGAGGTGGCTGTCAACCTGGATGCCCAGATCTCTTATGGCCCCTTCAGTATTCAGTGGGCTCTCATCAACATGGTAATTCATGGGAACTAAGTTTTTTCCAAAGGGGATGATAATGCATTTTTTTGGCGTTAAGCTTCAGGCCATGATTCTGACACCAGTCATTGGTCTCAGAGAGGCCCTTTTGTAGGATGTCTGCATCACTTGGGGAGTTGATAATGACTCCTAGCTTACAGTCATCAGTGAACTTGGTCAGCCAAAGTCCTTCTGTGTTGGCCTGGACTTCTAAGAAGTAGATGCCAAACAGGAGATGACCCAAGACTGAGCCCTGTTGGACTCCACTTGTGACTGGTCGACAGTCTGACTTGGAATCTGCAACCTTCATTCTGTGGGTCCTGTCCATGAGCCAATTTGCAACCCACCTAGTGATGTAAGGATTGATACCTAGTTTGGTGAGTTTATAAATGATACCTGAGTGGGTAATGGTATCAAACGCCTTGGCCAGGTCAAGGTAAGCTGTATGCACTGCCTTACTTTCATCCGCAGCCTTGGTGACTGCCTTGAAGAAGTCAACCAGGTTCAGCAGGCAGGACCTCCCCTTGACAAAGCCAAACTGTGTGTGGTCAAGAGTTTGGAGATTGTCTATATCTTTGTTAAGCAGGTCCATGGTGATGCGCTCCATAGCTTTGCATACCAGACTCATCAGGCTAATGGGGAGATGGTTCCCTGGGTCTGTAGTTGCTCCCTCTTTATGGAGCGGGATGACTGTAGCAGTGCACCATTCGTTAGGGATATAGCCTGAGGTAAGGCTGTAAGATGTGGTGCCAGTTCATTTTGTAGCTCATGTAGGATGCAGCCAGGAATATTATCAGGTCCCATGGATGCTATATTCTTGGCTTTGGACAATGCAGGTTTTACCTGTGCCACAGAAATGGTGAGTACCAGGCTTTCTTCTGGTATTGTGATAAGTCCCTTGGGGGGGAAGGGGTAAAGTTGGCACTGAATCTGTTGGCCAGTATGTTGGCTATATCTGTTGGCTCAGTATAGGAGGTGCCATTGTGCAATAACTCAGAGCAAATCTGGGTACTGCCTTTGAGGCTTTGAGGTTTTTGATATAGCTATAGAAGGCTTTGTGGCTGTTTTTGGTGTCAGCCACAATTCTGCCTTCATAGCTGGCTTTAGAAGATTTGATAAGGTATCTCAGCTTTTTGTTGAGACTGATAAGGGAGTTTTTCCAGTCTTGTGACTTCAGTTTTTTTGGCAGCAGTTTCTTCCTTCTGTTGTAGAGTTTATTTATGGCTGGGGACCACCAGATGGGCTTCATTTTTTTGGAGGAGAACATCTTAGTTCTATTTATTATGGCAAAGTCTATGCATTTGTGTACATGCTCGTACAGTGCATTGGTGTATGATTCAGCAGTCATGCAGCTATTTTCCATTGGCATGGGTGCCAAGAAGTTAGCCGCCTCTGTTTTTAGGAGCCCAAAGTCAATTTTAGAGATGTTTTTCAGGATGGTCAACTTAGCTGGAGGTGGGGAGAGATGAAGATTTCCATGGTGATCAGTTTGTGGTCAGATTTAACCAGGGAGACATTAACAGTAGATGTGGAGCAATGGCCTCCCGTGTTGGTGATAACCAGGTCAGGATATTGCTTCCTCTAATGGGGGTCAGAATGAGCTGGTCCAGAGCATAGGAACTGATAAATTCCAGAAAATGTTGGGCCTGTACATTGGTACTTGAATAGTTTCCCAATTGATGGAAGGGTAGCTGAAGTCACCCAGTATGAGAGTATTGAGTTGGACCTTGATAGATTCCAGGGTGCTTAGGAACTTGTAGTGAGAGTCTAGGGACATGTTTGGGGTTCTGTAGCAGGCTATGACTTATATCACCGTCTTACCCAGTATTAGTTGTATCTGAAGTATCTCGGATGCATTATGCTGAGCTACCAGTCTAGATGTGTGTGTATCCTTTAAGAATATGGAGACTCCACCGCCTTTGGAGCTTCCGGCTGTATTCTTTGGGCCAAAAGCTATGGGATGAATTGTTGCCTGGGAGCACAGGGGTGCTTTCTGCCTCTTTAAACTAGGTGTCCATTACAGCACAGATGTCGACATTCTCCATTTGGAGGAGAGCTTCCAGCGAGTGGATCTTGAGATTTAGACTTCTAGCACTGAGCAGCATGACCCTCAGATTGTATTTGTTTGTAGCTGTTATGGTGGAATTATGGACTTTGAAACACCACCTAAAAAGGCACTATAGGGTTGGCAAGAGCCTTAGCCAGTACCCGGAATCCCAGGGTTGACAGATGCAGGCCATCTCTGGCAAAGCATCAAGGTCAGTTGATCATGTCATACCAGGTAGTACTGGATCCCCTTAGAAGACACCAGAAACTCAGCCAATTGTTGAAGCCAATTATTTTCTGCTCATACAGTGGTATCATTCTGGGTGATGGTAGAATACTGTTCAGGGCTAGGGTCATACCTGCCTGAGGCATGATAATGCATGGTACTCCACCTCTCACCTCCAGCCTCCAATAGTGCACTTTTTCCTTTGCCTCCTAGATCTTACCACTCGCACTATTTATTTGTTAACTTATTTATTTCATGGTGCCTAGTTAAACTCATTAATTAAATTACAACTCTTTTGAGTGTGTACTTTTAGCTCCCAGTGGGTGTGGCTTGAGCTTTAAAAAAATGAAGTTATCACTTTACAGTTTAAACAAATATTCATATCTCTGGAACTGCAAGTGTTAATGTTAAAAGAAAACGGTAAATGGCAAACTATTCAGGACAAATTAGTCTTTGCATTAGTAGCTTATTTCATTTCAGTGCTTTAAAATGGATTTTGTAAGCCAAAATAAAGGCAGTAAATATTAATTTTGTTATGTATAAACAGCTTATGATATGTCAGTAACCATTGAATCAAGATACATACTGCCAGCAGGATTTTCTTCATACTGCTATGTGCTTTCATATGAGGATAGGCAGTTCTGTCCATGTTGCCTAAATGCTGAAACATTAGGGAAATGGGAAAATGATTACAATACAAATAAACAGTATTCAAATTATATTCAATATCTCTTTATCCACAGTGGCAAATTATCAATGCAAGTGTGTTTGCCATCATAAATGTTTTAAGATGAAATCTTCTGATACCTTGTATATAGCCATGTTTTGGAATTATTAATGCAAATATGAAAAAGCAATGTTACACGCCTAGAGGCGTCAGTAAGAGGTAACTACAGAAATGGCTGGAGATGCACTTGGGTGTAATGAGTTAGTATTAAATTTATTCCTCAGTGTGACAGCAGTAAGCCCTCTCCTGCCATTAATTCATGCAATTACAGGATATAACAGCCCTCTGACATCATTTCTTGTTTTAGCTGCATTGCCAGAAAATTGATGCTTTAGTTTTGTGGCATTACATCTTCACAGTGAGATGTCTTCTACTTCTGATATCTAGACCATTATTGTGTCTCTGCATTGTATGTTCATAGGTTCATAGGTAGGTTCTAGGCTATCAGCCCTAGGGCCTATAGAAGCCTAGCCAAAAAGGTACCCTGGTTTTCGCCACCCAAGAAAATTATTTTCCTGTGCCCCTGTTGAGCAGAGCCACATAGGTAATCCCTGGGGTGAATTTCCTATTTTTCATCCAATCATCAAGATTTTTCTTGAAGAGTGCTAATGAGGAGCTTTGTTTGATATAAATAGGTAGTTTGCTTCAGAGTATGGGAAGTCTCTGGAACAGCAGTCTATCCTTCCAGCATGTTCTGTTTATTTTGGTGACAAGGTTTAGGTCCCTAGAGCGTGTAGCTCGGAGGGATTGGGATTTCTTTAAGTGGAGCATGTCCAACAGCTCTGGGTTTGACATAGCTTTGTATGTTAGGCAGAGATCGCCTCTGAGTAGGTGATATGCGACGGAGTAAAGCTGGAGTTTTTTGATGCAGTGTGCGTAGGACATCTGTTTGAGGCTGGTAATCCTCTTTGTGAGGTATTTCTGTGCCCTTTCCAGTTGCTGTAGATGTCTTGTGAGGTACATACCAAAAGGGCCGTTGTACTCTATAATGGGTCTAATGAGTGATGAGTAGATGGGAACAATGACCTCTTTTTTCCTGGTCGAGAAACCTTTTGTGATGAGGTGTGCCACGTAGAAGAATTTCCTCACTACTGTGGCAATGTCTTTATCAAAGGAGAAACTACTGTCCACCTGTGTCCCAAGGTCTCTTATCACACTTTCAGTGTTAAGTAGACTATCACCTATGTGGTAGCTCATGGGTACAGAGTCTTTACCAAAGGGGATGACAATGCACTTTTTGGCATTGAGCTTGAAGCCATGGCTTTGACACCAGGCATCTGTCTCAGTGAGGCCCTTTTGTAGGATGTCCACATTGTTAGGAGTTTCAATTGTGGCTCCTAGTTTGCAGTCATCTGCAAACTTCATTAGCCAAAGACCTTCTATGTTAGCCTGTACTTCAGAAAAGTAGATACCAAATAGGAGAGGATCCAGGACTGAACCCTGTGGTACTCCACTTGTCACTGATCTAAAGTCAGGTTTGGAGTCTGCTACTTTCACAGTGTGGGTTCTGTCAGTGAACCAGTTGGCAACCCATCTTGTGACATAGGGATTTATACCTAATTTAATGAGTTTATCTATAATTCCAGAGTAGGGGATGGTGTCAAAAACCTTGGCGAGATCTAGATAGGCTGTGTGAACCACCTTACCCTCATCTACGGCTTTGGTGACTGCTTCAAAAAAGTCAGTCAGGTTTAGGAGACATGATATGCCTTTTCAAACCCCAACTGGGTGGGGTCCAGAGTTTAGAGATTACCAATGTCTTTGTTTATAAATGCCATGATGATACGTTCCATGGCCTTGCAGACAAGGCTCGTTAGGCTAATGGGGCAGTAGTTCCCAGGGTCTGTGATAGCTCCCATTTTGTGGAGTGGGATAACCATCGTTGTGCACCATTAAGTGGGCACAAAGCCTAAGGTGAGGCTATGACTGAACATGGTGCTTAGGTGGGGTGCCAGTTCATTCTGTAGTTTATGTAGAATGCACCCTGGGATGTTGTCAGGTCCCATGGATGTTGTGTTCTTTGCTTTGTAAAGTGTGGTTTTTACCTGTGCAATCATGATTACAGGAACTTTGCATTCTTCCTGTATAGAGATGGGCCTTTTAGGGGGTGAGGGGAGGGTAAAGTTAGCACTGAACCTATATGCCAGGATGTAGGCAATATCAGTTGGTTCTGTATATTTAGTGCCATTGTACCGTAACTCAGTGCAGATCTGAGTGTTGCCATTGAGATTCTTGACATAGCTATAGAATGCTTTGTGTATGTCTTTGGAGTCAGTAGCAATTTTGGTTTCATAACTAGCTTTGGAGGATTTTATGAGGGATCTCAGCTTCTTACTGATGCTGGCCAGGGAGTTCTTCCAGTCATGGGATTTCACTCTTTTTTGCAACAGTTTCTTTCTTCTATTATAGAGTGTGTTTATGGCAGGGGACCACTAGATTGGCTTCCTCTTTTTGGAGGATAGCATCTTGGTTCTGTTAGGGATAGCATGAGCCATGCACTCATGTAAGTGCTTATAAAGTGCATTTCTGTAGGATTCAGCAGTCGTACCTCTATTGTCCATCTGCATGGATGTAGTGAAGTTTGCCACTTCTGTCTTAAGAAGTGTGAAGTTGGCTTTGGATAAATTTTTTATGATTGTTTCCCTAATGGGGATGGGAACAGAATGTGGATGTCCTGGCTGATTAGCTTGTGGTCTGATCTGACCAATGAGGAATTGACCTCTGATGTGGATTTCTGGTCACCCATGTTGGTAATGACCAGGTCTAGGATATTGCTGCCCTTGGTGGGGATGTGTATAAGTTGATGCAAGGCATTGGAATTTATGAATTCCAGAAAATGTTGAGCAAAAGAGTTGGTACATGAGTAGTTTACCCATTTAATGGTGGGGTAGTTGAAATCGCCCATTATTAGGGTGTTGGGTTGTACCCTAATATTTTCCAGTGTATCAAGAAATGAAGAGTGGGAATCCTGGGGCATGGTGGGGGATCTGTAGCAAGTTACAGTTTGGATTGTGGTCTTGCTGAGAGTTATTGCACTTGGATAATCTTGGATGCATTATGCTGAGCAACTAGCCTGGAGGTGTGGATATACTTAATGAATATGGACATGCCTCCACCTTTAGTGTTTCAGTCCAGGTGAGGTGGCCGAAAGGTGTGGTATGAATTATAGCCTGGTATTGCAGGGGTACTCGGTCTCTGTCACTGCACAGATGTCGATGTTCTCCATTTTAAGGAGTGCCTCGAGGGAATGCATTTTGAGGTTTAGACTTGTAGCATTGAGTAGCATTACCCTCAGATTTTGCTTGCTTGTACCTGTTATGGTGGTGAATTTGTCATTTGAACCTTGCCTAACAAAGGCACTATAGGGGTGGCAAGAGCCTTAGCCAGTATCCGTAATCCCAAGGGCAACAGGTGCAGGCAATCTCTGGCAAAACATTGTGGTATGTCGATTATGTCATCCCAGGTAGACAGATACTGGATCCCCTTAGAATGACACCAGAAGCTTAGCCAATTGTTGACGTCAATCATTTTGTCCTTGTACTGTGGTATCATTCTGGGTGATGGCAGGATGCTACTCAGGGCTGGGGTCATAACTGCCTGGGCTACAAGATTGGAGAGCTCCTCCATGTCTCTTTTCATGTAGTCCAGGGAGCAAGGGAGCCAGCAGGATTTTTTACAAGGGGGTCCAAACCAAGAGCCCTACCCATGCAGCCCCACCTCCTCCACCCAACCAGCCCCCCCCCCCACACAGCCATTTACAGGATCCCATTACTTGGCTACTTCTCCCCCAGTTGCCATAAACACTGTTCAAAATTCTCAGTGTGCATACTGTTTTATGCTTTACTTCTACAATGATTACAGATATCTGGATTTCATTAGGAATCTGTGATAAGTTTTTTTTACATACCCCATGTACATTGCAACTAATTCAAGGGAAGTTTCAGCTGGCAGCCCTTTTGGATTCTGATCAAGAAGGCTTGGCTGTTCAGTTCTCTGTACTGGAATAATTTCTCATTCATTGCTAATAATCATTTTATTTACTTAGGTACTAACAGAGTTTTCCTTTTTACTTTTTACCTACCATAACGACAAGGTATTTGTTTTTCCTCAAAATACTTCCCCTTGTTTTATTTATTTATTTATTTATTTATAAGTGACTTAGAAACAACTACTGGGGAATAGTGTTCATTAGCTCAGTATTTCTCATGTAGGACACTAAACTGTGTCCCATGAGCGTGTTCAGATTATACAGATTTAAACAGATTAGTTTATAATAGTAGTGTTCTTTGGCTTCCAAGATTAGCTCTCAATAACACAAGTTGCTGTTTAAATAAAAGCTGACATTCTGTGCTCTGAATGCACACACATTATAGCTGTATTTAACTTAAACTGTGTGCAGTCACTAAATTATGTATATCTTTTAATTAATGCTTAATCAAGCATTTCTTCATAATCCCAACATTGACACAGTTGCAAATCATCACTTCATCTTTTTATAGATAATTCCAGTAGCCCTAATATATGCACATTATTATTTTTTCAATATTAGTTTTACTGATTGGGTAAGGGCAATTCTGGGTGTTTTCCGTCTAAAACTCAAATGTCTGTTATTATTTAGCAACTTCATTCCTTTTTAGGAGGAATATGGAGCAAAAATCTGTACATTCTGCAAAAACCTGGACAGCTGAAGGGTATGCTACCTCCTTGTTATACAGATATACAGACACACATACACACTTGGCTATTTTGTCTTCTGCTACTGATTAGTTTACAAGTCCAACTTCAGAAGCTCCACCAGAGGTTTTCTGCAAAATGAGTTACAATGACATGACTGTCAACATTTCTTATTAGTATCATATTCATTGGAGTCTTGTACCAGTGTAGTCCTGCTGCCTCTATCCCCGCTAGTATAATTATTCCATCCGCTGGTGAACTTTCTCCATACATTTACTTCTTTATGATCATGTATGATAATGTTCTTCACATGCTTTCTATAATGTTTCTCTATAGCCCCCCTTTTATTTATTTATTTATTTATTTATTTATTTTATAATTTTTACATCTAAACACTACAGTTTTCTATACATCTTTTATGCCACATCCGTCTTTCAAGGACCCAGAGAAACAGATGTCAGTGCGGATCTCAAAACTTTCATAGATGCAACATGTGATAGTTAAATGGATTGTGAACACAGATGTACAGAGCTCAGAGATGTGTGTGTGTGTGTGTGTATACACACACACACACACACATATATATATATATATATATATATATATATATATATATATATATATATATATATATATATATATATATAATGTATATACATACACACACACATACATATTCACTATGAAGGGTCAAAATTTCAGAACATCGAACCTCTGATAGTAGAAGACCAGAGGATCAAAGTGCTGAAATATCAAACTTACAAAAAAAAAAAAAAAAAAAATAGCCTAAAACATGGAAAGTTCTTATTTCAGGTTTTTGCAGGGGGGGGGGGGGTTCTGTGGACAGTCAGACAGATGTGAACAGTCATTAATGGAGTATTCATTTTTTCATTTATACTTTAATCTTCTGTCATTCCCCATACACAGACACATGTCAAATATGCAATGATGTCAGTGTGGATCTCAAAGCTTTTATAGATGCAACATGTGATAGTTAAATGGATTGTGAACACAGATGCACAGAGCTCAGAGATATACAACACTCCTGTAGTTTTTACATCTAAACACTACAGTTTTCTATACATCTTTTATGCTACATCCATCTTTCCAGGACCCAGAGAAACAGATGTCAGCAATGAATGCTCATCACAACAGTTTCTCAAGGACATATGTATTCTCTAGTATTACAATGAACCAAGGCCTGTGTCCCTGTAGAAAACGGTAGGGAGCTCTGATCATCATCATCTCTCCTGCTGTAGTGATTAGTTACTAGGTCATGTTAAAGTGCAGTACATATGCAAATTACTTACTCCTGTTTTCTCTGTTTTTATAAGAAATGGACATATATTTGTCTGGTTACAGAGTATTTTGTTTCACTCCCCTGTCCTCTTTTACTCATGAAAAACAATTATTTTGCATAAAGAAGAAATAATCTCAGTAAACTAGCAATTGCACCACGAGGACTGGGGAAATTATGCATCCAGTATTCAAATATCTCAATCAATTTGCAGAGAAAACTTATACTCTGTATTCTCTGTAAAAAACCCAGTCTTTTGTGCCTTGTCTTTAAGCTTTTATTTCCTGCTGTGCACTGCCATCATAAAAGTAAGCTCTAGAGGACATGAATATACTGTACATTTCCAACTTACACATGCTAAAGTGGGCATTATATAAAATGATTGATCTAATGAAGACTTTGTAAAGGGGGCAATAACTACATCTAGTCACAATTTGTTTATAAGCTGTGCATTATAGAAAGATTTTCTTCTGACTCTGGGCTCATGTTGGTCAAAAGTTAGGTCACTGTACACACAACTACTACTGTTTTAGAAGCAGGTTTGACTACTGATAATCATAAAATATATGGTACCTAGACAATCCCATGCTATCACCAGCAGCTTAAACAGTGAATGGAGCAAGCCCGGCAGCAGCTTAAACAGTGAATGGAGCAAGCCCGGCAGCAGCTTAAACATTGAACGGAGCAAGCCCGGCAGCAGTTTAAACACTGAATGGAGCAAGCCCAACAGCAGCTTAAACAGTGAATGGAGCAAGCCCGGCAGCAGCTTAAACAGTGAATGGAGCAAGCCCAGCAGTAGTTTCATAACATAAATACATGGCAGAGCGGAGGAAGCCCAGCAGCTTAAACAGTAAGTAAATGGAGCAAGCCCAGCAGCAATTTCATAACATACATGGCAGTGCTTACTGTGTGACTCTGGCAGCAAGTTTCATAAATAAATAGCAGTCCTTAATGACTAAAACGTTCACGTTTTTAGAAACTAATTAAAATAAATACAACAATCACACTTCCACCTAAACTCTGGTCTACTAAAGTGACAGCTTATATCAAAATGAGAGGTTCTTAGCAATGCATTTGGTCTGCAAGTTTCCTTTCTCTGTATTTCAATTTATATCAAAACATCAAATCAGTCAAACTATTAATTCTTACTGGCCATCAGCACAGATACCACTGCTGGGCTATGTGTTACAGGATTAAGAAGTTCTTAAAAACACACTGCTGAATGTTACTTTATGATCATGGAACTGCATGTACCTTAAGTAAGGAAGACTGCAAGGGAAACAAGTTTTAACTCTTAACTATGTTTGAACCTCAACATCAAAACATCCGTTCCAAGGTGGGAACACTGCTCCCCCAATCACTGCTCCTGTGGCTGTTTAGCATGATGGCATACACAACTGCTTGTTAACCCACAGGATTTGGGATATATCAAGTACATCTAAACAGGTTAGGTCAAGGAGGGAGTTAGTAAACTTTTTAGTATGACCGCAGACAGCAGTAGGAGCAGAGACGATGAGTGTCAGCATCTGTCACAAATACTACCCGTTTGAGGGGAGCCCATCACAGTCCACTGCCTGCTGTCCACAGACTTCCTACATCCAGGATAAACATACATAACTACTTTCTGTGGCCTGGGTGACTCTCTGGCAGCAATTATGCGATTCCCTTCCCATGTACGTTTGTATTTAAAATTCATGCAATGCACGCATGACTGTTGGGTCCTAAAACAGGTCTTTGCAGCTGAAAAGTGCTATGGTTACAGTATCTATGCACAGAAGACAAAAACAGGTCGCAAACACCTGTTGCATCTGGGCAACTGGACGGGATGCAAAGGGTGCTCTTAAAGATGAACGCCCTTTAAAAAAGACAATTTTTAAAAAAAATTTAAATAAAATTAATTTCTTGGCCAGCCGGTTTCAAGGGGGGGGTGCAAGTGCACCCCCTTACACCCACCTGCGGATGCCCATGCCAGGGAGGTACATCTCAGATCATTCAAGCCAACATGGACAATGACAGAGTCATATTTGTATTTGTGGAGTGACCTGAGTGCGTGCGTTGTGTGGCGGATCCTGGCACTCAACAGGCAGCTGACAGTAACTTTCTCCTTGTTTAGCCTGGTTAGTGGAACATCAGTGTGCCTGACCATAGAGTCAACTATGACTAAAGTGTTGGGTACGTTGTTATGCCTTTTGGGCTGTGGGTGAGTGGCACACTGAGTTTGTGGACTATGTGTCATTTGGGTTGTGTTGGGGGGTGGAGGTTCCATGCGTTTCAGCTTTGGAGGTCTCTGTTGCTTGAGCAGATTGTTATTGAGAGCCTCTATGAATGTAGGTATTTGTTTTGTGTTGCTATGTGTGGGTTTTGGTGGTGTAGGTTTTGAGGGACTATGTGATGAGTGTGGTGTGGTGCAAGTGTTTACCTTCTCCTCTTGACTTTCTAGTCCAGTCTTGAGTGAAGAGAGCTTTGCTTCCAGTTTGGCTATTTAAGTGCAGCTCTCACAGGTTGTAGTGTTGGGTGGTAGGAGGAGAGGGTTGTCTGTGTACATGAGGCAATTGCTGCATTGCCCCAAGATACCCAGATTCATCAGGTAGACAGGAGAAAGCACCAGGAGCTGACCCTTAAAAATGCCTGGATAGGTACTTATTTATTAAGTACTAAAAACTGTTTTCCTCTAGACAAGTGAGGAAAGTTGAGTGCTGTAGTAATTTGTTCCTTATTTAGTGCTTGCAATGAGTTCTGAACAAGTGCTGAGCTCAAAGAAACAGATTTGAGTGCAAAAACTAAAAACTGGCTAGTTCTAAGGGAAAATTTGAAGAGTAGACTTTATGGCACCTGGAATAGTTTAACCCTAGCTAAGCAGCGATGCATAAAGTGTATTTTTTTTAGTATGACAGTAACAAATGAGCAAATGGATTTAAACAAATTAACAAATAAAAAGCTAAAAACTGAGCCCCGTTTCAGCAGTCTTTGATCAGACAAGTTCTAACTGCAACCTCTTGCCACAAGGGTGCAGGGGAACCTTCTCCAAAAAAGGTGGTCTGGATTAGTGCTCAAATTATACAAACAAAGCTAGAGTCAGCAGGTCTGAATTTAGTCTATGCTACAGCAAACAAAGCGTACCAATTTCAGAAAGAAACAGTTGAAATAATCAGGCACAATAAGCCTTTAACTAGAAATTCCTAGCTCAGAAGGGCAGAATCTACCCTCTCCTCCCACAAGAGTACAGACCACATCTTTTTAATGTAAAATAACTGGGCCAAAGCCCAAGTGCTTAAACCAGAAATAATACACTCTAAGAATAACAAACACTAAGCCTTCAATTAGCAACTCAAAACTTAGAAGGATGTAAGCTACCTGTCCTGTCACAACAGTGCAGACCATAAACCTTTTTAATGTAAAACAACTGGTCTGAAGCCCAAGTGCTTCAACCAAAAGCTTAGAATAACAGTTGCAATTTAATCAGGCTACTTACAAGCAGTAATAAATGCAGCAGAATAAATACAGCAAAGTAGGAAGAAATGCAAATACAGTAAAAGCAGATGAATAAAGTGCAATTTGTTTAAATAACAATAGAAAACAAGCAAACTGATTTAAACAAATTACCCAATTAACCAGTAAAAAACTCAAAACTGAGCCCTGGTCCAGCAGTCTTCAAACAGACAAGTTCTAACTGCACACTCCTGCTACTAGGGTGCAGGGGAACCTTCTCCAAAGAAGATGGCCTGGATTAGTGCTCAAGTTATACAAACAATGCTAGATTCAGCATGCCTGAATCTAGTCTATGCTACAGTAAACAAGGCACACCAATTTCAGAAAGAAGCAGTTCAAAAAAGCAGGTACAATAATCATTTAACCAGAAATTCCCAGCTCAGAAGGCCAGAATCTAACCTCTCCGCACACAAGAGTGCAGACCACAAACCTTCTTAATGTAAAATAACTGGCCTGAACCCCAAGTGCTTAAACAATAACTAATACACTTTTAGAATAACAGACACTGAGCCTTCAGTCAGCAATTCCCAGTTTCCCAGTTTAGAAGGATGTAAGCTACCTGTCCTTCCACAACAGTGCAGACCACAAACCTTCCTAATGTAAAACAACTGGGCTGAAGCCTAAGTGCTTAAACTGAAAGGCTGATAATAACAGTTACAACTTAATCAGGCTACTGCCAAGCAGTAATAAATGCAACAGAATAAATACAATTGAGTACTTTTAAGAAGAGGCAAAACCAAAATAAAGTGCAATTTTTTTAAGTAAAGTGCAAGGAGAGAGGAAGGAGGTGCAGAGGTTAAGAACCTTCTCAAATGTTTTCCATGTATTAAGTAGAGTGAATACCAGACTGGGAGGGGTGTCCCAGATCAAATTTACAGTAGGGGCGGGCAACTGCAGAGCCACCAACTATAACACCTCTACAAGAATAGGGTGGGAAGGAGTGGGAAAACACAGTTTCAGGACATATAAGAAACAAAAAAAAAAATCCAGAAAATATATAAAATTATTCATTCAGGCAAACAATAATTCATTCTGGAAAAATTAAGACAATGCAGAACTCTGAAAGGTTAAAATGCCAATAAATATACTTATCAATTAGTGATATATTTCCAGATTGTTTGAGAATCACACTATGCAAGAATTTACAAACAGAAACTATTTTAAAATCAGCAAGCCTGGAAGCAATCAGATAACACAAAAGTTGTTAGACCAGTTTTATAAATGCCACCTCAGAAATACATGGTAAGCAGTTTCAGAAGAGATGAGAAACAAAACAATGCCAGAAAATATATAAAATTATTTAGTCAGGCAAACAATAATTCATTCAGGCAAAATTAAGACAATACAAAATTCTGAAAGGTAAAAACACCAAGAAATATACTTATCAATCAGTGATATATTTACAGATTGAGAATCACACTAGCTAGATCACCAGGAGGTTACAACAGTGTATGCAAGAATTTATAAACAGAAACTATTTTTAAATCAGCAAGCCTGGAAGCAATTAGATAATACAAAAGCTGTTAGACCAGTTTTATAAACTCCACCTCAGAAAAAGGGGGTAAGCAGTTTCAGGACAGATGAGAAACATAAATCAATGCCAGAAAATATATACACATATTCAGTCAGGCAAGCAATAATTCAGTCAGGCAAAATTAAGACAATGCAGACCTCTGAAAGGTTAAAATGCCAAGAAACATACTTATCAATCAGTGATATATTTCCAGATTGATTGAGAATAACATCAGCTAGAGCACCAGGAGTTTCCAACAGTGTATGCAAGAATTTACAAACATAAACTATTTTTAAATCAGAAAGCAATCAGATAACACAAAAGCTGTTAGACCAATTTTATAAACTCCACCTCAGAAATAGGGGGTAAGCAGTTTCAGGACAGATGAGAAACATAAAACAACACCAGAAAATATATAAAATTATTCAGTCAGGCAAACAATAATTCAATCAGGCAAAATTAAGACAATACAGAACTCTGAAAAGTTAAAATGCCAAGAAAAATACTTATCAATCAGCGATATATTTTCAGATTGTCTGAGAATCACACCAGTTAGAACACCAGGAGTTTCCAACAGTGTAAGCAAGAATTTCCAGACAGAAACTATTATTAAATCAGCAAGGCTTGAAGCACTCAGATAACACAAAAGCTGTTAGATCAGTTTTATAAACTCTACCTCAGAAATAGGGGGTAAGCAGTTTCAGGACAGATGAGAAACATAAAATAATGCCAGAAAATATATAAAATCATTCAATCAGGCAAAATTAAGACAATATAGAACTCTAAAAGGTTAAAATGCCAAAAATATATTTATCAGTCATCGATATATTTTGTAGAGACCAAATCATTACTATACCAGTAATGTAAATCTCCCTGTCCTTCTTGCAAGAATGCAGCTTCAAGTTGTACTCGCTTGGCCTGTATACCATGGGCTGTGGGGACTGCTGCTATACCAAAAACATGAATTAGGTCCCTTCCTAACAAATTAACAGGGCAAATGTGTGAAATAATTACACAAAACCTAATGGTCTGGTTTGTTTGAGGGTCTGTGAACCACAGCGTTCGAAACAGCGGATCTTTATTTTTCCAACATTCGCCAGACGAAACACAGCAATTTCGATAAGCAAATAAAAAGCTTTATTTACATGCATGGAGACCTGCCACATTGATGGCGGAATGTCAGCAGTCTAACTTCTGTACAAACTGCAGGGGGTTTTATAGCCTTTTCTGCACGTACACATACATACTCAACAAGATGTTTATCAGCCCCTGAGTTTCAGTTAAGACAGAAATATGCAGGGGTCAGTTTCAGTTAATTACAGAAATGTGCAAGGGTCATAAGATAATGACAAGTTCTGTTCTTACTCAGACTGCAGGTTAACATCTGCACATTCTTTCATGGTCAGCCTGTTTAAACAAGTCAAACAGTTCTTTAAGAAATCTTTGCACACAAGATAGTTTAACCCTTATCATGCCTGATACAAAGTAGTTATTCATGCAGAATTTTATTACATTTCCCCCCTAACAACACTTTGTATCAGCAAAATGTTTCACTGCACATTCTGGTCATACAACTTTTTATTTGATTTGTATCCTTTGTATCCAAAATAGTAAGCTTTTGTCATATTGGCAATTATTACATTAGACATCAACATTTGGATGCATGGGATACGGCAGCAACCTAACAACAAGAATATAATGGCACCAACACATACAGCAATTAAAATATTCATAAAAACACTTCCCCAACTTCCAAACCAGGTCTGGAAGAATTCAGCCAATGGATTTTGTCCTGGTTTTGTCAGTTCAGATACCTTTTGGAGAATCTCGAGGTGACTCTCGATTTCATGCTGATTAACCAGGATAAACAAACAGCACTCCTCTTGGATAAGAGCGCAAGTACCTCCTTTTGCCGCTAGGGTGAAATTGAGCACCATATGGTTCTGCAACACTACTGTTCTCATTGCCGTCAATTCGTCCGTCACCAATTCTAGCGCAGAAAAAGTTGCATTACTCAGAGTCTCTAACAATTTTGACAGTTTTCTGAGTTCCCAGATAGATTTTACTGTCCCATATGCTGGAAGAATACCAGCACCAGAAATAACATCATCACCCAAGTCCATATGTGATAGCCCCTTGCTGCTACTGTGGGCTAAATCGTGATGATAGATCCAGGATGCATCAATGTTACCTATGGGATTAACAGGTTTATTAATAGTACGTACATTTTGTATTTTACCTTGGGGTAGTGCATATACATGTCTTATTGCTGGTACCAAATATCCCAAGAAACAGCTACCTGATCAATTACCAGGTAGCCACTTATAAGCTTTTCTGCCGCATATAAAGTAACAGTTTTCCACCTTAGTAGTTACATTGCTGTGTACATAATCTTGTTCAGAATTAAATACCTTTTTATCAATTACTATTAATTGCTTATAAAGAGCAGGATCATTTCTTACCTCTTCATATGTTTTTTGCATGAGTTCACAAAATGAATTATAAGTGGTGTGATAGTAGGTGGAGTCATTATTACATTTATAAGAAACTGTTATATTACAAAAACTCCATCCTACTTTAACTTTACCAAATTTCTGAAAGCACACAGTTCCATTTCGTCAACCGAACAGCTGCAAGGCTATTCTGTCTTTTGAAGTGACATTAGAAGTCTCATATATTAGATTTGTCCAGGTTTCATTTACCCCCAAAGGGACCGTACTTAGCATTAGTCCTCCATGGACAGTAGGTATGGCAGTACATACCCAACAATTTGACACATTAAGAGACGATGCATAAGCATATTTGGCAGCCTGATATGTGTTAAAAGCTGGATGCCAAGTTGTGTCTTTCGTGCTCCTTTTAGTTCGACTAAAAACATCTGAAAATAAAAATGGCCAAAACAGAAACACAGTAATCACAATGACTGTTAACAAAATTATTGTACAATCTTTTTGTGGGAAAGGCTGCTCCTGTGTATTATCATTGTCTCTTTGTCTTCTTTCAGGTACAAAATACTCCATTTCTTCGTTCGAAGAAAACTAAAATGTATGCACAACTACACAAAAAATATTAAAACTAAAAATTGTATTCAAAAATAACTAAATACCACCCCCCTTTGTCACTTCTTAAGGTTCCTCAGGGGGACCTAAATTTTTGTCCCGCTCAAACTGTTTTACCAGTTTACAGTGTGTTAAGTGGATCCACGATGTTCGTTCTTTTATTCGAACCGCAGTAGGAGTCGAAATCAGCACTTGATATGGACCTTCCCACTTTGGTGAAGCACAGTTTTTTCTCTTGATTATCTTGACCCAAATCCAATCTCCTGGATTAACTTCGAAAATTCTGCTCTTCTGCTGATCTGAAAAGCAATCATTTGTTAGAGGTGTTTTAATTTTTGTCAGCAATTTTCTCATGTAATCTGCTAACTCCTCACCCCCCTCACATTCCGCAGGCAATATCCCTTGCCATTGCGGGACGTAATAGGGGCGACCAAAAAGGAGTTTAAATGGCGTAATACCTTTGGAGGTAGGTGTGGTCCGCATGGAGAGGAGTGCCAAAGGTAAGCAGGTAATCCAAGACTGATGTGTCTCGGCCATGAGTTTTCGTAACTAACTTTTGAGAATACCATTATGACGTTCGACCAACCCGGCTGACTGCGGATGGTAAGCACAATGGTGTTTAAGGTCAATTTTGAAAACAACAGCCAATTTCTGAATAACTTGATTAACAAAATGAGTGCCATTATCAGAATAGATGCATACTGGAATTCCAAAATGTGGAATATTATTATTCGTTAGAATTTTTGCCACTGTTGAAGCATCCGGATGAGTGACGGGAAATGCTTCAACCCATTTAGAAAACGCATCAATGATAACTAATACAAACTTTTTCTGCTGTGCAGGGGTAAGTTTAATGAAATCCATACAGATGGTATGAAAGGGATAGGGTGGAACTGGGAAGGTTGCCGGTGCAACACGTATACCACCCTGCCCATGAAAACAAGCACATACAAGACAAGACAGACAAAAACGTTTTGCATATGCTACAAATCCTTTACTCCAAAATACTTGTTGCACTACCTGAACCATAGCTGCTGGACCGTTGTGAGACGGTCCATGAGTAATGAGGGAGGCATAACGAAATAAATTCATTGGTAAAACGTATTTACCATTTGGTCCTACATAAACCCCTTGCTCATGTGTCACCCTATATCTTATCCATTTTTGCTTTTCCTGCTTACTGCTTAACTCTTGCATGACCCGTAAGGTTTGTAGATTAAGGTTATCTGATGGTTGCAAGTCTGTTTCAAGTGCAAAAGTGGATGTTAAAGCAATTTCCTTTGCGGTCTTATCAGCTAGGGCGTTCCCTAATGCTACCAGATCTTTAGCACTAGTGTGAGCCGCGCATTTGCAAATTGCTAGCCTGCTAGGTAGTTGGATAGCTTGTAAAAGATCTAAGATTAGGTTTTTATGCATGATTTCTTTTCCCGAAGCAGTGACCATTCCCCTGTTTTTTCATTGCTGGGCAAAGACATGCACCGTAGAAAAAGCATACTGACTATCTGTATAGATAGTGGCTGCTTTACCTTTCCGTCAAAGCACATGCCCTGGTCAAAGCAATCAATTCCACTGCTTGTGCGGACAAGTTCCTGGGGAGAGGATTAGCTTCTATGATGTTTGCACCAGTTGTTACTGCATAACCTACTTGGGTGTTACCTATCTCATTTTTATGGGCCGACCCATCGACAAATAAGGTCCAGTCAGAACTCGGTAAGAGTTGATCCTTGAGGTCAGGTCTAGGTAAAACATTCGCACAAATCATGTCCCGGCACACATGTGGAGTTCCATCAGCCAGTGTGGGGAGGAGAGTAGCTGGGTTTAGGGTAGTACATCGTTCTATAGTCATGTGAGGTTGAGACAACAAAATAGTCATACACGATAAGTGTCTGCTTGGAGATAGAAAAGTTAACTTATCCTGCAGCAGAATCACTGCTACCGAATGCGGTACTCGCAAGGTCAGTGGATGAAATAAAATAAGTGTCGCTGAAGCTTGAATGGCCAATGCCGCCACCACCACCGCCTGCATGCAGTGTGGTAATGATTGTGCAACAGCGTCCAGTTTACTCGAATAAAAAGCCAGGGGTCTGAGTTTGTCCCCATGTGACTGCAACAGGATGGATGTCATGTATCCGCCTTTACAGTCCACAGTCTGAATAAAAGGTTTGGAATAATCAGGGAAACCTAGAACTGCTGAACTTGCTATCAATTGTTTGATCTAAGTAAACACTTGAATGGACCTATCTGTCCAAGAAATGGGATCATTTGCCGCCATTGGGAGTGCAAAGATCAGATCCGATAAAGGACCTACTTTCTCAGCATAGTTAGGTATCCAACTACAGCAAAAGTTAGTAATCCCCAAAAATGACATCATTTCCTTTTTTGTGAGGGGCATAGGTGCCTGGAGATTAGCTTCCTTTCTAGTACCATCAAGTTGCCTGCCTTGGTTAGATATTAAATAACCCAAATAGCGTACCTCTAGTTTACAAAATTGTAATTTAAACTTATTTACCTTGTGTCCTTCTTCTGCTAAAAAATATAGAAGCTGCAGGGAGTCCGTTTTACAGGCAGATTCTGTGGGAGCAGCCAGCAGGATGTCGTCTACGTACAGCAATAGATGGCTTCCATGCTTCAGTGAAAATTGAGCCAGGTTCACTGACATTTCTTGTAAAAATACAGTAGGACTTTCACAGTAACCTTGAGGTAACCATGTGTATGTGTAACGTTTGCCCATAAATATAAAGGCAAACCAAAACCTGCTATCCTCATGTAATGGATAGAGAAAAATGCATTACTGATATCAATAACTGTAAAATATTGGTCTGTAGGAAGGATATTATTCAGTAGGACAGACGGATCCGGAACTACTGGGGCCCTTGGTACTATGCATTAACAGCCTGTAAATCCTGTACCATCCTCCAGGTTCCGTCCGGCTTCCTTACTGGAAACAAAGGCGTATTACATGGTGAATCTGCACACGGGATCAAGACCCTTGCCCGTAGCAATGCTTCAATTACTGGGTAAATTCCTCCTTCTGCTATTTTGCTCAATGGATACTGTCGTTTGTGTGGTCTGTAATCAGATTTAGGTGTGATTTTGACCGCACGTGCTGTTTTCATTAATCCTATATCATGCTGCCCAGTCGACCACAAAGACTGTGGTATAGTCCACAAATCATTTTCTTCTTGCGGACTCAGCATGAAGAGTCAGCTGGGCAATGCCCTATCCTCCCTCAAATGTACTGTGGGTCTAGCCTGCGTAACCCAATTCAACTTTTGTACCTGAAACCCCCTACTTTGTAACTGTTCTTCCGACAAGGTACTCCATTCTGTTACCTTTTTACCTACAGAGACCCAAGCCTGTCCTTCCTCTTTCATTACAGATACATGCGGTGTAAGATTACTCCTAAAAAGTGCCAGCATATCTTTCATGAGACTGCATGTGGCTGCAGAGTTTCCTAATTTATCCCAGTACAGCTGCTTTAAAACAATCTTTGTGATTTTATATTTAAAAAACAGTGTTTCATATACCGTATCAGGACCTATCAATTTTCCATAGTACATTGTACAGTGCAACTGTTCTGCCTTCACTGGTGGTTGATGACCATACTTACTTAAAGCCAAATTTAGTAAGTCATTTGTTATGCTTTGAGGACCTGTAGAGACCAAATCATTACTATACCAGTAATGTAAATCTCCCTGTCCTTCTTGCAAGAATGCAGCTTCAAGTTGTACTCGCTTAGCCTGTATACCATGGGCTGTGGGGACTGCTGCTATACCAAAAACATGCATTAGGTCCCTTCCTAACAAATTAACAGGGCAAATGTGTGAAATAATTACACGAAACCTAATGGTCTGGTTTGTGTGAGGGTCTGTGAACCACAGCAGTCAAGACAGGGGTTCTTTATAGATCCGTCCATTTGCCGCATTTACTAATACATAATCACTCGTGGCTGCATCAGATGGCACAGCAGTATGTTTTAGCAAGGTCCTAGTTGCTCCCGAATCACACAAGAATTCTACTTCTTGTCCTTCAACCTGCAAACTAATCACAGGTTGTACCTCCAGTTGACAACTTGATATTTTCCATTAACAGAAAAACTACTTTGCTCATGTTCCCATCCTGCACATTCCCCTTTGGTCTCTTCATTCTCCTCCTCATAACCTTCCATAATTTCATCCGGTGGCCCTGGCCACCCTTCCTCACCATCATATAGTCATGCTGAGGACTGCACTGGTGCCTCTGAGGCACCCGGATGTCCCAAGCTACGACAATCTCTTGCAAAATGTCCTTTCTTACCACACTTAATACATTCCCCCCTCCTTACCCATCCCTCGTAATCCTCAGAGTGTCCTACATTTTCTCGCCCCCTGCCTCTGCCCCTTCCTCTGTCCCTATTATGTTAACCTTGCAGCAACATAATCGTGCCATCCGAATTAACCGTGAGGGTCTGTGCTTGTTTCTTCTTTTTATCCGCTATATACTTTTTTGCATGCCTAGCATATTTTAACAGTGGTTGTAACCATGCTGTTCTATGGTCTATCATATGTTTAGTAATAAAATTACTAATCGGAGATCTACACCCTTTCAAAAAGGCATTCTTTAACTGTTGTTTATATGATGAGTCTGCCTCCTGATTAGTGGGCACTTCTATGCCACTATGGTCATTAAAAATAACAGTTAAATGCTGTAAATAATGGTCTACCTTCTCATCATCGGACTGTACGCATTGATTAATGCGTGTCCAGTCCACACGTGCTTTCCATTTTTCTGCGACCCGCTCAAGTAACTTTTTAAGTTGCCTCTCAAATTCTGCAGTATCATGACCAAGAGGCTCCCCGCCCTCTGTAAGTGGTTTTCAATCTCCACAGATAAGGTGCCAGTCAGGACCTAAAATCTGTCGGAGTACCTGTTCAATTTCAATACTATTAAGTTTATAACTTATTTGCATACCGTGCATGTCATCTGCAAATTTTTTTATATTGTCTTTTGGGTGGGGGATTTCTTCTACAGCCTTTTTAATGTCTTCCTTAGTCCAGGGGCGGTAAACCAGGATTGTAGGACCCTGTCCGTCCATTCCTGCCTGTGGGTTTGCTACCTGAATCAAAGGGTATTCGCTCTCACTATCTGGCACTGGCTTATCCTTTACTCTCCACTCACCACCCCCTACCTTTCAGTTTCACAGCTCTAGGAAAGTGCCAGGAGTTTTTTGCAATATTACAGGTTGTAACGGAGGGTAAATGGCGGAGGGGACCTTCTCTTTTTCACTTTCCTGATATTGTGGTGGCTTAACCGCCTCTTTCCCCTCCACTCCTTCCACGAGGTAGGGCAGGGCTGAAGGATTACGATGAGCAGATACGATGGTGTCATCATCTTCTTTGTTAACAAAGAACGTGGATTTTGCACTTGAATCATCCTTTGTAGCCATATTTTTACTAAGATACATTTTGTTTGCTTCCTCAAGCCATTTTTGTGCTTGTGGGAATCCTACCTTTTTCTGGTCTTTTACTCTACTGCCTGCATCTCTGCACAGGTCCCTTACCAACCTCTGACATTGGTACTTATCTAATTTTCCTGAAAACTGATACTCCGTCTTCCATTTGTCTAAATATTTTAGATTTTTTGGATGTAATTTAAACATATGTTGTTCATCTTCACTAACTTCAGTTTTTGCTGTTGAAGAGCAACTATTTCCTGTTCCCATTTCCCTTATTTAAAAGAGAAATTATTCCTTTTTCCTGAGATCTCTAGCTATCTTCAGAATTTTTACTTAAAGATAGTCCTTTTTTAACAAACAATTGTCCCTTATGACTAGTCCCTTCCTTTTTCCCTATCCGTTATTAAAAAAAGGGAAAGCTTACCTTGCTGTGAGTCTTCCGCCCTTTCGTTCATCACCATCTCGCAGATTGAATCAAGAGCGACTGGCCTCTACTTACGACAAGATTTCATCGGAGGTCTTTCACTTATCAGGGAGTCCGTGATTCGTTCTCCCTTCCTGTACAGGTTTTCAGTCCCTCTTGTGTGATTCGCACCATGAAGAGGTGGCCCCAGGTTGGGCGCCAGAAAATGTTAAAATAAAAAACACTTATTTTTCCAACATTTGCCAGAAGAAACACAGCAATTTCAATAAGCAAATAAAAAGCTTTATTTACATGCATGGAGACCTGCCACATTGATGGTGAAATGTCAGCAGTCTAACTTCTGTATAAACTGCAGGGTTTTTTATAGCCCCTTCTGCACGTACACATACATACTCAACAAGATGTTTATCAGCCACTGAGTTTCAGTTAAGACAGAAATATGCAAGGGTCAGTTTCAGTTAATTACAGAAATGTGCAAGGGTCATAAGATAATGACAAGTTCTGTTCTTACTCAGACTGCAGGTTAACATCTGCACATTCTTTCATGGTCAGCCTGTTTAAACAGGTCAAACAATTATTTAAGAAATTCTTTCTTTGCACACAAGATAGTTTAACCCTTATCATGCCTGATACAAAGTAGTTGTTCATGCAGAATTTTATTACATATTTCCAGATTGTTTGAGAATCACACCAGCTGGAACACCAGGAGTTTCCAACAGTGTATGCAAGAATTTACAAACAGAAACTTTTTTTTAAATCAGCAAGGCTTGAAGCACTAAGATAACACAAAAGTCGTTAAACCAGTTTTATAAACACCATCTCAGAAATAGGGGGCAAGCAGTTTCAGGACAGATGAAAAACATAAAACAATGCCAGAAAATATATAAAATGACTCAGTCAGGCAAACAGTAATTCAGCCAGGCAAAATTAAAACAATGCAGAACTCTGAAAGGTTAAAATGCCAAGAAATATACTTATCAATCAGCAATATATTTCCAGATTGTTTGAGAATCGCACCAGCTAGAACACCAGGAGTTTCCAACAGTGTATGCAAGAATTTACAAAAAGAAACTATTTTTAAATCAGCAAGCCTTGAAGCAATCAGATAATGCAGAAGCTGTTAGACCAGTTTTACAAACTCCACCTCAGAAAGAGGGGGTAAGAAGTTTCAGGAAAGATGAGAAACATAAAACAATGCCAGAAAATATATAAAAATATTCAGGCAGACAAAATTAAGACAATGCAGAACTCTGAAAGGTTAAAATGCCAAAAAATATATTTATGAATCAGTGATATATTTCCAGATTGTTTGAGAATCACACCAGCTAGAACACCAGGAGTTTCCAACAGTGTATGCAAGAATTTACAAACAGAAACTATTTTTTAAATCAGCAAGCCATGAAACAATCAGATAATAAAAAGCTGTTAGACCAGTTTTATAAACTCCACCTTGGAAATAGGGGGTAAGCAGTTTCAGGACAGATGAAACACACAAAACAATGCCAGAAAATATATAAAATTATTCAGTCCAGCAAACAATAGTTCAGTCGGGCAAAATTAAGACAATGCAAAACTCTGAAAGGTTAAAATGCCAAGAAATATATTTATCAATCAGCAATTTATTTCCCGATTGTCTGAGAATCACACCAGCTAGAACACCAGGAGTTAGTGTATGCAAGAATTTACAAACAGAAACTATTTTAAATAATCAAGCCTTGAAGCAATCAGATATCAGAAAAGCTGTTAGACCAGCTTTATAAAACTCTACCTCAGAAATAGGGGGTAAGCAGTTTCAGGACAGATGAGAAAACTAAAACAATGCCAGAAAATATATAAAATTATTCAGTCATGCAAACAGCAATTCAGTCAGGTAAAATTAAAACAATGCAGAACTGTAAAATAGGGGGTAAGCAGTTTTAGGACAGATGAAAAACATAAAACAATGCCAGAAAATATATAAAATTATTCAGTCAGGCAAACAATAATTCAGCTAGTCAAAATTTAGACAATGCAGTAATCTGAAAGGTTAAAATGCCAAGAAATACATAAAATTATTAAGTCAGGCAAACAATAACTCAGTCAGGCTTAAGGCAATGCAGAACTCTGAAAGGTTAAAATGCCAAGAAATATACTTATCAATCAGAAATATATTTCCAGATTGTTTGAGAATCACATCAGCTAGAACACCAGGAGCTTCCAGCAGTGTATGCAAGAATTTACAAACAGAAACTATTTTTAACTCAGCAAGCCTTGAAGATATCAGATAACAGAAAAGCTGTTAGACTAATTTTATAAACTCCACCTCAGAGATAGGGTGTAAACAGTTTCAAGACAGATGAGAAACATAAAACAATACCAGAAAATATATAAAATTATTAAGTCAGGCAAACAATAATTCAGCCAGGCAAAATTTAGACAATGCAGAAATCTGAAAGGTTAAAATGCCAAGAAATATATAAAATTATTCAGTCAGGCGAACAATAATTCAGTCAGGAAAAATTAAGACAATGCAGAAATCTGAAAGGTTACAATGCCAAGAAATGTATAAAATTATCCAGCCTGGCAAAATTAAGACAATGCAGAACTCTAAAATAGGGGGTAAGCAGTTCAGGACAGATGAGAAACATAAAACAATGCCAGAAAATATATAAAATTATCCAGTCAGGCAAACAATAATTCAGTCAGGCAAAATTAAGACAATGCAGAAATCTGAAAGGGTAACATGCCAAGAAATATATAAAATTATTCAGTCAGGCAAATAATAATTCAGTCAGGCAAAATTAAGACAATGCAGAATTCAGAAAGGTTAAAATGCCAAGAAACATACTTATCGATCAGCGATATATTTCCAGATTTTTTGAGAATCACACCAGCTAGAACACCAGGAGTTTCCAACAGTGTATGCAAGAATTTACAAACAAAAACTATTTTTAAATCAGCAAGCCTTGAAACAGTCACATAACACAAAAGCTGTTAGACCAGTTTTATAAACACCACCTCAGAAATAGGGGATAAGCAGTTTCAGGACAGATGAGAAACATAAAACAATGCCAGAAAATATATAAAAGTATTCAGTCAGGCAAACAATAATTCAGTCAGGCAAAATTTAGACAATGCAGAAATCTGAAAGGTTAAAATGGCAAGAAATATATAAAATTATTCAGTCAAGCAAAGAATAATTCAGTCAGGCAAAATTAAGATAATCCAGAACTCTGAAAGGTTAAAATGCCAAGAAATATACTTATCAATCAATGATATATTTCCAGATTGATTGAGAATCACACCACATAGAACACCAGGAGTTTCCAACAGTGTATAAGAATTTACAAAGAGAAACTATTTTTAAATCAGCAAGCCTTGAAGCAGTCAGATAACACAAAGGTTGTTAGACCAGTTTTATAAACTCCACCTCAGAAATAGGTGGTAAGAAGTTTCAGGATAGATGAGAAACATAAAACAATGCCAGAAAATATATAAAATTATTCTATCAGGCAAACAATAATTCAATCAGGCAAAATTAAGACAATCCAGAACTCTGAAAGGTTAAAATGCCAAGAAATATACTTATCAATCAGTGATATATGTCCAGATAGTTTGAGAATCACACCAGCTAGAACACCAGGAGTTTCCAACTGTGTATGCAAGAATTTACAAACAGAAACTATTTTTAAATCAGCAAGCCCCTAAAGCAATCAGATAACACAAAAGCTAAATACATAAAGGTCAATTATTTTCATATATGTTATACATTTTTTATGTTTTTTTTATGTTTTTTATGTTTCTATACCTTGATTGTCTCATCATATGATGGATTATATTCGTGGTTAGTTTTTTGAGCCAAACATATTCTTATGGCCCTGATTTGTTGAGCCACTAGCTCCAGATTAGTATGTGTTTCCTTTGTCTATAAAGACATATTATTTTACATACAAACAGTATTTCTGTCAAAGATTTTATTTTGGGGAATATGTATTATTCCACGGTCTGCATGTTAAACTGTTTATTTGAATGCAGTTTTGAATTTGTATCAGATTATTATTAGTACATGCAGTTGTTTATTGTTTAACAAACATTTCATGGAAGGGATTTATATGTAGTTGTTTGGTGTTTCATCATTTTAGAGTTAGTGAGCGACATGCAATAACAATGTTTCACTCGTTATAAAATTAGATATTATTATGGATGAATGCACATCTCTTTATTTTTACTTTATCCAGTTCAGTCAATACCATAGTATTTAGGCTGAACATAGATTTTAAATTAATGAGCTGATTCTGTCTTTTAAAAATGGTGCTAGGTTGGCTATTATACAACGTCAGGATAGTCAAAAAGTTGGTTTTACTTTAAATGTTGCTATAATTGATTAATTGTGATTGTAACTGTTTAATTTTGCCGCCTTAATTAATATTTTAACAGTGCGGTTTTTATTAACTTTTATCTGATGAAGCGTAGAGGTGTCTACGCGAAAGCGCTCATCTTTTTTATGTCCAATAAAAGAATGCAGTGTGGATTTTAATGATCTTTGGGTGATTATTCAACATCTTGGAGAGACCATCTGTTTTCTTTCACTTTGCATAACACAAAAGCTGTTAGACCAGTTTTATAAACTCCACCTCAGAAATAGGGGATAAGCTGTTTCAGGATAGATGAGAAACATAAAGCATTGCCAGAAAATATATACAATTATTTCGTCAGGCAAACAATAATTCAGTCAGGCAAAATTAAGACAATGCAGAACTCTGAAAGATTAAAATGCCAAGAAATATATTTATCAATCAATTATATATTTCCAGATTGTTTGAGAATCACACCAGCTAAAACACCATGAGTTTCCAACAGTGCATGCAAGAATTTGCAAACAGAAACTATTTGTAAATCAGCAAGCCTTGAAGCAATTAGATAATACAAAAGCTGTTAGACGAGTTTTATAAACTCCACCTCAGAAATAGGAGGTAAGCAGTTTTAGGACAGATGAGAAACATAAAGCAATGCCAGAAAATATATACAATTAATTTGTCAGGCAAACAATAATTCAGTCAGGAAAAATTAAGACAATGCAGAACTCTGAAAGGTTAAAATACCAAGAAATATACTTATCAATCTGTGATATATTTCCAGATTGTTTGAGAATCACATCAGCTAGAATGGCAGGAGTTTCCAGCAGTGTGCTTTGTCAATTTGTAGGTCTAGGTATCCAATATTCTGAACCAACTATGTGATGCAGGGATGTAAAAGTTTCATAATATCTGAGACTTCCACTCTTTGTACCTGTTCAACAATTATGAGGTTATCTCAGTGAGCACTGTTCTTCAGGTCAGTCATTTTTAAACTCACTTAATGACTAGGGAACTAACGACGGGTGGCACACTGCCAGGGCACTTCTATGGGCAAGGCTTGTAAAAGTCCCAGGGCAAATAGTCTAGTACACACCTATGAACCTATGAACTTTGTCTTACCTGGATTTGAGTTCCATTAGGTCATTTTCATGTCTCTTTACCTCTGCCATTAATCTTTCAACCAAGAAATCCAATCCCAGTATGTTTTACTGAAGTCATCCTGTCTACTTTCCTGTTTTGCTTGCCACATAACAGCTTGCTTTGCCCCTATGATAAGTTCCTTTAAAATTACATTTCATCTATATTCTTCAGTGGCCATAGTTTTCCCATTTTAATTCTCCATCTTCCAGCAAAACAATTGTGGACTTTTATTTCTGCTTTGTTTTGACCTCCAAGTGTAGTCAGACCCTTCTAAGAACCTTCAAAGTACACTTATCTCTTGACTTTTCTCCTCTTACCCAACATATTGTTTTTCTATTATGCATTTATTTTTTTCAGGTATCCAAACCTTGTTTTAACCTACCATGTAAGTGAAAAACAGTCCCCTGCACGGAGAAAATTGCACGGCCAGAAAAGATACCCAGGAAAAATAATAAAGCCAGCAACTGAATGGCTGTGAAAAAGTAGTTTACTAGTCAAACATCAGTCAGACTTCAATCTCACAGACTGGTTTCGGCATAGAGTTAGCTTAGCCTTCTTCAGTGTGATAAAACAAAAGCAAAAAAGAAGTCCATTAATACAAAAATATTAATTAGAAACAAAAACCAATAGACATGATTGGTGAACTCATGAATAAATAATAGACCATTCAAAGATGTTCATTAAGTCCTGGGTAAAAAAATGAACCCAACTTAATTATCCATTTTTTCTCTTTAATATCTAATTTCATATGCCAACCCGATTTCACTGTGCGGTCACCTAGAATTTTATCTATAATGAAAAAATGAAACCTTGCTGTGGAATGTTTTAATGTATGCTTATAAAGCGCATTGCTAGATTTTTTACATTTTATATCACTGAGATGCTCAGAGATGCATAGCTTGAATGGCCTCGATGTTTGTCCTACATAAAAACAACGGCAACTGCAACATGCCATATAAATTATCCAATCGCTATTGCAATTAGCAAAAAAATTAATATCATATGCAGTACTACAGTTACTGCTAGAAAATTCTTTGGTTTTTAAAACATGTTTGCAATTGTTACTATGGCCACAAGGCACACACCCAATAAGTTTGTCCCCAAGCAAAGTGGTTTGTGTAATCTGTAACAGCATAGATTGGGAATGATGTTTGTAATGATTGAAATAAGTACCTAGGTTTTTACCTTTCCTAAAAGAAAAAGAGCAATTTTGTGGTATAACAGAAGATAATGCAGTATCTTGGTATATTAGTTGGTAAAGAAAGCCCTTAAAAACTGCAGACACAGAAGGAATCTTTCTGAAATTTGTAATGAATACTCTGGTAGACAGGAGACACTAGGTATGGAAACAAATTCTTCCTAGGAGAAAAACTGAAATGACTTAGCATATTTTGTAATGTGATGTATATCAGACCCTTGAAAATAGATTCACAGACATTCACACAGTAAATGCTGAAAGGCAGAATAGGTTCATAGGTTCATAGGTTTATACTAGGCTATCTGCCCTAAGGCATTTATAAGCCTAGCCCAGAGTTTTTGTGGCTTACGCCACCCCTTATGTTAAAAAATACTGTGCCCATTAGTTTGTTGTGCCTCTGTCCAGCAGTGACACAGAGATGATTCCCGGGGTAAACCTACGATCTCCCATCCACCGGTCAAGATTTCTCTTGAACAGAGCCAGCGAGGCGCTCTGCCTCACATGGACCGGGATTTTATTCCACAACATAGGGAGTTTCTGGGTGACAAATCTATCCCTCCAGCATGTCCTATTTATATCCGTGCTAAGGTTTAAGTCGCTTGCTCTAGTGGATCTGGTAGATTTGGATTTTTTGAGGTGGAGCATGTCCATTAATTCCGGGTTGGACATGACCTTGTATGTCAGGCACAGGTCACCACAGAGCAGACGGTATGCAACTGAATATAGCTGGAGTTTCTTCAGTCTGGCAGCATATGACAGATTTTGGGGTCCCTTTATCCTTTTGGTGAGGAACTTTTGGGGTCTCTCCAATTGCTGCAGGTGTCGGGTGAGATACATCCCGAATGGGGCATTGTACTCGATCATTGGTCTGATAAGTGAAGAGTACAGGGGAACAATGACCTCACTTGATCTGGATGTGAATCCCTTCATGATCAGGTGGGCAATGTAGAAGGTTTTTCTAACCACTTTAGCAATGTGAGTGTCAAAAGAAAGGCCACTGTCAACCTGGGTCCCCAGGTCCCTGATGACCTCTTCTGTGCTTAGTGGATTGCCACCTATATGGTAGCTTGGGGTTACCTTGTTTTTCCCGAAGGGTATGACTATACATTTTTTGGCATTTAACTTCAGGTCATGGCTCTGGCACCAGCTCTCAGTTTCCGTGGGACCCCACTGAAGGATATCTGTGTCCGATGTACTTTCCACTATGGCTCCCAGTTTGCAGTCATCTGCAAACTTTGTCAGCCATAGTCCTCCTATGTTAGCCTGTACTTCTGAGAAGTAGATGCCGAACAACAGGGGGCCAAGGACTGAGCCCTGTGGGACACCACTTGTGACCGGCTTGGAGTCTGACATGGCGCCAGCTACTCTAACCCTGTGGGTTCTGTCCTTTAGCCAGTTTGCAACCCATCTTGTGACATATGGGTTTACATTTAAGCTGGTAAGTTTCTCCATAATACCCGAGTGGGGTATTGTGTCGAAAGCTTTTGCAAGGTCAAGGTAGGCTGTATGGACTGCCTTTCCCTCATCAATGGCCTTGGTGACTGTTTTGAAGAAGTCGACCAAGTTCAAAAGGCATGATCTGCCCTTGACAAAGCCAAACTGGGTCGGGTCCAATGTCTGCAAGTCCCCTATGTCTTTGTTTATGAGTTCCATTATGATCCTCTCCATAGCTTTGCAGACCAGGCTTGTTAAGCTTATGGGGTGGTAATTACCAGGGTCCGTAGAGGCACCGCCTTTGTGGAGTGGGACCACAGTTGCTGTACGCCACTCCTTGGGCACGTATCCTGTGGTAAGGCTAAGATTAAACAGCTGCCTTATGTGCAAGTTTAGTTCCTCATTGAGTTCGTGTAGCACACAGCTGGGGACACCATCCGGTCCCATTGATGCTGTGTTTTTACCTTTAGAGAGAGCAGCTTTTACCTGCGCATTGGAGATGTCTGGGAGGCTACACTCTGCTGGGATAGTTATCTCTCCTTTTGGGCGGGGGAGGGGGGTGAAGTTTGCACTGAACCTGTCTGCCAGTATGTTGGCAATGTCTGTGGGTTCAGTGATTTTTGTATCATTTTGGACTAATTCTGAGCATATATGGGAGTTTCCACCCAGGTTTCTAACATAGCTGAAGAAGGCCTTATGATTGTCTTTTGAATCTATGGCAATTTTTCTCTCAAAGTTGGCCTTGGATGATTTTATGAGTGCTCGTATTTTTTTACTAATAATGATCAAAGGTGTCTTCTCTTTTATGGATTTTGCTCTATCATGTAACAGCTTTCTTCTCTTATTGTAAAGTTTGTTTATGGCTGGGGTCCACCAGACTGGACATTTGCCCTTGGTGGAAAGAGTCTTGGTTTTATTAGGGATTGCCTGATCCATGCAGTCCTGGAGGTGTTCGTAGAAGGCATTTGTAAGGGCTTCCAGCTTGGGTTGTGGTTTCCACTGGCTCAGGGGCCTTGAAGGATACCACACCTGTCTTGAGTAGTGTGAAGTTTGCTTTAGAGAAGTTCTTCACTGTGGTCTTTTTTGTTTAGGGTGGGGGCGGGATGTGGATATCCAGTGAGATTAGTTTATGATCTGATCTCACCAATGAGGGATATACTTCCAGTGTGGAGCATTTTGTCCCCATGTTTGTGATGATGAGATCTAGTATATTTTCTCCTCTTGTGGGAATGGTGACTAGTTGTTCCATGGCATTTGAATTTATGAACTCCAGGAACCTTTGGGCTAGAAAGTTTGGGCTTGAGTAATGTTCCCAGTCTATATTCGGGTAGTTGAAGTCACCCAATATAATGGTGTTTGGAGATACATTTATACCCTCCAGTGTCTTCAGGAAGGCTGTGTGGGGTTCCTGAGTTTGAGAGGGTGGCCTGTAGCATGCTACAAATTGTAGAGCAGTTTTGCCTATGGTTAATTGCACTTGGATGGTTTCCGATGCTTCCTGCATTACCACCAACCTGGAGGTGTGGGTATCCTTGATGAATATGGATACACCCCCTCCTTTTGTGGTGTGGTCTGGGTTTTGGGGCCAGAATGCATGATATGAGGTAAAACCTGATAGTGCCGGGGTGCTCTCAGGAGCCTTGAACCAGGTTTCAGTCACAGCACAGACATCGATGTTCTCCATACTGAGAAGGGTCTCGAGTGCGTGCATTTTGAGATTTAGACTTCTGGCATTGAACAGCATTACCCTTAGTTTCTTCCCATTTTTGTTTTCTAGGGTGGTAGGTTTAGAATTTGAGCTTTGCCTAAAAAGGCACTATGGGGGTGGCAAGAGCCTTAGCCAATATCCAGAATCCCAGGAGTGACAGGTGCAAGCTGTCCCTTGCGAAGCAGCGTGGCTTGTCAAGCATGTCATCCCAGGCAGACAGACACTGGATCCCCTTTGAATGACACCAGAAATTAAGCCAATTGTTAAAGCTGATCATCTTGTCTCTATGTTGTGGCATCATTCTTGGTGAAGGAAGGATGCTGCTCAGGGTCAGGGTCATACCTGCCTGGGCTACATAATCAGAGAGCTCCTCTATGTCTCTTTTCATGTAGTCCAGGGAGGTGCGTCTCAGGTCGTTCACACCAGCATGGACAATGACTGTGTCATATTTGTACTTGCTGTGGAGTGACCCAAGTGCTTGTGTTATGTGGCGGATTCTAGCACCCGATAGGCAGCTTACTGTGACCCTCTCCTTGTTCAGCCTGGTGAGTGGGACGTCAGTGTGTCTGACTATGGAGTCACCTATGACAAGTATGTTTGGTGTTGTATTTGGCCTTAAGGGCTGTGACTGCTTTGCACACTGATTTTGTGTTTTATGTGTTGCCTGTGGTGTGTCATGAGGTGGCGGTTGCTTGGGTGTCTGCTTTGGAGGCCTCTGCTGTTTAGGTAAATTTTTGCTCAGAGCCTCCGAGTATATCTTTGTGTGTTTATGTGTTTGATTCATTGTTGTGATAGCTTTATATGAGACTGGTTTTGTGGTGTGTGTAGTTGCCTTCTCCTCCTGTCTGGTCTTGCCAGTCCTGAGTTGAGAGAGCTCAGCCTCCAGTTTGGCTAAATAGCTGCATCTCTCACAAGTATTTGTGTTATGTGGGAGGAGGAGAGGGTTGTCTGTGTACATGAGGCAATTGTAACATTGCCTCAATATTCCCAGATTCACCAACTGGACAGGAGAGGACGCCAGCATCTGGCCCTTCGACATGCTAGAGAAATTAAGAAGTTTGGGGTGTAACTGAATGAGAGAGGTCTTAGTAAGGAAGTGGGTACTCCTGGGGGGGGGGGGTTCACTAGTGAGGGACTTTGTATAATACAGAAGTGCTAAGCCTGAAAAGAAGATGCTTTTAAGACAAGTGCTGAGCTTTTTTTTTTTTGGGAGGAAAAAAAAAAAAAAAATCTTTTTAGGAACAAGTGCTGCGCTTTTTAGTTAAGGGATATACTGTTTAGATTACTAGTAGAGCAGTTCTAAGGGAAAAAATGAAGAACAGACTTTATGGAGCCTAAAAAAGTTTAACCTTGTTAAACCGGCGCTGCCCGATGCTGCTCTAGTGGCAACTCTGCGCTAAATCGCGCTAGAGCACGCTAAAGCATGGTTGATAGCAGGGGCTGGAAAGAGCCAGGAATTGACCCAATACGGTCAATAAAACTACAGTTTCAAGTCAGTAACCAGTCCCACGGGAGGCAGGGGAGCTGCTCAATGTTTTTCACTGCCACTGATCAACAGAGACTTTCCTTTAGCCCAAGCAAAAATGGCCTCACAGAAACTTACAAACAGTTCAGGAACAGCAAGCCTGTAACTGAACTTTTTAAATCTCAGAAAAGTGGGAAAAAAGCAAGATTTTTTTTGTTTTTTCAGAGATAGCAGAGGTTCACAAGTAATATCAAGTTATAACAGTGCAGTAAATGACCCCACACAAGAGTGCTAGGTCAAAGACAGAAAATATGCAAGTTTTGAGAAAAAACGATTTTAAAATTAAGTGCAAACAGGAAATTCAGTAAACAGCTTTTGGTTGTGCTCTAAATACAGCTACTAATGCAGAAATCAAGTTTAACAAGCCAGAAAATGCTCAAACTAGGCAACTATGCAGAAAAACTTAGCAAATAAACAGAGAAAAAATACTTAAAATCTCAAAAGTGGCTCCCTTCTTCTCTCATGGGTTGAAGTATTTTCCCATGGGTAGCAGTGCCCCCTGTACCCTATAACTAACATAGCTACTTCTGAGCTCTACTTAACCTTGGATTTAGTCTGGCCCTTCAGTCTCAGTCAAACAGACTGAAATGATCTATCCTCAAGTAACTGTACAAATGAAAACAAGACTTCTATTATAAAGCTAGGTTATCAAGGCAACAAGGGTGATAACCCCTTAGGAAGGAATGACAGAGGTGCTGTAGGCCTAGAATGGATACCCAAGTCTGAACCGCTTGGAATGTTTACTTGGCAGTGAAGATGCTTGGGGGATTTTCATGTAGATAAAATTTTGCCAGAATGAAAAAAGCTGACTATGAAAAGAAAGTTCAGGTAATTAAAGCCTAATAGTTAAGAGACAAGGGAACATAAGATACCAAGTCCTTTTGATAAGATAAACTCTTCATCAGATATAGCATTAGTTTATATGCTTCAAAGAGAACAAGCTCTGTGCTTTAGCCATCTTCTAAATCTGTTACTATCTGCATCAGCATCACCCCCCCCCTTTTACCATTTTGAATAAGGGGTTGAGGTATCTCACCACCAGTGACCATCACCTACAGCCAGTGTTCACACTGTCAGGTGGTTATGTTACTATTATGTCAACATTAAGCTAAGCTTCATGAGCTTCCTGAGATAAACTATTCTGACTGCAGTGATAAACATTTTCCATGTCCTATATTGACTTCTGTTAGTACCATGAGAAACTAAGTGCATTATTCTGACCATTAAACTGATGAGTTGCTATTAAGTTCTTTTCTGTTATCCTCAAGTGTGTTCTCTTTGTCTATACTTCCATACTTTATAGTAATGAACAAGTAGCTTAAGTTGCCGCTGCTAGATCACGCCTTATAAAACACTTGTGCTTTTATGCTAAGACATTACCAAATTATTAAAAAAGAGTGAAAGAGAGAGAGAGAGAGAGCATTTCATGGCCAAAGCCATGTTCCTAAAAGGAAACTTGTGTTTGTATGCTAAGTGGTTAATAAATTTAAAAAAAGCCATTTAGGCAATGATTATGATTATGATAGACACAAACCCCGCAATAGGCTATAAACAATGATATTTACAAAACAAGACAGAAGAATTTTGGGCATACACTTCACAAACCTCAGGAGTTAAGGAAAACAAAATGTAATGGTTCACTCACACAGCCACAGGAGAGTATCTGATTTTGAAAGCAAATTGTGAAGTGTGATATCAACAGATCTGACAATAAAGGAATTAGTATTTCAGAAGTGTTTCAAGTAATCTCATCAAGGCCTCCAGCTGGCGTGTGGCGTATGGCTCTAATCCTAGCATCCTGGGAGGCAGAGGTTGTTGGATCGAATCAAACGGTGAGCGAGAGACTACACTTCCTGGAAAAGTGGAGAAGTAGTAATCCCCTGAAGGAAAGGAAACAACTGAGACACCCTTCATTAGATGACCAGAAGAAAACAAGAACAACAGAATTATTTTGTCATGCTTTAAAATCAGTTGCATTTTGCTGATAAGGTACCGAACTGTAATTTATTTTTCAAATGTTGAGTCTGTTACTCTTGTAATCTCACTTTTTTCAGATTCTCATGCTAGAAGTGTCCTAATTATCCCTAATCATATATTTATACAAAATTTTTAGTGCTTGAAACTTAAAAGATGACTTCCATTCCTGTTTAACAATGCAGTGGTAGGGGGCAGTTTAAAGTGAATGTTACAAGTGTTTTGCAATTAATTTTTAAGAACTGTATTGGTTTTAGCCATATAAAATAAATAACCAGAGAATACTTCCACACCTATCAGATATCACATATCTTGCCATGTAATCACAGAGCTGACAATAAAAATAATTTTCTTCAGTACAACATTTATTTCCGACAGTAACCTAAGCAACACACTTTGAAAGAATTATTTTTTTCTCCAGTCCAATCTTTCATTTTTTTAATTAGTTTTCTTTGCTTTTTGCTCCTATCTTGTTGATCATTAAGCCTTCCTAATAGCACACAGGTCTGATTACCCGATGCTGGGGACTTCCTGTCCCTCAGATCCATCCAGGGGAATCTTGTACTGGGAACCACTGTCATAAATTGAAGATATTGAAGGTGTGTTGTGCTCTCCTTAACAGCATTTGTATGTATAACCTAACCCCACTTTCTGGTGGGAACAAGCCCACTCACATCACTGTGAGAGCTGTCTGTGCTCCCACCATGCCCACATATGTGAGTTCCTTTGCATACAAAGGACAGGAGGTACCATCACTGGGTTTGTCAGCCACAGAGAACTTGCATCCTGACTAACTGCTGCTTTCTGTGCTATGTCACATGTGCTATGTAATGTCTGCCACACTGGCAGTAGAGTGGCAGAGACTGGCCAGCTACGATGCATAGCTATCTCCCCCATAGTGGCCCCACCCATCTTCTTATGCCTTCCTGTCAGTTGCTTGGGTCACAAATTGAACCTGGTTGACCCAATTCTTTGTCAGGGCTTCCTTCCTCTATGCCACCTGGTGTCTTTTTTTCATTAGTTTTTATGCATTATGCTACCTGGTCTGTTGGTGATTGACAAATGGTCATTTGCTGGATTTAAATCTGTTATACTGTCCTTAATATTTCATATAATGACATGATATCCAAATAATCAGGCAAGCTGTGTAACGAAAATAAATAAAATAATGTTTTCATTTAAATCCAAATGCTCATGCACACACAAACACACACAAACGTGCACGAGTGCATGTACAGACAATCCTGCCTTGACCTGAGGTATTTCTTAAATCAGCAGAGCTGGTAATTTTCTAGAGATGTTTGACAGTGGAACTACTTACACCCAGACCAGTGATGTGTATAGTGTCCAAACAAAATACTACGTCAGATGCACGAGGGCTCATAAAATGCCAGGTTAATTGCTTCTCTGGCTGTTTCCTGAAGAAAGTAATCTTCCAGCAAGGAAGCAGTGATAGCTAAATACAGGACCTGGAAATGAACTCTTTTAATTTATTTGTGTAAGAGAGTGCTGATGTTTTAATCCGATGATCCAAGCCATGAAAATAGCATCATGTGATATAAAAATTCCAGTAACATCAAAATACCAGATCATAACTCCAGTTCCAAAAAAAGCATGTCCTGTTGGAACTGGAGGTCTTAAAGATGTAAGGAACCAGTTGCTTCTCTGTCTTTTGACAACAATAATAGAGTAAGAAGTTGAGAAAGGAGAAGGTAGAAGTGGTAGAACTGGAAAGTGGTATCCAGAGTGTATTGAGGAGGAGAATATGTGACTTGCTTCAACATGTAAACAGTAAGAGTAGGCAAGACACATAGCTGAAAATTTTATAGGGAAATACCTACACAATCAACTTTAATTGGGGGCAGAGTATGTTAAATAAAGCAAGGTATATCTGATTTCATAATGTAAAATGATTAAAGTAGAGGTTACATATAGAAATGGAAGGCATGATTACTTCTACACAAAGTTTACAAAATCTGTGCACGTTAGGATTGCAGAGGTCTCACACCACATTGTTTAATTCCTGCAGCTAATAATGTTTGCAATTGGCTGCTGTAGCCTATGGAACATTAGAGGTTTTACATGGTGAGCTCTGGATTTAGGTGACTGCACACTCAGACCAGTGAAGAGTGTAAATATACAAAAAATATTTATGTTAGCATAAAAGAGAGATACAGTAAAGTTCAAAACCATATGCTGCACTTCTCTTTGATCTCCTTTTTTTGTTTTGTTAATCATCTGCCCACTCGACTTGTATGTACTAGTTACTCAGTCATTAATATCTTAATACCTCTCTGCAAACCAAATGTATTTGTATAACTTAAGCTGATATGCTACAATACTCTGATTCCATTGTACATTGTTAAGTGTCTTTTATAAATACTATCTAATGTGTGGTATGTGGAGCTTTTCTCCCCGAGCCACCTCTGAAAAAGGACCTGTGTCCAGTCGGACTTTCCCGATACCCAAATGTAAAATAAATAAATAAACACATATCAGGAGGATGACTGCATGCTTCCTTCCCTGCTTTTTCAAGCATTATTACTGTCCTAAGTGATCATGACTCATAAAGCTCTTATCTCTTCTTAGCAGGTAATTTGCATGTGCAGTCAGCAGCAACAAACACATCCTGAATTTAACACATTTTATTTATCTGTTTATACTTTATCGACTGGGTTAAGCTCGCTAACAGTAGCATATATTTTTTTGCAAAAGTGGTGCTACATAAATGCAAAACTAATGTGAAAGTGAAAAAGAATAGTGGTTCTCAAGGAAAATAAAACCTAAGCATATTAACTGTCTGATATGCTACATACTATAGCAGTCAATTATAAGCAGCAGTAAAATGGGGGACAGCAGGTCTCTACATTTAGCCACTGTCTTCTTCACATTATCCTAAAGGTACCCTTCATAAATGGACATTGCTAAACATTAGTATCATATTAAATTTTATTCAAAACAGGGCAGTTCTGCCGACGGTCAAGTGTTTTAAGCTTTCTGTAAGGCAATGCAAGCTAAGATTCATAATCATTTTATTTACTGCACAAGGAAGCTAGCTTGTTTCATAACAACAAAAATGGATGTTGGTGAGTCAAGAACCTTATGAATGCTATGAGAAGCACCGGGGCTACATAACAGCACAAGACAGCTGCCTACACTAAAGAAAACTAAAAAGGACTTTTAGCAATGTGCATAAAATCTGCAATAATACCCTGCCCTGTTCTGAACATAATGCATATAAGGTAGGTACACTTATCAATAATCCATAATATGACATATTGGCTATTAAAGTATTCTCTAATTTCAGTCTACCTACTATTCCTTCAGTCCCCCATAAAACAAACAAAAAAAACCAGTACCTACAAGGAGCCACCAGCATAACTGGCTGTGTAATGATAAAATATCACCCAGACAAACTTATTTAAATGAAGTCTCTTCAGAGCATATAATCCTGAAGAATGGCAAAACACCACAACTGCCTCCCCCCATAAGGATAGTCCCTTCCCTGACCTAAGAACTAGAGGCTCACCAGTCTCAGGAGCCTTATCAATAGAGCTAGGAATTAATTATTGTTTCACCAATTAATAAAGGCAAAGAAGATCTGCAGACCCTAGACACTTTACTGTACAGGGGTGAGAGTAATCTTGTTAGAGTCTTTGAAAAAGTGTGTAAGGTCTTAGATGAGGGACTTCTCATTCACGTTGCCTATTTTATCTTAAGCAAAGCATTTGATATTATTCCCCCTCTGAGTTCATAAAAAGCTAACCCAGCTAAATGTAAACTATTTATTCGAAAACTGGATTGTTAATTACTTGCCAACAGAATACGCTCTGTCAGAATAAATAGTATCATCTGCAAAAAGCAAAATGTAAAAAGTGGCATCCCTTCAATTTTTGCCCTAGGAATCACCTCTTTCTAGTCTATTTCTCTGAAGTGCAGGCATATACTAATAACCTTTGCCTAACTCCATATGCACATAACTGCAAGCTAAGAATCATGCTTAACTCTCTGTCAGATTCATTAGTAGTCCAACTATGTCTTGTTCACACTAAGTTCACACTAATAACTGGTGCTCTAGTCAAAGTCTCACCACAAATACACAGAAATGGAGTCACCTTTGGTCAGCCTATTGCTCCTACACAGTATCACATTAATGTAATTACCCTTAAGACTAACGCTGTGATCTGAGATTTAGGAACTTGGACAATGAGTTGTGCTTAAATCTGCAGGTTCCCAATATTGTTACAAAATTCCTGTACATCTTTCATCTTATCTGTTGCTGTTTTTTTTTCCAGATCCCCATCCATTACAATTTCTCCTTACTCTGCCTTCATTCACTCCATCATAGAGTACAATGCTACAGTTGGCATGGATATCTTTAAACAACCCCCTCAGCCAGAAAAATAATTTTATAACAATATAGAATAGACTAAAATCCCTGCCCTTATTTTTTGTGGTCTGTAGACTCCTGCAATGTGGTCTTTGTGGAACCTTGCACTCTGTAAGCTCTTATTTCTTTGAAAATGAAAAATACTGTAGTTATTTTTATTTATTTATGTGAATTTGTTTATCAGGTAGAGTTCAGCTGTGCCTTATGTGATACGTTTGCAGTGGAAGCCTAGGTAGGAAAGCTTGAGATGTTATCAGCACAAAGAGAAATAATAATAATAATAATAAAGTGCAACACTGAGATAAAAAACTGTTGCAATAAAATATATAAATAAATATTCTGTATATTTATACACCCATTTTAAAGACCTTATTCTATGCCAAAATACCAACACATCCCGATTCAAGGATTCATCACCCAGCACCTGTCTCACCTATGAAATGGGGCACATGACGCATTATTCAGTGTAAAACATTCAAACTTCAACTTGATGAGTAGAAACAATCTCATTTATCTCAGGAGTCACTGTCTATAATCTTGTAACTATAATAAACTAAACCGTGTCATATCTGAATACTCCTTCTTCCTTCTTGACTTCTTTTTTCCTCCCTTTTATACAACTTCTCCTACTCCCCTTCCTTCTAGCTAATACAAGCTGAAAATACATCTTCAAAATTCATTGCATCTCCTACTATTATCTTTTGCACTATTAGCTCGCAATCAAGGCTGCTTCCTCTCTGACATTGTTGGCTAAGCCTACAATTGTTGACATACCGCAGACTTAAACCTATAATGTTATGACCTTGCAACCTAGTGTCTTTACCGACAGCATCCCTTTTTGTTGTTATGCAATAAGCTACTGTAGCTTCCTGTCGATCTACTCACTGTAGAGATATGCAGGTGTCCTTTCTACTGTTTATTCCTGCCACTCAAATACTACATATAAAAAGAAACTTGGCTTGTGAAGTACATCGAAGACTCCTGTGTCCTGCATAAGATGGGAGCAGCAATTTCCAAAGAAAATATTGAGTACTGAAGTCATGTGACAGCCAATGATATCAGTGATGGCTTATCTGAGCTCTGGGGGTAAATGCACTGGTCTCCAGTGCCAGTGAGCTACAGTTATTGGAAATATGAATGAAGTATGATTGCAAGGCAAACAGGCTGAAATTATATACACTGTGGCATTACTATGAGGTTGAATTATGTGCTTTTTTAAGGATAGTTATTTCATTATCTGGAAATCCTGCTCAACAAATGGTATTCAGAAATCAATGGAAAGAAGAAAAGAAAACTGCACTGGGAAGAAAGATGATATAAGCTAGTATTTTCAGATTCTCATGAAGCCCCCAGAGGCTGCCAGATTTTTTTTTCATGCATTGTGTCTATGCTGTGTATGTTTATTTTATTGTATTTGTCATTTGATAACCTGGAAGATGGGCTAATAGAAGACCCACTTCAGCATTTTTATAGGCCATAATTCAAACACAGCAGGGCCTACAGTTACAAAAGATAAATGAAAATTTTCAAGAAAACAAAATTGAGGAAAACTGCAAATAATACACAACAAATAGCAGTTGTTTAACAATGGAAAAATACAACAAATTGAGTTATCGTCAAAATGAAATCCAGTGACTAAGGCAACCAGATTTTCACAAGTACAAAACATCCTAACATGTAACCTGGCATCATATAATAAAGTGATGGAGCCCTCAGTACAACTCTATCACTAGGCTCTGGAGGAGGCTGGAAGGGAAGGAATGGTGGGAAAGATAGTTTTTGCCAGTTTGCTCACTGCAGGGGGAGGGGTTTTTATGTGTGGTAAAAGACACATCCCTCATGGATGGGGATATGCCATAATCACAGGACAGATTTCCAGTGATGTCTGTGATGTGACTATCTCTGCTCAGTTAGGTCATACCATAAATCCATCCTGGTGCCCAAGGCCAATGTGTATGATGATGCAGGCTAATCGACTCTGTTTTTGATGCCCAACCGTCCATTAGTGTAGTCCCATCCCTAGGGATACTACCAGGGGAATTTAAAGATAAAAGGTAGAGTGATGGAGCTAAAGGTCAGCTGGGCACAAGCAAATATACACTAGATACATTCTGAATATTCAGTCCATATCAGAAGTGATTATCTTATATTAAATTGTGTGACAGCATTGTATAGAATAATGAAAATATAATTAAGAAGCATTCCTTACAGTAGGCGCATTTGTATTTATTAGTCAAAACATTCTCTTTCAAAACCGCAGATGTTCATTTGGGTGCAGAGTGACAGAATGAATGAATGCTTTCGGCTAGACTGCTTCATTATTTTGTAATGAGTTTTTTTTTCCATTTAGAAAACAGGAATTTCTAGCTTTAGAAAAAGTCTTGCATGGTTTCATTTCTGTTTTAGTACATAGGCTGACATAGTTCAGTATCACTTTAGTCTTTTTTTTTTTTTTTTTTTTGGCAACAGCTGTAGTCTTAAAAGTGATGAGGATTATTGTGTGCAAAATCAGTATGGATGTTATATAATTTCCTTACATTTACAGCTTTGATTCTGTACATTTTATGGATAAATATTTAATTAACAGTCACAGCTAGACAATGTTTTATTCATTTGGGCATGTCCCCATAAATATATAAAAATACAATGCAATTCAGTTGTCACATACATGGTTGTTATAAGCATGCCAAACTGAGTGTCATTTAATTTTTTTTTAAAGATTTGTATGCACTTGCACCTAGCAATGCATATGCTATTGCTTTCCTACTATACAGCCGTAAGACTTTAAAGTGATTTATTTGTATTTTTTTGTTTATGTTCTAATGTGCGTAAGACTCCTACATCATTGATTTATTTGTTGCCGGCAAGTGTGTGTGTGTGTATGTGTGTGTGTTTAATAGCCAGAGGTCATTTCCTATTTATTACAGGCAGTTTCTTTAAATATATTGCATTGAAAAAAACGATTCCAAAGATTTTAACATTAATACCATACCAGTCATGTTGATAAGCATACTTCTCAACCTCTTAGGAGAAAAAATCTGGACAAATCCTAAAATAATTAGGTGACAAAGGTCTAAAAATGGAACAGAGTTTAAATGTTCTTATGAACTTACTTTCTAGTATTACAGGATTTGTGTTAGCATACATTTTCTGAATGATGTGAAGTCTTAAACTTAAATGTATGTCATTATTTAATGACTTAAATCCTCAGTGATTTGCATGAAAACCACAAATTGTATGTGTAACAAACAGGATATATGAGGCAAAAATATGGACATTCTCTGAAAAGCTGGACAGTTGAGAGTTATGTTGATAAGGCATTGCTGCTTTAATATGTAAACTGTGCTGAATCCTTTCAAAGTAATGAGACTATAGATAGATCTGTCTTGGATTAATAAGCTTGTAGGAACTTGTGGAGACATGCATAGAGAAACAAGCATCAAAACTCTCCCATTTCCATCTTTTACGCAGTAAGACATTCTGTGCTCGAAACCTGGCATTACTACATTATAACATAATAAGATTCCCTTATATGCAGTAAACATGATTCTCTCTGTGTCAGATGCCTCATCACAATATCAGCAAACTGGATTATAAACAGTGGAGTTTATTAGATCTACTGGATTGATTTGTCACCTCTAAACTTTTCCTGAAATATGGGGACATCTCTGAATTTTGAATTTAATACTACTTATCCATTTTTTATTTTGGTAATATATGAGAGAAAGGAGAGTAATAGAATGGCATTTAACATTATTTATTATATGGAAAATCATTTAATTAGATGCACCCCTGACAAGTTCCCTCCTAAATAACAATATTTATAATCCAGGTATCCTTGACATGCTAGACCTGTGGCTGTTACATGTACGGATTTGCCAGAGTGCATTGGTGCAAGCATCAGTGAGCCATGTGTTGTAATGTATACATGTTGTGGTGCAGGTATACAGCTATATCCTGTTACTGGTAAAGCTAGGCATAGGTGTGGCAAATAGCTGGATATCATGCATTTATTGTCCATTCATACTCAATGAATTTCAACAGTAATGTAAAGCTGCACAGTCATGCTGTCCTTCTGTAGGGCCAATAATAAATATTCACATTTCCTTTACATAGTGTAATTGGGTAGCATTCTGTACATAAGGTGCATTGATGCACAATTAACGCTGACAACACTGGGTCTGAAAAAAAAAATCTGAATTGCTTCAGGTGAAACACCCTTCATTTAATTTCAGAAGAACAGATAAAGGAAATAAATCCTTCCTGAGAGTCAGAAACATTTCTGACATACAATCATCTGTTGTACACAATGAGCAGCCACAGGAAGGGTGTGTGCAGTTCAAAGATGCACTGTGCATGAGCAGAAGCAACAGAGCTTCCTGCATTGTATGCTAATGAGTGATATTATTAAAATGAGGATAAACATTGTGGTGGTACCGTTCAAAAATGTATTTATTCTGCAGCTGTGGGCACTTACACCATTGGAGCTGACCATTGTAAAATACTGAAGTTACTGCAGGGGAATAGTGGAATGATCATGGGGTAGCCTCAGCATTAACATATCTATATATGCAACTGGCTGTACCTTCCATTGGCAGCCATTATGTTGTGCATCATTGCCCTTGAAGGTGCTTGGTTATTCAACTGTGATTAACATTTCATGCCCTTGATGACATTGAAATAACAGATGACTACTGTGTAGACAGAGTCACTATGCAGTAGGTGCTTGAGAGGTGTAGGCCTGTGAAAGTTATGAAGTACCTATCCCTGTAGATACCATGGTATGTCTGACCTTGAGAATACTGAGTACAAAGACCTTTCAGTGACCAATGGCAGAAACAGTTGGGTCATCCCAGGCATCTACCTCAATGATACTGCTCCAGTTTCTTGATATCATGCTACAGAATGTGGGGAAATATATGTGGTTTATATGTACGATAGAGGAGACACAGCACCATGTGAGATGTTTATGACATAGCCTATTATTCTGAGTTACTGGGAGGCAACAGACTGCAATCACATTGAGAAAAAAAGCCACATTTGATGAGCTGGGAAGAAGGCACATTAACCATAAGGGTGACCACTATATCAACTGTCATGTGGTCAGTAATGCACAGGGTATAATCTAGAATACATCTGCAGGACACACAGTAGTAACCATGATCACATGTATGGCACATCAGACCTATATCATTCATTTGTGAGGGATGATTTTCCCCAGAGTCATCTTACTGGCAATGCCAAAAATTCCCTAGAGCAATGGTTGATGACACCTGACAGAAATCCAGAGACTATGGCAGACAATGGCTGTGAATACATTAAGGAAAATATATTTGGGCTGCTGAAGGCACATTTTTTTGCTGCCTTGAGCTATGTGGTGGTGCCCAGCAGTTTGATCATGGTATATGCACAATGATGTGCAATCTTCTATAAAATAATATTGAGGAAACAGCTGCAGTAGGAATACACATGCAGGATGAACATGTCCCACCACAATAGGCAGTGGAAGGTGAGCAAGCTGAGGAGATAATAGAAAAGACAGAGTACGGGTGGTCCATGCTAGGTGAAGGTGAGTGCAGTATGCCATGACACTGGCCAAGAGGCAGTGGCTAGCCCATAACTCTGGCTCAGATTAAAACACCTACAAAACAGTAAAAGTCATGCATGCAAACCTACAACTAGGCTGTACTTACCCTTGTATAGACTGGCCACACTACTCATCAGACAAAGTATAGAGTGCTGGGCACAATTATAATAATTTGCACAGGATGGGGATGAGCAACACACTGTGCAGTGCCTTCCACATGGAAATTTGTGTATGCTGTTCTAACTGGAAAAAAAATTGTGTTGTGTTGAGTGTGTAAAAGGGTTGGGTTAGAGCCTAAGGTGAACTGCACTGGAAGGGAGTACTTTCCCCATGTGCATGTGTGTTTGGAACTGTGGACTGGAGATGAATGCATGTATGTCTGCAGGAATATATCCTCACCAGATGTTGCAATACTGTGTTGCGCTCAGTAGGACAGGTTCAGGACACCCAAAGGAGAAATGTGAGCATTCCATGCATGTCCCCATACATGGGAGCTCCTTCTTTTTGGGGGGAGGGGGGTTACAGGCACTAGCAATTCCTTGCCTAGAGGCAGGTGAGCTGTGTGATGCCCTCATCTTACCCTCCTTATTTCCACACAAGATGGTGGGGTGGAAGTAATGGTACTGTGTATGCCTTACTGAGACCTCCCGCACACATGGCTGTCATTACCATGAGTCAGACATGGAACACCTACATGGAAAATACCTGTGAGCAAAATGGGTCCTTAGTCACACAAGCTGCTGTCTAGGATGTCACACATATGAGACAAACAGCCAGCAAGTCATTTGCACATCCTGTAAAAGATATACCATCTCTTCAAAAGTTGAGGTGTTGCTAACCTGTGTCTCCTCTGTTTGCTCTGTGCATTTACTGTGTTACCGATATTAAGAATGATATTTTTTGGAGGGGGTACCCATGACATCTGTAGCTGCCAGCACTCTGAACACCCCTATCTTCCCCATGTCCTGTGGAGCTTGTGGAATGTAATGGGGCTTACACTTTAGTAGGAAACATACCTTTCCACTAGACCTGTCAGGTGTAACCTGCCTTATGCTGTCAGTCTGTGTATTTGGTGTGTGTTCCACAGGCAGAAAGGCAATGCCCATTGGCTGGGTAGGGGATCTGTATTCCACATTCTCTGTGTTTAACACAGACACTATGCCCACATACCATGCTGGATGTTCACTGCCATTGTTCTCAGAGTCAGAGTCATCTCCAATATCAGATGCTGGTATTTTATGGGGGAAGGAGCCACATAGTGCATCACCTGTGAAGACACCAAATGCGGATACCCACAATAAGTAAGACCAAGCATCATGTCTTTAATCCCAGAGATGAAATGATAAAGCACAGGATACGGTGGTAGAAAGTAATAAGACTGACCTTATCTTGTGCAGGTGCTCATCTGCTTTGAATCCCTGAAGTTCCTACACAGCAAAGGACACTAAATTCAGTGAATGCAGCACATCAAATAATTAAGCAATTTGCATTTCCCACAACCACATTGATACACGCCCGGGTGGAAATTCTAGGACCATCTGCAGTTCTGCACCAAGAATCAGCACCCCACCATTAGATGCTGATGTTACTGATCCCCCATGAAGAGAGGCAAGGAACTCCTCCATGTCAGTTAACAGTGGTTCGACCAATGAATCACCTCCCATTGCCCTAGCCTCCCGTGCTAGCTAGGTCGCACAATGCTGGGCATCACAATGCATGCTGATGGCTCACTGTATGCCCTGCTAGTTGTACATGCCCTGGCCACCAACAGCAGTGATATTCACTGCAGCCAACCAAGCACCGTCTTGGTAGGGCCAATCAGATTTCTCCTGGTTGAGCATCTGTTCAGCTGTGGTGATGGAAGGCCCTGCAGCAAGATCTCATTTTCTGTGTGGGACAGCTTGGATTTATAGTATGATAATATGATTATGGAATCATTTATTACACAACACTGCAGCTTTTACAACCAGTTGCCCCTGAGGCAATGCTAGCTGAGTGTAAACTATTCAAATCGTCAAACACATGCACACAGGCATGTGCGCGCACACACACACACACACACACACACACACACAAACATGCACGCACTCTGGCTTAACCAAGCGAACACTGCAAATGCTACCATAGCATTCCTCTCAGGTTCAGTGAGATAATAGTGTAGCTGGCATGCATGCTACACATTTTAGCTTATAAAACAAAGGACTTATTTTAGAGAACCCTGCTACCTGTTTCTATGGGATAGCTGCCTGTTGCTGACCTTGTATTTGTCATGTCATTTAGTACATGGGATTCTGTGCATGGGTGTTTCCTGCACTAATCATTGCAGATGCACTACAAAATTAGTCAGGTACAAAACCTGTACAGGGGCAGCATGCCTGCTGGTACAACATAAGTTCCAAAGTCATTGGTTGTCTTGCACTGTCTTGCAAGGGTTTTGTTGAATGTCACTGACATACCTTACACTGATAAACAGTGCAGACACCACTACAGTGACATGTAGAGATGCCATTCTCACCTTCTGAGTCAATGGAAAGACGGCAAGGGCACGTGAGGTGTAGTGTAAGTATCTCTTCCATCTATAGATATGATTAATTTCCTGCTTAATGCGTAGTATATTAAAGCCACACAACTAATCTGTCCCATCTATAGAGATAATTAGTTTTCTGCTTTGAATCTGTCAGCATTCAACCCTTTTGCCCTGATCCTGGGTGACTTTAACTTCCTAAATTTAGACTGGAAGAACTACTCATGCCAGAAAAGAAATGAGCAGAGATTTCTTGATTTTGTCAATGCAAATGCCTTGGAACAGTTAGGTGATACCCTCACAAGGGGTGATAATATTTTGGACTTGGTATTAACCAATATGAGTAACCACTGCAGCATCCCTACAATGTCATTCTCCCTGGTAAGATCCGACCACAAAGTTGTCACTTTCAAAGTCTCCATCTCCCCCAACCCCCTCTAGCTAGGATCAGACATAAAAACTACTCCAAAGCTGATTACAGCCTCCTGAGGGATGGTATAAACAGCTTCACAGTCCACTCCCCCTCTGTAGGAACTGGCACCAACATCCAAAACTACAACAAAGCACTATACAAGCATTTATATAGATGCATAGAATCAGGAATACCTGACAGGACTAAATCATCCTCTGCAAGGAAGAGTAAACCTGTCTGGTGGATATCTGCAATAAATAAACTCTATAACAAAAGGAAAAAAATGCTGTCCAAGACGAAGAAGGAGCAGGTGCCCAAATGGAAGCAATGCCTTCTTAGCCTGAGCAAGCAAATAAGAGCACTAGTGAAATCCTCCAAAGCAAACTTCAAGTCCAAATTGGCCATATCTAATAGAGACAATCATAAGGCCTTCTTCACATGTCCACAACCTCAAATGAAGCACCCTATCTGTTCAGAACTGGTGGTCAAGGACACCACATATACAAATGCTGTAGATATAGCAAACTTGCTGGCTGACAGATTCAGCGAAAACTTTACCCATTTGCCCTCCATCAGTAAATCAGGACATCCCCAGTACCTGCCCCCTTCCCGATATATCTAGGAAACAGGTCATCACTGCTCTCTCAAAGGCAAAAAATACAGTATCCATGGGACTTGATAACATCCCAGGCTGCATCCTATGCGAACTCTGGCAGGAACTTCCAGCACCATTAGGCACCCTATTCAACCAAAGCCTGACTATTGGCTACATCCCAGGTGAATGGAAGACAGCCTCTGTCATCCCTTTACATAAAGGTGGAGCATCCACCAATCTGGGAAATTATAGACTCATCAGCCTAACTAGCCTGAACTGCAAGGCCATGGAAAAGATTATCATGAACCTCATTAACAAGGACATTGTCATCCGCCACACACTTGATCCCACACAGTATGGCTTCATCAAGGGGAGGTCATGTCTGCTAAATTTGGTCGACTTCTTTGAGACAGTCACTAAAGCCATGGACAAGGGGAAGACTGTGCACACCGTCTACCTTGACTTGGCCAAAGACTTTGACACTAATTCCCCACTTGGGCATAATAGATAAACTTTCCCAACTAGGCATCAATCCATATGTTAGCAGATGGGTAGGAAACTGGCCCACTGATAGAACCCACGTAGTCAAAATAGAGGAGGCCACCTCAAGCAGTAGACCTGTAATAAGCAGAGTACCCAAGGGTTTGATCTTGGGACCTCTTATTTGGGATATACTTTTCTGAGGTGTAGGCCAAAACCAGTCGGCTATGGCTGACCAGGTTTGCAAATGACTGCAAGCTGGGTGCTGTCATCAGTTCCCCTAGTGATGTGGACATCCTCGAAGAGAATCTCACTCAGACAAATGGCTGGTGCCAGAAACATGGCCTCAAGCTGAATACAAAAGAAATGCATCATCATCCCCTTTGGGGAGAGTGATATCCTCACAAATTTCACATTAATAATAATGTCCTAAGCACTCAATCAGTCATGAGGGATTTGGGCACCCAGGTTGATAGCAACTTGACTTTTGACCACCATGTTGCTTCCATGGTATGGAAAGGCTTCTACATGGCCCACCTCATAAGTAAGGGTATCTCATCCAGGAACAAGGAGGTCATAACATCCCTGTATTCTTCCCTTATAAGGCCCATTATTGAGTACAACACACCTTTTGGCATGTACCTCGCAAAGCACATGCAGCAGCTGGAGAGACCACAGAGATTCCTCACCAGGAGAATCCAGGGCCTCAAACATCTACCCTACACAGATAGGCTAAAAGCCCTATCCCTCTACTCAGTTTCATATAGACTCCTCAGAGGTGACCTCTGTCTGGCATACAAGGTGATCATGGGCCCCACCTTGATGGGACTGCTGCATATCCGCAAGTCAAGCTCCACTCGAGAAACCCGCATGTGTGGCCTCAACCTGGTCTGTGACATCAACAGGATTTGTTGGTGAGACAGATTTGTGTCCCGGAGACTCCCTCATGTATGGAATAGACTCCCTGTCTACATCAAGCAGAGTACCTCTTTACCCCTTTTTAAGTGCAACCTGGATAACTGGATGGGAAACAGAAAATATACCCCTGGGATTCCACCCATGTCCCTGCTGGACAGGGGCATTGGGTGCTGATTTGTCTAAACATGGGCTAAACTCTTGGCTAGGCTTATAAGGGTTTCAGAGCCAGTAGCCTAGTAACCTCCTATGATCCTATGCTTAATGCATAGTATATTGAAGGCATGCAACTAATTCTCTGTCCTGTCTATAGAAACAATTAGTTTCCTGCTTAATGCACAGCAAATTGAAGGCATGCAACTAAATGGTTATATTTTAGTCTACAACTTATGAAGACATTTAGAAGAATTGTCTCTTATACTGGAGGGGGATAGAAAAGCTTTCCAGGTTTTACTTTATTTAAATGTACGTGCTTTAGAAACTTTGTGGCTGCAGCCCATATATTAGTCACCCAAAGTGTTGTAAAAGCAGGTATCTATACATGTATTAATACTGATGCTTGTATGTTATTTTGAGCATGACTGAACAGTTATTGGGGAAGTGTGTGTGGCGTTTCCAGGTATAAGCTTGTAGAAAAGTAAATGTTACAATAAATGATAGCTATGGAAGAGCAAGTAGTCAGTGACACAAAATTACATCCAAGCACTTTGAAGGTATAGATCACTCTCCTACACCTGAGTATAATAGGTACAACAGGTAATACATTTTCAGAATCTGTATCTATAATCACCTTATTAGGATAGCACATCATAGAGTAGCACCCTTTATATAGGAAATGTGTGTTGCTAGTCAGCTTTTTAGGTATTTGCAGCTGCATTGATAATTTATATCACATAATTGGTCATAAATATGACATTTGCAGTTAATATATTGATCTTGTACCAATATTTCCTTCTCCTCTCTTGCTTTTTTTGCTGTTCTTTTTGTTTAACTTCTATGGTTATGTTTCTTATGTTATTTTTCTCCTTGCATTTTACAGTTATGTACAGCAGTTTTTCTAATGCAGTACTTGTAACAAGGCTTGGATCCAGAGTCCCTCAGCAGGCCCAGAATCATCACAGGCCATCTCCTGGGGCTGCACCAAGTGACAATGAAGTGATCACTCTCCTGCCCCTCGTGTTGCTTCACCAGCTGGCAGCACCATCATCCCCATCAGTAACTATACTAACAGCTGCAAGTATGTGACCTGCAGGGAGGTGGTAGATCAGTGGCCAGATGTCTGCATGGGCCACCTGGAAAAGCTCTTTTGGCTAGTAGTAGAATTGCAGCCCTGCCTGCAACAACTTAGGCAGGACCCAATAGGGAGAGTGGGCAGGTTGCAATTTGACCTTCCCCAGGGATTGCATGCACAGTGCAGTATAGTAGACTGTGTCCACCATACCCCCATCTTGGTGTAACCCAGCATTTTGGGGTAGTGCCCTATCCTATTTTTGTCTAATCCACCCCATCACTGGCATCCTCCCTTTGTCTGTATTATGTCTGAAACTCCACTGTCCTACATTTCTTTATTGTGCCACCCCCACCCCTGTCAGTCTTTAATCTCTGTTACGTTTGTGTGTTTGCCCCTTTTACCTATCCTCAGCCTCTTATCATTCCTTACCTTCATCAGCTATGACACCCATCCCCAATCTTCCTTTTTGAGAGAAAAAAGATCACCTGTCCCACAAAAAAAACTCCACTTTCAATCTTGTTGCTCATTTCCCTCGTGTGATTTCTGCTGCTTGCTGCCCCTTTTTTCCTGCTGTCCTGTTCTCCCAATTCCATCCCTTAATAGGGTAACAAAAATAGATTTCAACAGTACAGTGCCCCTTGTAAAGTATCACACCCGCCATTTTTCTCATATTTACCCTTCTTAGCACATGCATATCCTAAAAGAAATGTAAGTCTTAAAGATGCAAGCAGCCAGTTGTGTCTCTGACAAGAATATAGCAAGAAGTCTAGAGAGCACTCTACCTTCTCCTCAGAAGGGAGAGTACAGGAAAGGGGAGTCCAGAGCCAGTTGCAGAAAATCTTGTGAGGTGCTTACCTTTAAGAGTGGAGAATAATTTCAACAAAAAGGTGACATTTACATAGGAAAATAACTATGTTACCAAATGCAGGATTAACTGCTATTTTAAATCACTCAAAAATCACTGCAGCTTAATAAAGTAAATTGCATAAATTTAATAAAGTAAATTAAAATAAAAAAATAAGCAGCAACCTTAATAAATTTTGCTGTCTCTTCTCTCCTTCACTTTACAAGTAGAGTTTATATTACTACTCACCCCCTCTGAGGCCTTCACTCATAGTTTTCCACTGCTTGCCTCTCTGATTTGGCTGGTTTCTTTGCATTGTACCTAGTTCACACCCTATTTGCTACCTCCACCCCTAATGCTAGGTCTATATTAGATTCCTGCTGTTTATGGAGCCATCTTTAAATTACTAGTCTCCCATCAAGACGCAAGTGCTCATCAGCAGTTGAATTCTGCTCACCAGTAAGCCATTAGACCTAAGGAATTTCTTAGCGCTGTTTTTAGCTAATTATTTGGTTGCTAGTTAAAGAGCTTGTTGAGTCTTTCGGCTTTTCCTGGTTAGGGGTCGCCACAGCGGAACTCTGGTCCGCTAATGATTGGCAGTAGATTTTTACGTGCCGAGTTTCCAGCCCTGATGCACAACCTTCAACGAAAGTATGCCCATTCACGCATGTCTCCACACAGAAGACGCTCTAGCTGAGAATTGAACAGGACATCGTCTTACTGCGAGACGACAATGCTACCACAGCACCACCACCGCAATCTCACTAGTTAAAGAGCTACTAGTAGCAAATATAATCTTCTTTACCTTCCCAAGTGTGTACTATCAATCTGCAGTATAAAACTAGAGGAATAAAATATGGCATCTACAGTATAAAACTAGAGGAATACAATGTAACATTTTACAATTACTTAACTTGCATGCACCTTGTGGTTTGGTTTGGCCCTGCTCCGCTCACTGTGCTCGTGTTTGCTCTGTGCCCCACCCGCCCCCAGTGATGCTAAATTTAAAGCTCTAAGAACCACACCTCCTCCACTATAACCTATCAAAGATAACCTCCTAGATCAAACCACCCCCTCGTACTTGCCACTAATCTTCTTAGTCTTCTTAATTTACTCCTGCTCCAAATACAGTTCCAACATAATGCCCCAGCCAGGCACTATGTTATCCCTCAAAATCCTGCTACTATTTTCATTGTTATCTCTGTTACTCATTCCATATCTCCTCAGCACCTATGGAAATCAGCCCTGCCTAGGTTTCCACCACCCAAAATCCCAAACTATCACCACATCAATATCAAACAATACTGACCACTTCATAATTCCCCACATACTTGACCCCACCATTCCTAAAAACTACCACCCGATTAGACCCAGGTATATCAGCCCCAAAACTAAATATTACCAAAATTTTATAAACAAAATGATAAAACTCATAGTTAGCTTACATTACAGCCTGACAATGGATGGAGACAGCCACCCAAACCCTGGTCTAGACCCACCTGCTGATTCCAGTTTTCAAACTAATATTCCTTCTAACATAACACTGTCTAATAGGCCCCCTAATTCTCTCCTGACCTGCCAACTAAATATCAGAAGTATAAACAATAAGGTCCATAATCTGCATGCCCTCTTAGCAGTTTATTCCCCCGATGTATTATGTCTTACGGAGGCCTGGCTAAAACCGGTAACTAAAGACAATGAGGTAATACCACCAGGGTACGACATACTTAGATTAGATCATACTACTAGAAAGGGTGGTGGGGTAGCTGTACTCTATAAAAATACACTAGATGTTACTACGGTCTCCCTACAACCACACCAGTTTAATAATGCAGAAATTCTTATGACCAAACTACAGATTAACAATAACAAATGCATAAACATTGTCTGCATTTACATTCCTCCAGGTAATAATACAAACACCCTAGAGACATCCTCCACTGGTTATCCAGTACCTACTCCCAAGAAACTATGGTGCTTGGAGATTTTAACATTGATTGGAACACCTGTTCCTCGGAATCTCCTACAACCCATGTCAACCTACACGGTTTTACGCAGCTCATATCCTCCCCCACCAGGATAGGCAAACCCAATAACAAAGACAGTATCCTAGATTGGATACTTATCAACAGTCACCCCTATATGTAAAGTCAGGGACCCTCCCAGATGACCTAAGTGACCACTTACTTATGTACATTATCAAGCACAAGGTGGACAACCCCCACCAGACTACCTTTAAAACCATCAGAAATAATAAGAACTTCAACTCCACCAGTTTTCAAAATGAACTTAAAGCAATTTGTCAATCCTAAAGCACCTTTCACTGGACAATGCAGTAGCATACTTTAATTCCATATTCCATACTCTTCATGATTCTCACACTCCTGCTTACTCCATTAGAGCCACAACAAAAACTGCCCCGTGGCTCTCAAAAGAGACCAAATCTAAAATCATAGCTAGAAATAAGGCACGGGACAAGTGGCATGCCACAAAAGACCCACTAGATCAACTTGGATACTGATAGCTAAGGAATCACACAAAAAAATCTATTATACTAGACAAAAAATACTTCTACTACCATCTTCAACAAAAACATCACAACAAACCTCAAAAGTTCTGGGTAGGAATAAATAAACTTCTTCACCCAGGACAGTCCTCCACTTTGTGTGTAACCATGCTGATGTATAGACTTTGGGAAGGTGTGTGTACTGGGGTCTATATGACTTGGTCAACAGTTCATATGATCGACTGTTTATTTGGTCGACAGTTCATTTGATCGACAAGCATTTGCCCCCTTCCCCAATGTTGTGTGACCCTGGAGTTGATATATATAGTTAGGGTGGGTGTTGGGGGCACAGCCCCCCCACATTGGGGGTTGTGGGGGGTGAAGCCCCCCACCTAAAATGCTTGTCAATCAAATGAACTGTCGACCAAATAAACAGTCGATCATATGAACTGTCGACCAAGTCATATAGACCCGTGTACTGATATCCTTTGGAACTTGTATAGGAAGTCTGCACTTGCAAGGTTTTCATTGTTCACCTACCGGATCGTTTAAGTGACTACAGCTAATATTATTATCATTTGGCTGCTGGAGTCTGCCTACTGCAGTCCCAGTTTGGTAACCTCTATGTTTAGATGACTGCAAACTCAGAATATTGAGGAATATATATAATGACATTAATATAGACTGGAACACCTGCTCCTCAGACTTCCCTACTACCCACATAACTCTACATGGTTTCTCCCAAGTCATAACCTCCACCACCAAACTAGTAAGCCCAATAATAAAGAAAGCATAATAGATTGGATTCTCATTAATAACCTTCCCCAAATGTATAAGGCAGGCATCCAACCTGAGGAAACAAGTGATCACCTCCTAACATATATACTCAGACAAAAACATGATATCCTTCAAATACCTAGCTTCAGAACTGTCAGGAACAATAAGAGCTTCAGTCAAACCAAATTCCAATTAGAACTTCAAACATGTAACTGTAATAGACTAAAACTACTCCCACTAGATGAGGCAGTATCGCACTTTAATTCCACATTTCTTACAATCTTTAACAATCATGCCCCCACCCGGACCATCAGAACAAAAAAAAAAGTAGCACCGTGGCTGTCCAAAGAAACTAGACAGAAAATCATGAATAGAAATAAAGCCTGGTCGTCTTGGAAAACCAATAAAAACCCTAAGGATCAACTAGTATATAAACAGCTAAGAAATGATACTAAGAAGTCTATAATGTTAGACAAAAAAGACTATTACTGTAACCTGCAACATAAACATCAAAATCAACCACAAAAATTTTGGTCCAGCTTAAACAATCTTCTCCATCCAGGTAATACTACTAACCCTACCCCTGCGTCTGTCCTCCAAAAACCTCCAGAAAATATTGGCAATACCTTCTTTACAGAAACTATACAATCCCTTGCCAACTAACCAGGCCCCAACAACCTAGACCCTAGTAACCCCATATCCAATATTCACCCATCCTTTAACTTTCAACCTATACCAACAGCATTTATCTGATCCTTAATCAAGAAACTGAAACCCACCACCCTTTCAGAAAACCTAGTCCCAGCTGAATATCTTCAAAAGGCTGCAAATGCAATAGTGTATCCCATTTCAATATTAATTAACAGAACCATCTCTGAAGCATATATCCCCTCCATCTGGAAAATTTCCTATGTAATTCCTCTTCATAAAGGGGGTAACTCCACTGATCTATCGCCATTCTGTCCCCTCTGGCTAAAATTATGAAAAAATGTATCCACAAGCAACTCCTTCATTATCTCAATTTGCACAATCTCCTAGCTCCCTCCCAGCATGGATTTAGACCCCACTATAGTACCACCACAGCTCTTCTATCCTTCTCTCAGACAATAAATCAAATCCATAATAATAATACACCCTCCTCTGCTGTCTTTCTTGACCTATCTAAGGCATTTGATATGGTAAACCACCTGGTACTCATTCAAACACTAAAATCTCTTGCCATAGACAGCCTAGCAATACGCTGGTTTCAGTCCTACCTAAGTGGCAGACAACAAGCTGTGCTATGGAAGGATAGCCTTTCTTTCCTACTGCCAGTCACCCTTGGAGTTCCTTGAGGGTCTATACTAGGACCTCTCTTATTTTCCATCTTCATTAATGATCTTCATACAGTCATCCCCAAAGTAACCAGCATTCAATATGCAGATGACTCTACCCTAATCTGTTCTGCCACCTCCCCATTAGACCTGCAGACCTTAACCCAAAATACTTTCAATGTAGTAGAAAACTGGCTCACTGACAGGCGTCTTCTATTGGGTCCAAATAAAACAAAACTGCTACTCTTCACCCCCACCCAGAAAGCTACACTCCCATTATTTACCATAACATCTAATAATGGCACAATAATTTCCCCAGAAAGTAATACAAAACTATTAGGTGTAATTGTTGACAATAACCTTACGTTTGACGCTCACATCAACAAAACCATTAAAACAGTCAACAAAAAGCTAGGATCTCTATATAGAATTAAAGCATTTCTAACCCCAACTGCTAGGACAGTTATTGACCAAACACATTTACTTTCAGCCCCTCTTTATGCCTCCCCAATTTATACAAACCTGAGTAAATATGACCTCAATAAACTCAATAGCTGCTACAACACCATAGTCAGATTTACCACAGGCTCAGCATATAGAACCCACCACTGTATTAACCTACCATCTCTAGGCTGGCTTCAGTTTCCCCTCTCAAATCCAGTATAATCAATTAATAATAGCCCACAAAGTCTTCCATCAGCCCGAAAGCACACCCATACTCAAAAATATAATTACCCCGTACAGTAACCTAAAAACTCTCCGGTCTTCTGACAAAATACTGGCACAAACTGTTAAATCTAAAAACTCAGCAGCTGACTCATTGTTTTGCAACTCTGTTGGAACAATCTGGAATCGGCTCCCTGCCAAACTTACAGCAATTAACCAATTTAAAGCATCTGTCAAAAAATTCCTAAAAAGTCACTGGCTGTGCCCCTGTACCAACCCTGACTAACCAGCTTGCCATTCTCTTCACTACCTGGCGATCTGTAAAATAGTCAGTGTTTCAGACTTGGTCTCATTCTCATACGTTTTGTACTACTGAATGACATGCTACCTTTTTCAGCCTTGTACCACTAATAATGTCTAAGTTCGAACAAGAAAACTACAATGTTAAGTTTAAGTATGTATGTATTCCAAGTATGCATATAATCCTGTAATTCTGTACTGGTATCTGTATGTGACTGTATAAAACTGCTACTGCTTAACTCTTATGTAACTATCCACATGTGGAGCTTTTCCCCCCGGGCCTCTGCTGAAAATGAACCTGTGTCCAGTCGGACTATCCCGGTTAACAAATGTAAAATAAATAAATAAAATAAATATATTTACAAAAAATGTATGTAGACTTATCAAGAAGAGAGAGAGAGTGAAATGCAAATCCCTGTCAGGAAAAACATTGCTTGTTTTGTTCCCTAAGTTTCCAAGTGTTAGTATCCCTACTTTTCCTGATATTGGCACTGTGCTAGATAAGCATAGCACATCATGACACTCTTATCTGTTCTTAGTAGATACATTGCATGAATAGGCAATAGCAAAAAGCACAGCCTTTCTTTATTTATTTACAATTAATTGTTAGGCTTAGTCCCACAATGCATAATGTATTTTAGCACCAGTGACTTCCTCAATAGTGGTCCTGCATTAATGTAAAAGTGAAAAAAATGGTTACAAAAATGGTTGAGCAATAGCTCTGGTAGACTGTGGTATACCACAAACAATAGGACTCATCTATAAGCAGAAGTAAACCTGTGGGCCAGCAGATGTGTACATTTAAACTATTCTTTCTTAAAATTATCTTGAAGGTATCCTTAGTAAATGCACCTAGCTAAACTTTGATCCCTTATTACCTTTACACTAAAGCAGCAACTATAGCACACTGATACCTCTTCAGACTGTGATAAGAGTCTTCTGTTTTTGGTAGAGTAGCACAGGCCAGAAGTCTTTTTTTCTCTCATTTTTTTTTATTTTTTAATACATTTGAATGAATTCCATAGTATTTATACATAACATCTTAAATAACTATGTACACTATTTACACTAGCCTGACACTATAACAGATCTTAATGTATACAGTTACTTTATAAGAATGCCCAATCCATTATCAGAGTGTCTGATCAAGTGTTGTATATTGTCAATCAATGATAAGACATTTCCCCAAGGGTAGTTGATAAATGGCTTTGGATAAAGTCTTAGTTATTTAATTTTAATTTCCAATAATGCTGTGGTCTTCAGTAGGCTGTAGAAGTCTTCCAAAGTTGGTATTGTGTTTGTATTCCATCTTCTTGTTATACACTTCCTTGAAATTGCAAGTATAGTCCATACTAGATACATGTTTGATCTATTCAAATGAGGACCTTCATTCACATTTAATAATAAAAGAGCTTTATTTAAGTAAAATGATTTGTTAAATAAAGCTTGTATAAAGTTACTAATACAATTCCAAAATGGCTTAATTTGAACACAATCAAAGAAAATGGGGTTCCACTCTGCATTGTGTACTTGCTCACATCTCCAACATATTCCTTTTATGGAAGAACTGATTTTACTGATTCCGTCTGCGGTTAAGAATGCTCTTTGCAAGCATTTCCAATTAAAAACTTTCCAGTATTGTGTAAAGGATCTATATTTTATCGATAATAACATATTTGTTTTAATATCTTCAGTTAACTGTATTGAGTGTCCTTTTGTTATATATTGCCAATATGAGGTTTTGGGTGTTGTTTTATAGTTTATCAATATTTTGAAAAATTTTGAAATACCGTTTCCCATGTCAAAGTCATTATATATGATTTCATATATATATTTTGTAAATTTAGGTATTTTTTTAAATGAAGAATTGTTAATTATTCTACTTAAATCTTGCAAAAATGACAGAATACTCTTTAAAGTTAGCCAGTCTTGTTGTGGAATTTTGTATGTTGTTTTTTATTACTTGCATATCTAAAACTTTTATTTCTTTGATACATTGGAGCCAACAAACAAATCCTTTCTGTTCCCAGGAATTAATAATTTCTCTATATATTTTACGTGGAAAGTTCTTTGTGACTATAAATGGTGTTAAAAGATCAAACCAGATTTTTAAATCTCTATTTGCATTAATAATTTTCCTAAATTAGTCATTGTAATAATTAATCATATGAGTTTTAGTGGGTTTAGTTATGTTATATTGCATGCTAATACATATGTGCCATGACAAATTATTTTTATCTGTTGTTTGAAAAATTTTTTTGTAAATCAAATTAATTTATTGATATTACAGTAAATAATTCTTTCCAATTTGCAAAGTAATTTGGACTTATCCTATCTGAGGTTGTTTTAGATATTGATACTTTTATATATGTTTCTATATCAGGAAAGTTTAATACTCCCTGTTTCCATGTATTAAAGCTATTCTGTTTCTTTTATATATATATATATATATCTATATATATATATATATATATATATATATATATATATATATATATATATATATATATATAAATATATATATATATATATATATATATATATATATATATATATATATATTCTTTAGGAGATGAACAACGGATGCAGGAAATTCAAATAACATTAGGATTTTGAATAAATAGTCCCAATTTAGGGAATCAGAGCCTTTCTCTATATCTAAGCCAATTATGAGTGTTTATTTTCTTTATTAACATACTCTATAAGAGAAATTATCCTTTTAATATTGCCATGTGTGTGTCTATGATATATAAATCCAGTTTGATCAATATTTATTGCTTTGGATAGTGGTATTTTCATTCTGTTAGTTAATATTGTCATAAATATCTTATAGTCATTATTTAATAATGATATAGGTCTATATGAGGTACAGAGGTTTGGGGATTTGTTTTCCTTTAGGATTGGTGAGATTAAAGAATATCTCCAAGAGCGTGGTATTAACGCTTGCGACTGAATTTCTAATAGAGTTTTATGGAAGAGGGATAGTATCTTTGAAGGAAAAAGTTTTTTATATTTCCATAATTATGCCATCTATACCTGGAGCTTTATTATTTTTACCCTCTTTTATTGTATCGGTAATTTCTTTGTAGGATATGGGTGCTTGCAGATCTAGTTTTAATTTTTCTGGTATATTTTTATATCAGAACATTTTTCATCTAGATTTAGTTAATCGATATTTATATTTTCTTTTTGGAAATGTTCCATATAGTGATTTATATAAGCATCAAGAATGTCACCTATATCCAAAACATTTTTCCCTTTCTTTTCATGGAAGATGCTTTTTAATGTTATTAGCTTTTGACTGTATTTTGATTCTTGTGGATAAATTATGTAGATATTTGGGAGAAGTAGCCATGGTATTAACTTTTTTAGTTTTTCTAAAGCTAAATTAGTTTTGTGTATTAGAATTTCATTGTATTTCTTGTTTGATGCTTCTACTTTCTTTTTAATCTCCAAATGATTTTGATTTTTTTCAGCTTTTACTGACAAAAGTTTGGATTGTAAATCTAATAATTCAGAATCCCATTCTCTGATTTTTTTTGTATGCCATGTTAGGATTTAAGCACATATGTAAGCTTTTAATGAGTCCCATATCATTATTTTATTTATCTCTGTGGTGTAATTAATATCTAAGAAGAACTGTAATTCAGATAATAACAAGAGTTTGAACTCTTTTAATTTTAGTTATATATTCTGGATTCTGGAGTTAAAGATTAATGGTTTGTACCCATTCTGAAGTTTTACTATCAATGAATTGTGGTCTGAAGAGGGGTAGGGAGAAATTGAGAAATGAATGATTTTAGAGTGTAAGTCATGGGCAGCAAATATTTTATCTATTCTTGGTTTGGATACCAAATCTGTGATCTTGATGGGAAAACAACAAAGATTTATCTTCTTTAAATTTGAAAGTATCTACAAGATGAAATGATTCTATCCACTTGTTTAAAGCTTTTGATACAGCAGATATATGCAGTGGTCTTTTATTTGTAGCTTCAGAAATATCAACTATACAGTTAAAATCTCCTCCTAATATTAAGTTGACTCGATACATTTCTAAGTTACTTGACAGGACAATTTTTCTATATATCCACCAAAATTTATATTTATATAGTTTAGTAGTTTATTTATAGATTTCTGATGTTTTAAACTTGAAAATAATAAAATTTTCCTATATTATTATACTAGTTTATGGAGCTCTCAAAATTCACTGCTCTCAGTTGCCATCTAGGCTCCACCCCCTCACAGGCCAGAAGTCTTGAACATATTAAACAGTGCACAAGAAGCTAGCCTATCACATAACAAAATATGATTCAAGAAACACCAGGTTGCATGCATGCACAAGATATCTACTTACACTTAAAGCAACTATGACGTCTTTTTTAACTGTGTGCATAAAATCTGCTGTAATATCCTGTCATGTTCCAAACCCACAGCAAGTGTTACTACTCACACTGACACCAACACATGGCTAGCATCATGGCTGATAAAGTCAGCATTAATTTAATTTCATCTACTACACCCTCAATAATGCAACCAGACAAGCACAGGCCAAACTCACGTCATCATACCGGCCAATGTCTGTATGATGTTCCCTAGTGAAATACTGGCACTTGTAATGCCAAGTACGAACACATTGAAACAAAGTAGACTGGAGATGCAGGAAAGGAGTGATTACTGAACATCATTCTCCTTCTTTAAAATAGTTTTTTTGTAGAAGGCAAGACCCAACTCCCCCCACTTAAAATTGCCATACTTGGAAAACAGTGAATGTTTTGAACAATGAAAATCTTGTATTTGGGATACATAAGTCTGGATTTTCAACTATTCTTTCTTCATATTACAGGACTTGGCGCTCCAAGTCCCAACCATTCCAATGATTACATTTTCGTATGTCCTATCCAAAACAAAAATAACACCTATGTGCTGCCAAACACTGCTGCTCACTGGTAAACAAATCATCACCTAAACAAACCTGCCCTAAATGTCTTAAATCAAAATCTCTTTACATAATCTGCACCTGAAAATGGAGACACTCCATAGTCCTACTGCCTTAAGGATTGCCCTAATTTCCCGCAGGCAATTGTAAGATCATAATTGTTAGTAGCTTATCTGTAAAGCTATGGAATGAATTATTGTAGAACTAATCAGAGAAGAACATGAAGACTGTAGAACCTTCAAAGTTTGGCTTTGTCAGGGGTATAGAGAGTGTCTTCTTAATATTGTTACTTTCTTTGAAAAAGTTAACTAAGCCCTGTATGTAGAACTTTCCATCCACACTGGTTGTGTTGATGAAGCTAAAGATTTTTATATAATTTCCCCACTCTGGCATCATAAATAAGCTAACCAAATTTAACATCAACCTTTTGTAATGCACTGGGTTACTAAATGGCTACCAAACAGAACTCACTCAGTAAGAGTAAAAGGCACTCTCTTGAAAAAGGAAATGGTAACCAAAGGTGCAGCTCAAGTTACTATTCTAGGCCTTCACCTCTTTTGAATATATTTCTCTGACATGCAGGCATATGCTAATAACCTTTGGTTAATTAAATGTCAGATGTATGCGAACTAGAAATCATCCTATATATCTTAGATTCACCAATATTCCAACTAGGTCTTGATCACACCAATAACTGGTACTATAATCATGATCTGATCCTAAATGCAAAGAAATTAGTATAGCCACCTTTAGAAAATAGGTGCACCTGCATAGTATCACATAAATGGAATTAACCTTAAGGGTAACACTTTAATCTTGGATTTAAGAACTTGCATGTACATCAAGCTGTTTTTAAATCAACATATCTGTGATGTTGTCAGAAAATCCTTCTACTTGTCTCATCTCATCTCATCTTGTCTGGCGTGGGTTCTCTTCCAGATCTCAATCTGTCCTAATTCCCATTTACTTTGGCTTTATTACTCCCATCCTAGTTTGTAATGCAGTATTTGTTATGCATGGCAATAAACAACCCTGCTACTAACTAGGAAGCCGCATTGTTTTATACCCAAGAGTCAAAGGTTCAAAGATTTACTCTTATAAGGATAGCTAAAAAATATACCTTTCTTTTCAGTGATATATATACTCTTGTATGGTGATCTGGGATTGGTATAATATTTAACCTCACAGACACAAGGTACAGGGCTTGAAGATTTGGGATTGGTATAATATTTAACCTCACAGACACAAGGTACAAGGCTTGATTCTCAACTTCAGTGGAAAATTGGTTAGGCTTAAAATGCCTACAAGTGCAACTAGCTTAGTCCCTACCTATGATCTATGCCTTACCATCTGAGATATGTGGAAGCCTGCACTCTGCAACCTCTTTTTCCTTGAAAAAAAAATATTCATTGAATACCCATTCCAGAGATTTAGTTCTATGCTAAAATATTGCAACTCCAGATTCATGGATAAAATCATCATCCATTTCCTCCCCCACCCATGTAACAAGTTTCCCTTCATATTAGACTCAATAAAACATTCAAACTTCAATCAAATAAGAGATCCTATGCCTTCATCTCAGGAGTCACTATCAGCAATATTCTAACTATAGCAAACTAAATGTTGTCAAATCTCAGTGCTCATTATGCCTTACCTGCATTTTGCTTTCATTTTATCCAAGTTATTTCTATTTCCTTTCATTCTAACATGATACAAACTGAACATATTATGTATGCCCCTCCTAAGCTAACTCTACTGTCTACCACCATCTTTAAAACTATAAGTTCAGATTCAAAGGTTCTTCCTTTATGGCATTGCTGGCTAAGCCCACAATGTCAGACATACTACTGACTTAGTACAAATCTATGAAGAAATGATCCCATGACTTAGAGTCTCTAATTATGACAGCCCTTTTTGCTGTTATGCAGTAAGATACTTTCCTGTGGCTCTCACCACTGCAGAGATATGTCTGTGTCCCTTCTGCTGATTATGTCTGCCAACCAAGAAAACAACAAGAATGCCACATCTCCAAAAATAATGGTCACATTGTGCACAAAATGCTACTTTATCCTGCATAAGTAGGGAACAACAATTTTCAGAGCCAGTGCATGGTAGAGAATTGAGGTGACAGAAAATGTCATATCACAGAAAATGTGGTATGACAGCTTCACCTCTTCAGTTTTTTTAGTCATTCTACAAAACTGGCTGTATAGTCAAGGAAATGAGGATTTCCAGAGCTTTTTTGTTTTATCTAGGTTTCACTGTACACCAGCAAGACTTAAATGACATTGTGTCAATAACATTTAATTTCTACAAAGCAATGAATTATCACAGCATCAAGTGCTATAGTGAGAATACAGAATTATGTGTGGAAAAATAACGGGCATGACAGAACAGCAATGATAAGTAAGGGGGGGTTGCATATTCTTAAAACACTGTCAAGGATAAGAAAGTAGGTGAGGGAGTTTCGGAAAGATGTGTTTACTTAAATATAGCCCCTTGAGGATGGAAGGAGGGGGGGACAGAATAGCGTAATTTATTAAAACACATTCCAGTAACTGAATTGCAAGGGTGTTAAAATGTTAATGTGCAACGATGGAGTGCTAGGAAGTAAACTGCAGTAGAAGGATGAAGTGGGGAGAACTGCACAGAAAAAAATGGTAGGGTCTATATGTATTGTGGGGGTAATTTCTGAGGAGGGCTTGAGTGCAGCATTATGCCTACTGGTCTCTGTATGTGCCCTCCCTAACAGACTTGATTGTAGTGCATAGTGTAGTGTTCCTGTATGATGCCAAGGTAAAATATTAATTTCATTTTGGGCATGTGCCATATTTTGGGAGAATCAGCCATGCATAGCATTAACTTGTTTTATACTAAACAAAATTATTTGTGAATCTCAGTAACACTTTTCTGCCTCATGAGTTAATTCCAGGAACTTCTACATTAGAACAGAGCAGCAAAAGATATTTAAGCTTTATTTACATTTCTTAAAATGTAATTTGAAACAAAAGCAGCTACAATACTGCAAATATTAGTTTACTGCCATATTAGTTTCCCCACAGCAATTCAGGAAGCTGACAAATAGCAGCTTTTGTTTCTTTATTTTATACTGTCCTTCAAACTTTGTATCTTATAACATGAAGACTACATGAAAGATTTCTCCTGCAAAAATTAAGCCTGTGTGACAGTGACATACATCTTTGGTTAAAATAAGTAAAATGTTCTACATTTGCTGAGTAGAGATGGTAGTAGCAAAAAGAAATGAGAAAAGCTAAATATAAGACATGATAATGGTTACAGACTACCATGCCATCTGTGAAGAACAGGCATATAATCTCACTCGCGTCTTTTGTTAATATGTGATAGACAATGTTTATGGGTTTTAACACTCATACAGTTTACTATCAACATATAATGAACAATAGGGCTGACATGATGTAGCTTGATGGGGCTTATCACTGGTATCACTGAAATTCAAAGGGCAATTGACCTTGCAGGTGTATAGTAAATGTATGCTGCTGCCTTGGGTAATAGCCAAGTCTTGCTATACCTAAATAAGCAACACACTATACAGCTGCAGATTCAAGTTGCAAATGATTAATTTTCCAGGACTTTGCCCATCTCAGACTCTGATTATTGCCTTTTATTGTAATGTTTACACCTGTAATTGAAATTTGACCAGAATTATTTTACGCACCCAAATAACATTAATTCTCAGAATGTGAGGGGGTAGAATGTTGGCTCAGCAGCAATAAATACCTGTTTCACAAGCTTTACGGTATATTGCTACCTGTTACCTAAAATAAGAAAACAAGAACATACCTTACTGTTTGAAGTTAAAGTAAGCCAACCTTCAAATATTTAAATGATAGCAAATAGAGCTGAGCAGACACCCTTCACAATATGTTGTGAATCCCACACAGTTCCTAGTGTGTGTGTGTGTGTGTTTATATATATATATAGTGTGTGTGTTTATATATATATATATATATATATATATATATATATATATATATATATATATATATATATATATACACACAACACACACATGTGTGTATGTGTATAAAAGCATAAACCATATAAGCCATCAGCCACAAACATTGAAAGTTGAGCTATAATATTCCACATCTGAAATAAATAAGTAAATATGCAAATAGTAATAGACTTTCACAAGGCATTGAAAATTAAAATTCAAAAAACAGACAATGGCCAGAAAAATTGGTTTAACATCTAAGCTAGAGTCTATCTGATTGAGACTAAATCTAAACTAAATCCTATCTCCATCTGGTTAAATATGTACTATTGAGTTACTGTTTCTGGATTTTAACTCCAAATGGATTTTCAGTGTCTTTCAAGCAGTTTAGTTGAGGTCTATCTTCAAAGTATTATTGTCCTTCTGGATTTATCACTGTTTCAATTAAAATTCAGTCCCTATAATTAGATTTCACCAAACATGACTCTATGTGGTTTTAGTTTGAATTCAGATGAGACCCCTCTTGATTCCTCAGTTTCTTATCTAAAGGGAAGAGTAACCTTTATCATGCCACAGTACAAATAAGGAAATCATCATGTGACCTAACGCAGCACCTTCCATGTGTGAGACATGCACTGCAACACTGCAAAGAAAGATAGCAGGGGACTAGTTTAATTGCTTTTTAAATTGCAGTATATTTCCACAGTGGTAACTGTGCAGATATATGCTATTTTTACACATTTTGTTCCATATAGTATAACTTGGTGATAAAGGTGAGTACATTGCAGTTTCCCCTTTTATGTTGATTTAGTATAGCTTTAGTAAAACAGAAGCATGTTATCAACATTACCATAGTTCTTCTCATATATCAGCCTCCTTCCAAGACTGAAGTGAATTTGGATGAGAGACTGCTAAGAAACAAAACATGAGATAAAGATAGATTTCATGTCATAAATTCATCAGTTCATAGGCTAATACTAAGCTATTGGTCCAGGGGACCATTAGTAGCCTATGAGCAGTACCCCAGATTGTAGGTACTCATTGACAAAGCTAATTTATACCTAGTTTTGACACCACTCATTTAGGTCTTCAGGGCTAGACCAGGGGTATATCTATAATTGTGCATCCATTGTCCAGGTTATGCTTAAAGAGGGTCAGGGAGCTACTTTGCTTCATATCCAAGGGATTTCTGTTTCAAAAAGAGCGATTCTCTGGGATATCGGTCTAGCTCATCAACTGGTCCTGTTTATGTTTCAGTGTAGGTAAAGATATAAGATGTACAAAATAAGTGTTTAGGGTGTTACTAGTTTTGCAGATGTGCAGGAGATCACATAGTATTGGATACTTCAAGCATCTGTAGGCTAGACAGAGCTCACCTCTCAAGAGCCTGTAAGAAAAAAAAAAAAGAGTGAGAAAGCACTTTAAGTAGGTATAGGCAATGCAAGAAAGACATACTTGACTATTTAGTGAGGAAATACTGCAGTCTCTCAAGTTGGGTCATATACTTAAACAACTACATGAAAAAGGGCTATTATGTTCTATTATGGACCTGTTGAAGGAGGAGGAGAGAGGAATGATGATTTCCTTAGATATGGAAGAGATACCCCTGGTGATAATCTTGGTTAGGTAAAATTATTTCTTAACAACAGTAAATAGATGGTGATCGAAAGAAAGTTTATTGTCAATGAAAGTGTCCAAGACCCTAATGACTGAGCCAGTTATCAAAAATTTTGCACCTGTGTGGTAGGTGCACAAGTGCTCAGTTTTGTCAAAGAACACCTTGCTGAATTTTTTTGGCATTTAGTCTTAGGCCTTGGTCCAGGCTCTACTTTTTGGTGCATAATAGTCTTCTCTGTAGAATCTGGAAGTCAGATAGGGAGTTAATGACAGCTCTAAATTTGCAGTCATCTGCAAACTTGGTCATTCACAGGCTGTTGATGTCAGCTTTGACATCAGAGAAGAAAGTACTAGAGAGAAGTGGTCCTTAGACTGATTGCTTTGATGAGGGAGGCTGCAGGTAGCTACTCTTTTTGAAGACAGTGTGCAACCCGCACTAATAGATTGAGTTCTGTCTGTTAGCCAGTTTGTTGTCCAGTGAGTAGTGCAGGGTTTACATTTAGTTTGATTAACTTATTGATAATGCCAGAATGTGAGGATGGAACCAAAGGTATTGACTGAGTCAGGTAGGCATTGTGAGCTAATTTATTTAAGTCTAATGCATAAATGACTTTCTCAGAGAAGCCCACAAGGTTTAGGAGGTAGGGTCTGTCTTTAAAACACCTATGTCCTTGTTAATAAGTTCTATAATGATGTGCTAAATTGCTTTATGGATAAGGCTGATTAGGCTTATACTTCTATAATCTCCTGGATCAGTAATCAATCCCTCAGTTCTCCATTTCTCTGGCACAATCCAATGGAGGAGGTTAGAAAGAATAGACTTAATTGTGAATCTACCAGACAGTGTTTGGTGCTCATATGAAGGCAGTCTAGAACATTTATAGGACCCATAGAACTAGTGCTTTTGCCTTGGTGATAGTATTCAGGATTTGTTCAGAGCTGATCAAAGGGGCTGGTGTGTGTGTGTGTGTGTGTGTGTGTGTGTGTGTGTGTGTGTGTGTGTGTGTGTGTGTGTGTGTGTGTGTGTGTGTGTGTGTGCACGCGTGCACTAATAAGTTAAAGAAGGTTAGGGGAAGATAAGTGAATAAAGTCAGAGTTGAATTTGTCTTCTAGTGTATTGGTGATGTTCTCAGGGGACAAGAAAGTGTAGTCATTGTGTATCAATGGTGAGCATTAACTCTTAATGTTTATGATAAAGCTGAAGAAGGCTTTGCAATTGTTCTTAGCAGTAGTGCCAATTCTCTGTTCATACTTACCTTTAGAGGATTTGATTTTGTTTCTGAGTTTGTTGATCTTTGAGTTAATTTTAGATGATGGAGTACTAAGTTTACTGTGATGACATATGAGTTTCATCCTCTTATTATATAGCTTGCTTATACTAGAGTTCCACCACAGGGGTTTATTCCTGAGTTTGTCATTGTGTTTATAAGTTATGGGCACTAATGCCTTAATGCATGCTGAGGTGGGCTTAGAAATTATCTTCAAATGTGGCAAAGTGCAAGACGGGGTCATTGAGGTGAAGTGGGTGCTTACATTTCATCAGGTTATCAGTTAGCTGCATTATGTTTCTTTTAAGATCACTCAGTAAAGGCAAAAGGTTTTATGGAAAGTCTGGCTTTACCCTCATATTGGGTCCTGCTGAATGGTGGTGAGATTTGACCAGTGATGTTGTAACTTTAGGTGTTCAGCATAGAGTGGCTATATTGGTGAGAACCAGGTCCAATAGTTGGGACTTGAACCAGCTGTTCTATGGAGCTGGCAGTGATGAAGTCCAACCATCTCTGTGCATATTTATTTTAGGTGGTGTAGATTTCATAGTTAATTGAAGGGTATCCGATGCCTCCCAACAGAACATGGTTAGGTTTGTTAGGGAGGGATTTCAGATCGTTTGCATATTCCTTATGGGCTGCACGTGACATGGAGACAGTTCAATAGTTGGTAATGATATAGTACAGAGTTCTATTTACCATGAAAATTATAGAGAGAAATCCAAGGTCATTGTCCTGACCTATGAGTGTGGAGGTGTGGCAGCTTCTTAGGTAGACAGAAATTACCCTTCCAGTAACAATGTCATTTTCTGCACCGAATCTGAAAGAGTGGTTGGTATTGAAAACCTATATTGTGGGAGGTGCTACTGCAATTCTGAAACCATGTTTTAGTAACTACGCAGACATCTATGTTTTCAAGAGTTAGGAATACTTGGAAGGAATGCAACTTCTTGTTTAGATTTCCAGCATTGAGTTGTGCTACCTTTAAGTATTTTTGACCATGACTGGCTATGTAGGTAATTTGAGGAGACTGATCTTGAGTGAAAAAAGTAACTATGTGGGAGGAAAAAGTCCTGATTAATATATAAAAGCCATGAGGAGCGGTGTAGGCCATATATAGTAATGCAGCCAAGGTTGCAAATAATTTCTTTCCAGGATGATATATATTGGATTCACTTGGAATGGCACAAATAACTAATCCAATAATTGAAGTAATTTAATTTTTGTTTGTATTATAGCATCATTCCTGGAGATAGTAATATACTACTCAGTACTATTTTCACTCCAGTTTCAGATGCATATTCTGAAAGCTTCATCATGACCTTCTTCATATGATCCAGGGAGGTGTGTCTCAAGACATTCACTCCCATGTGTTCGTTGACCATGTCATATGTGTACTTAAAGTGAAGGGACTTGAGGGCCTTAGTAACACTGCAGATCCTGGAACCTGAGAAGTAGCTAAGCATCACTCTCTCCTTGTTCATCCTGATGGGTGATGCATCAGTGTTTGAGTATGGAGTCACCTATGACTAAGAAATTACCAGATGAAGTGTCTTGATCTTTCTGTTTTAAGGGCTTGGGCTTGCCAGCTGAGTGACCCCTTTTTGTAGTTGTGTTTTCTTTAGTGTATATGTACGTTGTTGTTTGCCTAGTTGTGTAGCACCAAATGTCCTGTATACCAAACCATTATCTAACAGACTTTTGCTGTTTAGGCAGAGACATTTTGGGTACCTTAGCATAAAAAGGCTTCTTTGTTTTTCTAGGACATGGTTGCATGGTTGTGCTGGCTAAAGTATGCATACTTTGAGGAGAAGAATGCATCCAAGGTTAGTAGATACTTAGAACTCTCACATATGAAAATTGTTTTTATGAAGACTTGTGCAATTGTTGGTCAGCATGAGGATGTTCTTGTATTGTCTCAGTGCTCTTATTGCTACCAGGCTGGCAATAGACAGTGAGGCAAACTGTGACCTCATGATATCTAGTACAATACATATATATATATATATATATATATATATATATATATATACATATATATATATATATATATAGGATTCACTTTATAATCTCGAAATACTGAAATCTCGAATTTCAGTATCCCGAGAATATAAAGCCGAACATTCCCAATAACGAAATACCAAGAGAGCAAAATTCAAAATCACAACTTTTAAATACACTTCCACCACACAAATAAACATACATGCCCCTTCCTCCCTATGCTACTACAAACTAACAAAACACACACAAACACAACAACACAAACACATACACACCTACCCTACATATAAGCAAGGGACAAGCCGCCCTGCACCCCCTATGGTGGGGCTGCACCCCCCCCCACACACACACCCCTGCTATTTATGTATATATATATATATATATATATATATATATATATATATATATATATATATATATATATATATATATATATATATATATATACTAACTCTGAAGTCGCATTAAAAAACAAAGACACTAAACCCAACACTACATACTCTATATTCCCCTTGCACAAACACACATCACATACGTACAAACACCACCACTCTCAATACTTAAACACTCACACTCTTACCTACCTACCCTAACCTACTCATAAAACTTCCCAACACACTCACATGCACTCAAATCCCTACCCAAAACCCTGAAAAAAACAGCACTTACCTGAATATCCAGATGTATCCACACAACAGTACCCAAACCACATCCCGCAGCACACCGCACCTTACAAACACAGCAAATCCCACATAGCACTCCCACCACAACCATAGATTCGACATTTCGAATTCGATCAAGTGCAGTTTCGCTCAGCTGCACTTTCAGCACTTTCATGTCGAGATGCTGAAATTTGACATTTCAGTATTTCGAGATAGTAAAGTGCTTATATATATATATATATATATATATATATATATATATATATATCGCATACCATTGCATTTCTGTCTCTTTTCTGACTCATGTTCATAGCTTCATAGTTACATAGTATAGTACTAGGCTATCTGCCCTGGGGCATTTGTAAGCCTAGCCATAGTGATGTGGCTTTTGCCACTCCATGAAATGGTACAAAAATGTACAGAATAAAATTAGAATACTGTGCCTCTGTCTAGTAGTGACACAATGAAGGTCCCCTTATATAATAGAATTAGTTTACTGTGCCCCTGTCTAGCAGTGACACAGATGTGACCCCTGGGTAAACTTACGATCTCCCATCCACTCATCAAGATTTCTCTTGAAGAGAGTCAGTGAGGGGCTCTGCCTAATATGAACTGGGATCTTGTTCCAAAGCATGGGAAGCCTCTGGGTTATGAATCTATCTCTCCAGCATGTCCTATTCATACTTGTGCCGAGGTTTAAGTCTTTAGCTCTCGTGGTCCTGATGGATTTGGATTTTTTGAGGTGGAGCATGTCCATCAGATCCTGACTGGACATGGCCTTGTACGTCAGGCAGAGATCACCTCTGAGCAGGTGGTATGCTACTGAATAGAGCTGAAGTTTCTTTAGTCTGGCAGAATAAGACATATGTTGGAGACCCTTGAGCCTCTTGGTGAGGTACTTTTTTGGTCTCTCCAGCTGTTGCAAATGCCGGGTGAGGTACATACCAAATGGGGCATTGTACTCAATCATGGGTCTGATGCGGGAGGAGTATAGGGGTACAATGACATCCCTGGATCTGGATGTGAATCCCTTCATGATGAGGTGTGCAAGGTAGAATGTTTTTCTAACCACTTTGGCAACGTGGGTGTCAAATGAGAGGTCGCTGTCGACTTGGGTCCCTAGGTCTCTGATTACTTTTTCCATACTCAGTGGGTTGCTGTCTATGTGATAATTTGTGGGTACTTTGTTTTTCCCAAAGGGGATGACTATACATTTTTTGGCATTTAGTTTAAGGCCATGACTCCGGCACCAGCTGTCCGTTTCTGTGAGGCCTTTTTGTAGGATGTATGTGTCCGCTGGTGTATCAACTATGGTGCCTAGTTTGCAGTCATCTGCGAACTTTGTCAGCCACAACCCTCCCATGTTTGCTTTAACATCTGAGAAATAAATGCCGAACAAGAGGGGTCCCAGGACAGATTCCTGTATAACAAATTTAACAACAACAACAAAAAAAACAAATTGTGTAATATTGTACAGTTTTTAGATTTATGCTTGAGAATTTCCTTCTTTGTATACTTTTGTTATTGTTCTAATTTTATTTTTACTGTATCCATTTCAAATTTTATGTAACTGTTTTATGGAGCTTTTCTCCTTGGGTTTCCACTGAAAAGGGGTCTTTACCCAGTCGGACTAACCTGATTAACAAATGTCAATAAATGTATAGTGCCTGGTGAAACAGGACGTAGTAATGAATCCTAATGAATTGATTTATATGAAGAGTCTACATATTGTAACACTAGGATGAACAATGATTCAAAGCATCTGATACATGCAGTATCAATAAATTAAGGATACAAAGGTCAGTAAAAATGTAGCAGCTACTAACTGATATGTGAAGCAGTGACTACTAATTTGGCTCAGTGCCAGAACAACAGCTTAGTCCAAGTGATGTGGCTCAGTTGGTACTATGTCAGTTTAGCACAGTGATGGATAAAAAGTAGTTTACAGTTATGACTGAATACAGGCTCAGAATGCTTACAGCAGACACAAATGAATGCAGACAACCATAAAAGCACCAAGCAACTACAATAAGAAATAGTTTCTCAGAGACAGCAACCATAAATTAGCTTGGCTTCTCCAACCACAGTTTTACAACAAATTTATATATTACAGCAAGGATAAAAAATAGGCTCAGAATGCCCATAGCTGACAAAAGTAGTGAATTTGAAAATAAACAAATGCTTAGAGTAAGTGGCAACTCAACCATGAGAAATATGGTTCTGTGTAAGTATTTTTTTTTGGTTGGTACAACTGCATTCTCACATCCACAACTGTTTGCAACTGCTGTCAGCCATCCACAGGAGTATATGGAGATGCCAGACTGGACACTGCTGTCCTTTTAGGACAGCAGCTAATCAGCAAGTTTCAGAGGTGACACCACTTCAAAGCTTTTTATTTAAAGAACCAGATGGTGAGAACACTTTGACATTTTGTAAGTAATTTTCAGCAGTGCACAACCATGCTGTGGAATGTGCATCACCTTCACTTCCACAGATACCCTGTGTTTAAAGAATAAACAAGTGCACACGGGCAAATAAAGCACACAGCCCTTGCAACCATTAACAAATTTCAACCAGCACAATAAAAGTACACCCCCCTCTCACTTGGAGATAACTTGTTAAAGCAGTTCTAAATGCAGAAATCAACCACAGCAGAAAGAATACAGAAGAGTATTTAAATACGCACTAGCACACTTGAATTTAAGTGCAAAACCAAAAAAATTGTATTTCCCAGAGGTAGCAGGGCTTGTTTCTGAGGTCAAGTCTAATTAGGTATGCTTAGGCATTTGCATATTGTCACAGCACAACAGAGTAGAAGTTTACTCATCTAGAGCGTTTTTGTTTGGAAAGACCACTGAAGCGGTGGTGACATGGCAGAATCATCATCCCTCCTATAATAAAAGACTTCTAACACTACTGTACAAAATCAAATAGCAGTATGAGTTGTACCCAGTGACTCTCAAGATTTTGTTGACAGAAGGTATAAGAGCATTTATTTCCCCAGAGTAGCACTGAATCTCTCGAAAGGTAGAGGAAGAACTAACTTTACAGCAGAGTGTACAATATAACAGCAGGAAGGTTGAAAGAACCAAGTGCCAAAGAGTGGAGTACTTGAAAATTAAAAACCTTATTCCACCATTTAAGAAATGCAAAATGGTGAGAGAAAGAGTAGACATAATACATATATTACAGGGAAACAGTAACAGGAGGCAATAATGTGAGTGAGCTTCAATAAGCCCAGGTAAAGAAGAAAGGATCCTAACACAGTAAATAAAATACAGTAAAAACATGAAGTAAATACCCTAAATAAGCAAACTGTTTTGTGGGTAAAATATATATGATACAGCAGACACTATTGTTAAAGATATTAAAATGTTTTTAGGGCTGAAGACCACGAAAGGAATGTCAAAATAACATCATTTCAGTCTGATTTTGCACTGTATTGCTTGAATGAAACTTGTGTATTAGTGTATAGTGATCCATTTATCCTGATATATTGACAAAAGGGAATCTGCAGTCGAAGCAGAACTGAGTATTTAGTTGTTTGTACCAGTTAGTCTTATAACTGATAGGGCAGTACATGACCAATGGCATGTTTCAGTGAGAGAGAAATCATTGAAACTAAAACAAGGCATGATACCAGAGTAAATAATAAAGTATTTTTTTGGTGGAAGTGCCTGCTTTTCCTTGCTTGGCAGGGCATTTTTTCATGCAGTTGTTAAAGCTATAATCAAAGAGAAAGACAGAATTCTAAATGAAATAATTGTTCTATGTGAAGTGTGGGAAGAAAGGAATACCTTTCAGCAGGAAGGCCATGGTGGTACAGCGGTAGTGTTGTTGCCTCACAGCAAGAGGATCTCCTGTTCGATTCTTGGCTGGAGTGCCTTCTGTGTGGAGTCTGCATGTCCTCCCCGCAGTCGAGTGGCCTCCAAAAGACATGCGTGAATGGGCGTGCCTTCGCTGAAGGTTGAGTGTCGGGCTGGCAATTCAGCACCATAAAAATCTACTGCCAATCATTAGAGGACTGGAGTTCTGCTGTGTCGACCCCCTAACCGGGAAAATACAAACAATGATGTGGTATGCTGCAATAGGCATGAAAACATCCATTGGGAAATGAGAGATGATTTTTACCTTGACTCCCTAAAAGGCATGTAATAGCTTTAATAGGGATGCAAATATAGAAAGACTATAACAAAAAAGAAAAACAAGATGGATTCAAATATAAAAGAGTTTTCATTTAAAGGAAAATATACTTGGTCAGAGGAAAGGAGGATGATGATCATGTCTGTTATGAATGAGAATTTCTGGTTTGGGGAAAGGAAATAGTTATAAATGCTGGCAAGTGGCACTTTATTTCTTCATTGTTGACTGGGTTAGTCCTGCTAGGCTAGTGACCTCTTTTAAGGAAAGATAGAAGATTGTATTTATATAACTGGGGGGGATTTAACCAGAGCATCGGGGAACATCCCTTACTCTTTGGGGCTGCTAGATGGTCCCAGAGGGGTCCTACAGCAGCAGCTAAGAGGTCTAAGAGCAGCAGCATGGAGGAAGAGGAGAGAAAAGTTATGGAGAGTTGGAAGTGGAAAAGGAGAATTTGGAGAAAAATGTGTTCAATATGGAGTATCAGAATGCAGACAAAGATTCCTGTGCAGTGGATGATACAAATGCACAGTGTTTAGCTCTCTCAATGGTAATGAAGTAAGCAAATCTGGGGAGCTACAGATAAAAGAAGTGGATTCAAGAGCTTGCAGATGATGTTCTGTTGAAAATAATCAAGCAAGATGATCCAGGAGACAGTTCTGCTATTTCATGGGGTGGGATTGCAGATACCTTTTTTGGAAGTACTGAGGATGGTAATGTGGAGAAGGAACCAGGTGATGTGGCAGCAGAGACTGTGGCAGTTAGAACTTATGCAACAATGACATGAAGTAAAAGAGGAAAGCTGCAACAAATTGAGAAGTCACCTGGTTTTTGTGACAGCTCAAAATGCAGTAATTAAAACATATGCAGAACAGATATCTGGTGAAAAAGGAGAACAGCAACAAACTGTAAGTAAAACTGTTTAAAAAAAAAAAGAAGAGAAGACCAACTGTGAGAAAATGACACTGTAATACATTACGCAACAATGATGGGTTTTCAGTGTCAAGATTATATAGGACATCGTGAACAGGCATACAAATCCCAGATGAATCTTTATGGAATTACGCAGCAAAGGTTAATAAATTCAGTTTTTCTGAAAAAGAGAAAGCAATAATACTTAAGTCAGTTGGTAATACCACATCATCTTCCTTTTGGAAAATCTACACATGGAAGTTCATTCACAAAAGTTTCTTTACTCTCATAAAGTAGCACTGATGTCAGGAAATGAAATATCTGAATGCTGGAAATGTGAAGAAACAGTATGTGCAGAGTGGGCACACATGTTTATAGAATATAAAACTGTGATCCCTTTCTGGCTGGAATTTAAATCCTTTATATAAGTGTTGTGGTTGGATAAATGTGAAGTGGCTGACTCACTGTTACTATTTAACGCTCCGATACCAGCGTACATTCCAGGTACACAAGTGCACCTTCTCTGGTCCCCCCTTGCAATAGCAAGAAAAATTATTACCTCAAATTGGCAGAGTAAAAAAATTATATCATTTGTGGAATTTATATTATTGGCCAAAATTGTATGCAATAGAGAATTGTTCACTATAACTTCAAGAACTTCAAGAATGACACAGCACCAACTGGCTTGGTTAAAACTAAAAAAAATTGCTAGATAAAATGTGAGTGTATTGACAAAAGCATATCTGTTATGGACACTGTATATAGTTAGGTTTATTTTCATTGTTTAATAGTTTTTTACATCTGTATTTATAAAATTCAATAAAAATTATATGAAAAAAGAAAATGACACTGTAATAGACATATATTAGGTATAGGACAATTTGGTAACTATAATGGGTTTTAAAGCTCAGTAAATTTGGACTTTTATACATATTGGACAGAGAAATTTTGTAACTTAACATATGAAATTGATGCACTGATGATACAATTTTTGGAACTGTGTAACAAAAAGAAAGACATTTATCCATGGAACAATTATTTGTTTCGTGGTAGTAACTTAAATGTTAAAATGCTACTTTGCAGTTTAGTCGTGATGATATGGAAGAATAGGTTGTTAAAATATATATGCAGGATTTATGTGAAACTGTTAATAATATTGTGAGAGTTAGAGGTTAGAAAAAAGTTTGGAATGGCTGTCGGAGGTTGGAAGCTGCTTTGAAGTGTGAAAAGAACATGGCAAAACACTTGCCTATTGTTATTTTTGTGGCTGGTCATACAGGGACATTAAGATATGCTGGCCATCTTAAATCATCTTTTGTTTGCGGGGACAGTCTCATTTAATTAGTGATCATGAAATTATATAATGTAACCAGTCTAGGAGAAAGGACGTACAGCAATAATGTGTGTGTGGCTGTAAGTAGGTTGCAGAAAAAAAAACATGGGACACTTTGGGATGAATTGTGAAGAACAAACTGTAACAAATAAAATAAAAGAGGAAAGGGAAGAAAACATATATGAGGAAGGATAACACAAGGTAGGGAAGAGAGTGAATTAGGTGAAGAAGAAACTGTAGAAGAAAAAAATATAGCAGGGAAAAGGATGACAGAGATTGCATGCAGGAAGAGAGATCAGGAGAAGGGACTAACATTAACATATTTTGAAGTTCTAGCCAGTAAAAACTTCAATTACTAGGATCAAAGATTATTTCTACATAACCCCAGCAAAAAAATTCATAGAAGAAAGAGTAAAACTAAGAAAAAGAAAAGTTAATATATTTCCCCCAAACTTAAAAAGAAGGAAAATCATCAATTTTAGAGCACGTTCAGTAAATGTGAACGCCATTATTAACACTTTAAGAAGGAAAGGGGTAACATGGAGTCTTTAACTCTTAAAAAAAGGGGTTGATTGTGATGTTAGTGAAAGGGACAGTGATGCAAGTTAAACGTCCTACATCAACCAATTACTATATTAAATCATGAGTATAAAGTATTTATGAATATCCTGGCAAAAAGAGTGATATTATTAATGCTAGGGTGAATACACCTGGATCAGTGTTGGTTTATACAGGAATGGAGAATGTTTGATAATATAGACTGGACATTAATAGTAATCCAGGATGCAGAATAATTTACATTTATTTATGTACTGAATTTGTTTGCTGGGATTGTCCACCTGGCCATGCAAGATCCCTTTTCAGCACTAGCCCAAGGAGAAAGGCTCCATAGCAAACATAAACAAAAACATTTATACAGCACATCATCATTGGAACACCATCATAACTGGGCAAAATGTGTGTCTGGTAAAATATTACCTAGTTATATACAAACAGACATGCATACAAAAGAAACATGTTTTATAATAAACACATCTTATAATGATGTAAAAAATATTATGTTATAAGTCAGTCAGGTTTATAAAACTGTTAAATTACAAATCAAAAGAATCACAGGAGGGGAGCAACAATTATTTTATTAAGCGCAAAAAAGACTTTTAGTTGAGTATGATCGAAGGAAGGACACTGAGGAAACTCGGAGCTATAATATATAACATTAAGTATCCTGTTTTTTGTTTATTTTGTTCTTTATTTCTTTGTTATTTATAGCACTTTGTGTACTGTGTATTTTTCTAGCTAGTTTCACTGTGTGTGAGGTATTAACGGGAAATTGTCCACCTTTATTAAGCATCTGTTGGGTTGTTTGTTTCTGATAACTGGTTACAGTAAACTCTTTTTTTTCTAGAGGCTCCTTTAGCTGTTTAAAACTTTCATTTAAAGGCTCACTGCTGCTTTTCAGCTGTGAAACATTTCTGCAGTTTGTTTCCCACCTTCCCTCCTTGCTGGTATAGTGTTTTTATAGTTGGTGGCTTTGCAGTTGCCCGCCCCTAGTGTAAATTTGATCTGGGACCCTCCTCCCAGTCTAGTGTCATTACTTCATTCTACCCAGTACAGGGAGAACATTTGAGAAGGCCAATCAGCTTAGTTTCGGCTACTCCTTTCTCTCTTTCCTTTCTCTCCTTCCACTAAAAAAAAAAAAAAAAAAATGTATCTGCTTTTACTGTATTTGTGTTTTTTCCTACTTTATTTTGCTTTTGCGTCATCTTAAAAGTACTCAATTGTATTTATTACTGCTTGGTGAAACTTATTCTAAGCCTTTTAGTTTAAGCACTTGGGCTTTAGACCAGTTGTTTTACATTAGGAAGGTCTGTGGGCTGCACTGTGGTGGCAGGACAGGTAGCTTACATCCTTCTAAGTTGGGAACTGCTGATTGAGGGCTCAGTGTCTGTTATTCTAAAAGTGTATTAGTTCTGGTTTAAGCACCAGGGCTTCAGGCCAGTTATTTTACATTAAGAAGGTTCATGGTCTGCACTCCTGTGGGAGAAGAGGCTGGACTCTGCCCTTCTGAGCTGGGAATTTCTGGTTAAAGGCTTATAGTGCCTGCATATTTGAACTATTTCTTACTGTAATTGATACACCTTGTTTGCTGTAGCATAGACTAGATCCAGGCCTGCTGAATCTAGTTTTGTTTGTATGCTTGTTATTTCCCTGAAAAGCTAATTCCACCTAAAACGCGTCTTTTCAGTGCTTCTGTGGATCCCTAGTGATATCTGCATTGCTTACTGTACTTATTTCCTTGTTTCACTTGAAAGAAAGTTACTGTTTGTCATTTTGGCATTTAAGTTACCTGGCACTTGCTCACTAAGGCAATTATATAAGTCAGCACTAAAAAAATTAAAAGCACTACACCCTCACAAACTCCCCCTGGAGTACCTTGCTCCCCATTGGCCACTTTTTTCAATTATAAAGAAATTCCCAATACTATTCTTGCATGTCCAAAGGTCAGTTGTCAATCTCCTCTCCAGTCCAGCTGGTGAATCTGGGAATCTTGAGGCAATGTTACAACTGCCTCATGTACACAGACAACCCTCTCCTCCTCCCAACAAATTCCAACACATGTGAGAGATGCAACCATATAGCCAAACTGGAGGCTAAGCTCTCTCAACTCATTACTGGCATAACCAGTCAGGAGGAGAAGGAAACCACACTCACTACAATTCCAGTCTCACACAGACCTACCACGACAGCAAACCAAACACATTGGAGGCTCTAAATAAAAATCTGCCTAAGCAGCAGAGACCTCCAAAGCAGACACCCAAGCAACCGCTACCACAAAACAAAACACGTGCAACACATAGCTCACAAAGCCAGTGTGCCGAACAGTCACAGCCCTTAAGGCTAAACAACACATCTGATACACTTGTAATAGGTGACTCTATCATCAGGCACACTGACGTCCCACTCACCAGGCTGAACAAGGAGAAGGTCACAGTGAGCTGCCTGTCGGGTGCTAGGATCCGCCACATAACACAAGCACTCAGGTCACTCCAAGGCAAGTACAAATATGACTCAGTCATTGTCCATGCTGGTGTGAATGACCTGAGACGTACCTCCCTGGACTACATGAAAAGAGACATAGAGGAGCTCTCTGAGCATGTAGCCCAGGCCGGTATAACCCTGACCTTGAGTAGCATCTTACCCTCACCAAGAATGATGCCACAGTATGAAGACAAGATTATCAATTTCAACAATTGGCTTAAGTATTGGTGTCATTCAAAGGGGATCCAGTGCCTGTCATCCTGGGATGACATGCTTGCCAAGCCATGATGCTTCGCTAAGGACGGCTTGCACCTGTCACCCCTGGGCTTTCGGATATTGACAAAGGCTCTTGCTACCCCCATAGTGCCTTTTTTAGGCAAGTCTCAAAAGACAAACCCACCTCCATAGGTATCACAAGGGATAAGAAACTAAGAGTAATGCTATTCAACGCCAGAAGTCTAAACCTCAAGATGCATGCAGTCGAAACTCTCCTTAGCATGGAAAACATTGATATCTGTGCAGTAACAGCAACCTGGTTCAAGGCTCTCGAGAGCACCCCAGCACTACCAGGTTATACCTCATACCATGCTTTTCAGCCCCAAAACTTGGACCGAACCACAAAAGGAGGGGGAGTATCAATATTCGTCAAAGATACCCACACCTCCAGGTTGGTGGCACAGCATGAAGCATCAGAGACTATCCATGTGTAACTAACAGTGGGTAAAACTGCCTTCCAGTTTATAGCCTGCTACAGACCACCCTCCCAAACCCAGGAACCCCACTCAGCCTTCCTGAGAACACTGGAAAATATGAAGGTCTCTCCAAACACCATTATATTGGGTGACTTCAACTACCCAACCATAGACTGGGAGCATTACTCTAGCTCCAACACCCTAGCCCAAAGGTTCCTAGAATTTATAAACTCAAATGCTATGGAACAACTTGTTATCACTCCCACAAGAGGGGAAAACATGCTAGACCTGATCATCACCAACATGGGGACTCTATGCTCCAGACCAGAAGTGTATCCCTCACTGGTAAGATCAGACCATAAACTAATCTCACTGGATATTCCCATCCCGACCCCACCCCATGCCCAGAAAACTACAGTGAAAAACTTCTCTAAAGCAAATTTCACACTCCTCAAAACCAAGGTGGAATCCTTCAAAGCCCCCGGGCCTGTGGATAATACGGCCCAGACCGCAAAATCCTTTATAAATGCATTCTATGAACAACTTCAAGAATGCATGGATCATGCAATCCCAAATAAAACCAAGACCCAAGCCTCCAAAGGCAGATGTCCTGTCTGGTGGACCCCAGCCATAAACAAACTATACAATAGAAGGAGGAAGCTACTACATGATAGAGCAAAATCCCAGAAAGGGAAGGCATCTCTGATCAGTATTAGCAAAAAACTACGGGCACTCATAAAATCGTCTAAGGCCAAGCTTCGAGAGAAAAATTGCACAGGACAATAAGGAAAATCACAAGGCTTTCTTTAGTTATGTTAGGAACCTGGGTGGGAATTCCCAGATATGTTCAGAATTAGTACAAAATGACAAAAAAATACACCGATCCCACAGACATTGCCAACATCCTAGCTGACAGGTTCAGCGCAAACTTCTTCCGGCCCTCCCCACCAAAAAGGTTAATATCTATCCCAGCAGAGTGCTGCCCCCATGACATCTCAGATGCTCAGGTAAGAGCTGCCCTCTCCAAAGCAAGAAACACGGCATCAATGGGACCAGACGGTGTCCCGGGCTGCGTCCTACATGAACTCCAAGAAGAGCTAAACCCAAACCTAAAACTACTGTTCAGTCTCAGCCTTACTACAGGATATGTACCCAAAGAGTGGCGTACAGCAACAGTGGTCCCTCTCCACAAAGGTGGTGCCTCAACGGATCCTGGAAACTATCGCCCCATAAGTCTCACTAGCTTTGTCTGCAAAGCTATGGAAAGGATCATCATGGACCTTATAAATAAAGATATTGGGGACCTGCAGACACTGGATCCTACCCAGTTCGGCTTTGTTAAGGGCAGATCCTGCCTCTTGAACCTGGTCAATTTCTTTGAAACAGTTACCAAGGCCATTGACAAGGAGAAGGTGGTCCACACATCCTACCTGGACCTCGCAAAAGCCTTTGATACAATACCCCACTCGGGCATTATAGATAAGCTCATCAGCTTAAATATAAACCCCTATGTCACTAGATGGGTTGCAAACTGGCTCAAGGACAGATCCCACATGGTTAGAATAGCTGGAGCCATGTCAGACTCCAAACCAGTTACAAGTGGCGTCCCACAAGGCTCAGTCCTGGGACCTCTCTTGTTCGGTATATATTTCTTGGAGGTACAGGCCAACATGGAAGGACTGTGGCTGACCAGGTTCGCAGATGACTGCAAACTGGGCGCCATAATAGACTCTCCAGCCGACACAAGCATCCTCCAAAAGGGCCTCATAGAAACAGACAACTGGTACCAGAGCCATGGCCTCAAGCTAAATGCCAAAAAGTGTATAGTCATCCCCTTTGGCAAAAACAAAGTGCCCACAAATTACCACATAGGTGGTAATCCATTAAGTACAGAAGAAGTAATTAGGGACCTGGGGACCCAAGCTGATAGCAATCTCTCATTTGACAACCACATGGCCAAAGTGGTTAGAAAAACATTTTATATAGCCCACCTAATCATGAAGAGATTCACATCTAGATCAGGGGAGGTCATCGTGCCTCTTTACTCATCCCTCATCAGGCCCATAATTGAGTACAATGCCCCTTTTGGGATGTACCTTACCAGACACTTGCAGCAACTGGAAAGACCCCAAAAGTACCTCACCAAGAGGATCAAAGGGCTCAAACAGATGCAGTATGCTGCCCAGTTAAAGAAACTCCAGCTCTACTCAGTGGCATACCACCTGCTCAGAGGCGATCTGTGCCTGATGTATAAAGCCATGTCCAACCTGGAATCAATGGACATGCTGCACCTCAGAAAATCCAAATCCCATCGAGCTACGCACTCGAGGGACTTGAACCTCAGCACTGAAATAAATAGGACATGCTGGAGGGACAGATTCATAACCCAGAGGCTCCCTTCACTCTGGAATAAAATCCCAGTCCAGGTTAGGCAGAGTCCCTCATTGACTCTCTTCAAGAGGAATCTTGATGAGTGGATGGGAGATCGTAGGTTTACCCCGGGTATCAGTTCTGTGTCACTGTTAGACAGAGGCACAGTATACTAATCTTGAAAAAGGGCATAGCAAAATTAATTTAATATGGGTGGCGAAAGCCATACACACTCTAGCTAGGCTTATAAATGCCCTAGGGCAGATAGCCTAGTATGAACCTATGAACCTATGTGTATATATATATATATATATATATATATATATATATATATATATATATATATATATAGGTTCATAGGTAGGTACTAGGCTATTGGCCCTAGGGCCTATATAAGCCTAGCCAAAAAGGTACCCTGGCCTTCGCAACCCAAGAAAATTATTTTCCTGTGCCCCTGTCGAGCAGAGCCACACAAGTGATCTCCAGGGTGAATTTTCTATCTCCCATCCAATCATCATGATTTTTCTTGGAGGGCTAATGAGGAGCTTTGTTTGATATAGATAGGTAGTTTGTTCCAGAGTATGGGAAGTCTCTGGGACAGGAATCTATCCCTCCACCATGTTCTGTTTATTGTGGTGACAAGGTTTAGGTCCCTAGAGCACGTAGCTCAGAGGGATTGGGATTTCTTTAAGTGGAACATGTCCAATAGCTCTGGGTTTGACACAGCTTTGTATGTTAGGCAGAGATCGCCTCTGAGTAGGCAATATGTTATGGAGTAAAGCTGGAGTTTTTTGAGGCGGTTTGCGTAGGGCATCTGTTTGAGGCCAGCGATCCTCTTTGTGAGGTATTTCTGTGGCCTTTCCAGTTGTTGTAGATGTCTTGTAAGGTACATACCAAAAGGGACACTGTACTCTATAATGGGTCTAATGAGTGATGGGTAGAGGGGAACAATGACCTGTTTTTTCCTGGATGAGAAACCTTTTGTAATGAGGTGTGCCACATAGAAGGATTTCCTGACTACTGTGGTGATGTGATTATCAAAGGAGAGACTACTGTCCACCTGTGTCCCAAGGTCTCTTATCACACTTTCAGTATTAAGTAGACTACCACCTATGTGGTAGTTCATGGGTACAGAGTTTTTACCAAAAGGGATGACAATGCACTTTTTGGCATTGAGCTTGAGGCCATGGCTTTGACGCTAGGCATCTCAGTGAGGCCCTTTTGTAGGATGTCCACATTGTTAGGAGTTTCAATTATGTCTCCTAGTTTGCAGTCATCTGCGAACTTTGTTAGCCAAAGACCTTCTGTGTTAGCCTGTACTTCAGAGAAGTAGATACCAAACAGGAGCGGACCCATCTATAATTCCAGAGTAGGGGATGGTGTTGAAAGCCTTGGCGAGATCTATCTAGGCTGTGTGAACCACCTTACCCTCATCTATGGCTTTGGTGAGCACTTCAAAGAAGTCTACCAGGTTTAGGAGGGAGGCATGATCTGCCTTTTACAAACCTGAAATGGGTGGGGTCCAGAGTTTGGAGATTACCAGTGTCATTGTTTACAAGTTCCATGATGATACGTTCCATAGCCTTGCAGACCAGGCTCATCAGGCTAATGGGGTGGTAGTTCCAGGGGTCTGTGGTGCCTCCCCCTTTATGGACTGGGATAACTGTCGCTGTGTGCCATTCAGTGGGCACAAAGCCTGAGGTGAGGCTATGATTGGACATGGTACTTAGGTGGGGTGCCAGTTTGTTCTGTAGTTCATGTAGAATGCAGCCTGAGATGTTGTCAGGTCCCATGGATGCTGTGTTCTTGGCTTTGGAGTGTGTGGTTTTTACCTGTGCAGCCATGATTACAGGAACTTTGCATTTTTCCAGTATAGTGATGTGCCCTTTAGGGGGTGAGGGGGGGGGGGTAAAGTTAGCACAGAACCTATCTGCTAGGATGTTGGCAGTATCAGTTGGTGTGTGTGTGTGTGTGTGTGTGTGTGTGTGTGTGTGTGTGTGTGTGTGTGTGTGTGTGTGTGTGTACATATATATATATATATATATATATATATATATATATATATATATACACACACACACACACACATACATACATACATACATACATACATACATACATACATGGTATTAAAGACAGTGGGAGGTGTGGGTGAAGTTCATGGACAAGTTTTCAGATATTGTCAAACTTTCTATGGGAACAAGACATGAGTTCCCACTTTTACCATTATTTGTATCTCAAACCCCTAGTTATACGACTGATAATTTCAGAGATGAGTTTATACAGAACTGAAGGTGGCCTTATATGCTGATGATATTATCTTTCTAAACCCTTTGAAGACTTCAGAAAGCTCTTTGAAATGTTTACACAATTTTGAGAAGTTTGAAGTTGCAAGAAAAAAATGAAGTAAAACCAGGGCAATAGGGTTAATTTAGCCAAAGGGAAAAAAATAATGATTAAATATCCCCAGGTATGGGAAGGGGGAGATAAAGTATCTGGGTGCTTGGTTAATTGATAGCTATGAAAATGTCATGTAAAAGTCTTATGCCAAAAAGATGGAACTGATACAAGTAATTTGCATAAATCCAAAATCTGAATTTGGAGTAAGATCAAAGAGTGTAAATGCTGAAGTGGCATGTGGTGCCACATTTGATATATTAAGTCCAGTCCTTCGGGTCTACTCCCAGAAAAACAATGTTTCAAAAAAAAAATGGACAAGTGTTTCTTTTGTAGTTATGTGAGAAGCCATGAGCACACTGAAGTAGGTTAGTATTTTCAGAGGAATAGGAGATACTGAAAGTTATTTCAATGTAGTGCAAATGGCACTGATAGCAAGATCTGTGGCAAAGCTATACAGGACAAAACAGAAACAGATGGGAGTAACAAGGCCTGTATGGCTGAGTACAAGATACAGGTTGGAAGTGAATATGGGGGTGAAGGGAGAAAAAATGAAAATCCCTCTCATTGGAGTGATACGGGAGCGAGTAAGATTTTTCAGTACAAAGAAATCAAAGGGGGCATCTGCATATATTTCTTAATGGTTTACTATTAAAATCTTGCTTCTCCAAAACTTGAGTATACATATCACGGCAACCTGCCCTTGAAAGTCAGCATGCTGAATACTGATATACATGAGCATAACACAAAACACACTAACTCCCTACCACTCCAGACCCAGGAACAAGTGTTAAACATGGATCTAGAAGGGAAGCAAGTTTAGACAGTCGGTAATGCCGGTATTCGACATTTCAGCTGGCGATATGCAGGATTGGCACAACTAGACTCGACCTTCAGAGCAGCTAATTTTTCATGGTAATCCACTTCTAATAGGTGCTAGATACAAGCCTGTGGGAGAAAGCAATGTTGTGGTGGAGGCCATAACAAACTAACATTAAATATTACGATAAGTAGAGAAGATACTAAATCTGTAGGAAATGAGGGAGTAATTTAATATACAGGGTGGTTTAGTCCAGTACAACCATGCACTGAGAGAAGATCCAGAAGAACTAAAATGGATGAGAATTAAGTGGGAGGTGACAGAAGTGAGAACCGAGAGGAACATGTCAAGAAAAAACAATTATGAGATGAGACTGTGTAAGTTTAATGTGAGCAGAAGATATCAGGATTAATAATTCTGAAACTGTAAAAGTCAATGCAAGAAGTGAGTAAAGAGGAAGTGGGAAGAATGAAATGGGAGTGTGGGAGGATAGTGGTTAAATATATTTCTGAGAATGTTTGGCAAAGCAGTTTTTTCCAGTGATGGCAATAAGAGACATGATGTTTTACATATTTGCAGGGAAATGTTTTCAAAAATACTTCTAGACATCAGCATAGCTTGATAGAATGTTTCCTGCAGTGGGGAATAATTGCTAGAGATACAATGAGGGATATAAAGTGATTAAAAGAAGATGGGGCAAAATCCAGACTAAAGAAATGAGGGGAGCAGTCTTTCATGCACAAGGTTGTATATACTGTATATAGTTTATTAAATAAGATTAGGACAGATAATAACTTTCAAGATAGAGAGAGGTACCGTATATTCTATATATTGATAAGAACACAGTTAGCAATACAAGATAAGTTTGTGGAAAATATTGCAAAACAGAGGAAGATATTAGAAGCTAATATAGAGACTTTTTTTTTCCCCTGAGAAATCAGTTAAATTGTTTTTTGTAATTATTTTTGTTCTAATGTATGAAACAGTTGAAAATAATTATAGTATGTTATGGTAGCAATAAAGAGTAATGTAATTGGAATAACTTGGTTCTGTTAGAAAAACTGATTAATGTCATAAACGGTGATATTGTAGTTATTTGCTGGCAGATTTGAAATTTGTGTACTATGAATGAGGATTGTACTATATGTAATGTTTTTGAAAATTAATAAGATAATAACGTCTTCTGTGTCTTTAAAAGAAATACATATTATAGACAGTGGCCAGAAGTGTTTAATGATAGGATCTTGGGAGTAGAAACTGCTACATAACTTCTGTCTCTCTAGAACCGCTTTAGGACCCTGCTTTCTTTATGGTTTCCAGTATAGAAGGAGCCTCTGTCTCTTGAGGATGAGGAATCCCTTAGATATCTCTTCAAGTTTAATAAAGTGTGGTCTGAGAGCAATATCTGCCTTAAATCTGTCTAAACCCTTCTATTTCTGTTTCTAAGAGAAGTTCATTACTTTGCCTCTGCTATAGCTCATATCTAGACTTGTTGCTGTCAATCATTTCTTCACCTAGAATAAGCCCTTACAGCAGAAGTCCAATATTTCCTGCCATCTGTGGTTCCAGTTTAGGTCTATTACTGCCACCTAGCTGTTCTTTTTTCTGAAGTGGCTACTTTATCAACGTTTGCAGAAAACATGAACAATGTTTTTTTTTTCTCTCACTCTTTTACCTTTACCATGTGAGGAAACTGTGTTATGTTATTACCTATTGGAACACCTTCTAGAATCAAATTCAATTATTTTCTTACCTCCCTTCCCATTCCAAATGAACCATGACTAATGGCACCACAAATGATGTTCTTCCAATGGCTTAACTATAATGGACTGTCCATTCGGGTAGTATTTCTCTGTAGCAGTAACATCCTTGGCAGCAGATTAATCTGATGAAGTATCCCTGATAGCAAGACTTTCTCTACCCTCTACTATGATAGGGTAACTGTCCCTGTGACAGTTTGGAACAGCAGCAGTGGATTAGTACTGTATTGTCACTTTTATCTCCCTCATATATTTTTTCCTGTCTAACCCATTGCTGTGTGCATTTGGACATTACACACATTCTGTCTAATTACAATGGAAACATGTTACTCGAAGACTTTGTACTGTACTTGAGACATTATTACTTCCTTTCATCCTTGCAACATTCTGTGAAGGCTTAGTGCTACCCTCATGGTTTCCCTTAAACCCATGTGTGGTGCCGGGTAGCCCCTTCTAGTGTAGGTTTGATATGTGATGCTGCTGGGTATCTGGGCACCCCTTTCTGTGTAAGCAGTGCTGTACTGGCTACCTAGAGGTCACCATTTTCTCTTATTTCCTCATCAGTGTTACACTGCAGATTCTAACCATATTCTTGTTTCCTTGGACAAAGAAGTGACTGCTTTTTTCCCTTAGCTTAACATCTTCTTGAAAAAGTGTATATTTCTACAATATAGTAATTCATACTGATCTGGCTTTCTTCTATGTTCTCTGTATTTCTCCCTGTACACTCCTGGAGTAAGTTTAAGACATTCAAATAAACTCTGTTTAACTTTATCATTCATAATTTCAATAATCAACATGTGACATCTTGGACACAGCATGTATTGCCTTACCCATTAGCAGACTAACCTCATATATTCCCCTGGGTCAGGTTGGTGTTGATTACATACCTTTTCAAATGCTAGAATAAAAATATCAAAGTCATGCCCTTTATTCTTTGGATACTGTTTAGTGCTCCCTTTAGCATCCAGGGATGTGTTTTCACTACCTAGTTACAGGCCTTTGACAAAGGATCAGCATCTCCACTCTCATGCTGGTACTGTGTCTTTCTGCCTTCAACTTCTGCACCTTTGTGGTGCTTCTCCCTCTGAGATAATAAAACATTTGTGTGACTTTCATTTATGTATGCGTGTGTCTGTGTGTGTATGTGTATATATGGGTCTCCTTCACATTACTGAAATCCCATTTCACTGACTTTCATTTCACAGAGACCAAATCACCTAAATTTCAAAATACTGACAACTCATTTCACTGAATCTCATTTCATCAAAAGCTTACAATGAGAAAACCATAGACAAACACACTCACAACACTAATGACTACCTTTTTCCAGAACTTAAAAGTTACTTACTTACCCTCTTAACAGAAACCAGACAATATAAAACCAAACTAAGTGGGGGGGCTATGCCCCCCACACCCCCCTAACTATATATGCTAACTTCAGGATCGCACTACAGTGGGGGGAAAGGGCATATACCTTGTACTTGCCTTACAGTACTCTACACACTGCCACTATGGCTGGGAACACATAAAACATCCACCATATTACTTTAGATACTTCCCATACAAATGTAAAGAGACATACCCACATTTAAAAACAGTACATCACCACTTTGTACATGACTATTGGTATTCTGACAGTCAGTGCTATAAGTTACAGAAATTCTTTTTATTACAAACAAGTCAAAGGTGAATGGAAACCCACATCAAGTCTTTGGCTTACAATTCAGTGAAATGAGATTCAGTGAAATTAATTGCCAGTATTTTGAAAATTAGGTGATTTGGCCTCAGTGAAATGAAAGTCAGTGAAATGGGATTTCAGTGATGTGAAGAAGTCCCATATATATATATATATATATATATATATATATATATATATACATACATATATATATATGTATATATATATATATATATATATATATATATATATATCTATATATACATACACACACACACACACACACACACACACACACACAAACACACCCACCAAAGTAGAGCACTAATCAAAAATGAGTGTTTGCAGGCTCAGTCCATGTTGCAAGCATACTATTTGGTAGGGAACTATATTCATATGTACAAATCATTAAAGTTCAAAGGGGTTTACAGGAAGAGTGTGAGCTGCAGACAGAAGTGATGATTAGACTATCGATGATGATTCAAATGAGGTTGGTTTGTGAGGAGTAATACTAGGTTGAGGGGTGAAGCAGTGGGACCAAAGTCTCATGTCATGTAACCAGCGTTGCTGTATCAGCATTTGCTCTGTAGTAATAATTCCTTAAATGGGGATCTAAATGTGGCATAATTAGAGAATTCTGTATTGTCTGGGGAGAGTGCTTGCCATAGCTTGGGAAATATAACCAAGAAGATGTGTTCTGTATAGCGAAGTTTTATTTTGGGTATGGAGGTTTGGGACTGAGTTGGATTGGTTTCATAAGTTATAGGGTATATTATTTGAAAGTAGTTTTGTGATTGGTGGAGAAGTGTATTGATGGAGGAGTTTAAATGTAAATAAGCCTAAAAGAAGGTCAGCTGTCTTTTTAACTGTAGATAACTTGGCCTTATTTGGGGAGAACCAGTGATACTCCTGATGTGGGGTAGGGGTTGAACAGAGGTAGTATTTTTCTATGATCCATAATCAGTTGGGTTAAACAGATGCCCTTATCTATGGCTGCTCTGTCTGGTGGTGAGAAGACATGAACATTTTTTGAGTCTTGAAGAGTAAGGGATTTTTTGCCTGTTGTGTGTGTGCCCTTTTGAAAGTTCATAGACTGATCTATCCATATTCCAAGGTACTTGAATGTGGTTGCGGTAGATTCTATTATGTGATTATTTTGATGTTTGATTAGTGGGGATGTTGGGATTTTGGAAAGTTTTTTAACTGTACTGAATAACACTGTTTTTTGTGCTTCCTTTGAGGTTTAGAAGGAGCCTTTTGGAATTGAACTGCTCAGTGAGAACTAGCAGGTCTGATAAAGTCTTGAATTAGCAGTTGTGACTTGATCTGTACAGAGCCACATCATCTGTATACAGCAGTATTTGTATGTGTGGCAGATCAAAAGGAAGCTTCTTAGCAAAAATGGAAAAGATTAGTGGAGCAAATATAGAGCCCTATTGGATACCTGGCAGTGCTCAGGCATAGGCAGAGAGAGCCAATTCTGAGTTTAAAAATTCAATTCAAAAGTTAGTCTTTGAACAATTCAGTAGCTTGTGGACTAATTCCTATATCATTTAGGTGGCAAAGTAGCAAAGTGTGGTCCACCAAGTTTAGTATGCATAAACATCACCCACTGCAATATTGACTGGTTGTCTCTCTGCACTACCAACTCACCCATACCATAAATCTATTTGGAATAACAAAACTGATCATCACTCCCTCTCACTTCAACAATAAAAAAACAAGAGCACCATCATAAAGTGGATAGTCACTTCTATGCCAGGTAACTTTGGGACCCTCTCAAACTCTTTAAGTGGCCATCTCCCTATATTCACCATAAAAAAGCAAACAAAAATCCAGCAACCATTCAGTTTAATGTGACTCATAACCTCACAAATTTCAACAAAGACACGTTCACCTCATACCTAAAACAGTATAAATGGACTAATCTAAATCACCTACCTCTCAATGACATTTTATCTCAATTCCATAATGTATTCCTAAAAATCCTAAATTAACTGGCTCACTTAGAATTGTTAAATCCTGCCATCTGCCATCCAGAAGCACATAACTTGAGATGCTGCTTAGAAAACTTGGGCCACTAACAAAACTCAGCCAAAGTATCAGAAATTCAGACAGCCTAGAAACAAAGCCAAATAGCATACTAAATTAGACAAAAATATTAAAATAGCCTCCAAAATAAAAAATTATAAACCCCCCAAATTATTCTGGTTTTACATAATCCATCCATCCATCCTCAACCCCTTTTTTTCCCATTTTTGCACATGGGGTTGGGGTGTCACTTTAATAGTAACAGTCATCTCAGGCCAAGGTTTATGCCATCATGTGGCTAGCTCTGCTGCAGTAGTTCATCTGTACCACTCACTCACACACGCACTCGCACATACGTCCAATTTAGTGTGTCCAATCCACTACTGCATGTCCTTGGAATGTGGGAGGAAACCTGAGCACCTAAAGGAAACCCACATGACCACAGGGCAGACATGCAGACTCCACACAGAAGACACTCCAGCTGAGAATTGAACTGGAGAATCTCTTGCTGTAAAGTGAAAACACTAACCTCTTCACCATTGCAACCACCCAAAAGGAAATGATGATAAACTTGAGCCTCTCTTTCTTGATTTATCCAAAGTTGTTGACACTGTCTCCTATTCTATGCTCTTACAAAAACTTTCCAATCTAGGCCTTGACAATTCTTCTCTCTCCTGGTATTCTACTTACCTCTCAGCCTGCATGCAGTAAAATGCCTCACTGACATATCATCCTTTCTCTCTGCTGCAGTTTGGGTCCTATCCTGTTTAGCATTTTTGCTGATGACCTTGATCTGAACAGAAAGAATGCTACCTTAGTACAGTATGTAGGCAATTCTACCATCACTTGTTCAGCAACAGTTTTGTTTCCCTACAGAAACTGACCCAGGACTTCCCCGCTTCTATAGAAAACTGGCAAGCTACCTCCTAGGTATTCCTAATCCCTAACAAAACAAAACTAATTCGCTTCATCCCTAAACACCATGGAATAAAGAAAGAGTCCCTTGCTGTTACCTTTTCCATTGATAGCAAAATGGAAATGATCACACAAGCCAAACAACTAGGAATTATACAGACGAAAACCTAAAGTTTGATGTCCACATACAACATACAGTGAAAAAAACTCACCCAACACTAATCACTCTATACTGTGCAACACTGTATCTGTCTAACATTGCAAGATGTCCTATCACCACTACCCTTCTATTGCCTATTCTCCTCTACTCAGCACCAGTACTGGCAAACATCCAGCTAACTCAACTAAATAAACTTGAGCAGTACTACAATGTTGTTGTGTCTTTCGGCATTTCCCGGTTAGGGGTCGCCACAGCGAAACTCCGGTCCGCTAATGATTGGCAGTTGATTTTTACTTGCCGAGTTGCCAGCCCTGATGCACAACCTTCAATGAAGGAACACTCATTCACGCATGTCTCCACGCAGAAGATGGTCTAGCTGAGAGTTGAACCGGACAGCATCTTACTGTGAGGTGACAACGCTACCATTACAATAAGGTCGTAAAATTTAAAACCAACCTCCACTGCACTATTTGGCCCTCAGAGACCACCACTGTCTTGAACTACCTCACCAGCTCACATACTCCCAACTTCCTGTTATCCTTACCAGCTCACATGCTCCCAACTTCCTCTTATCCACAATCTAATAAACAAACCAAATGACTGTCTGTCTCTAGCCAACCTTGTAAAACCATACAACCTGACAAGAAGCTTGTGGTCTTCTGACAAAGGCCTTCTATACACATCAGAATCTGCTGTAGTTTCTGCTGGCTGTTCTCTTGTCTCCTATCAAGTGTCAAAAACTCAGAACTGCAATAACAGTAAAACAAGACTGTTCACTAAAGTCATTCAAACTATACCTAAAGTCTTACTCTTTGTTCTGCAAATGTGCTGCACCAGATTAGCACATCACTCCTCTTAAGCTTCATCCCTGATCAGCTCCCTCCATATCCTTCCCCTACCTGTACACTAACTCACTCTCTTTGTCACCTTTTGTTCTATTATTTCACCCTCAGCTACCCATGTCTTCTTTTTTTCAACTCTGGCTCTATTACCGCTATGCCTCTTGTAAGACATATTGCTTCCTATGGAAAATGGAAACAAGATGGCTGTCTGCATACTTTAGCAAACTTGAAATGGAGTTCTCCTTCTTTTGAAAAAATGTTGAAAAGACTCGTATATATTTCCTTTCAAATGTTAGTGTCACTTAGTCTATTACTGTTGTTTGTAGATTGGGACCGTTCTCCCCAAGCTTCTGCTGAAAATGGGCTCAATACCCAGTTGGACTTTCCTGGTAAACAAAAGCAATCGATCAATCAATCTATCTATAAATAAATAAGGGTCTGTGAGTTTGTGATATAGCTCTGCTGCTTTAAGAGCTCTGTATTTCCATAATGCCTCGAGACTGGTGCACCAGTTGCAGATTTGGAGATGTGTGATGAAGCTGTTAACTGCCTTTCTGCTATACTACCATTTTGTGAGCGAATAAAGTTGCTGGTCCACTGTAAACACTGGTGTGTACTGCCATTCTTAACACTGAGGAACAAGATGGCCGAGTAACCATTGGTGATCATTGTGGCAGAACTGGGATATACTTTTTTATAAAGAACCAGCAAAAGGCCATTCTAACCCCAAAAAGCATGCCAAACAGCCACATTTATGCCACAGAGTCCACAGTAACCCTCATTTACTGAAAACCAGCAAGCTTCCCTCAGAATAAAGGCATTTTACTGATTTCCAGCGTTGCAGCCTAAAACAAGTAAAAATGTACAGAAAAGGACCTACTTTAACACACCAGAACTGTTTAGCTTTGTAAATCCATTCACCTGTCCATTATGAAGGCAACAGTTTGCACCTTTTTGAATTGCAGAACAACTGGATAAGGAAAATAAAGAAATCTATGTAAATGCTTTACTTTATACTATGTGAGAGAACAAGGATATATTTTTATATAAAGAACCAGCAAAATGTCATTTATAACCCAAAAAACCCATGCCAAACAGCCAAATTCATACTACAGAGCCCGCAATCACCCCTTTTACTGAAAAACAGCAATTTTACTTTACAATAAAGTAATATCACTGATTATTAGCCTTGCAACCTAAAATAACCAGTTACAGAAAATGGCTAAGTTTAACACACCAGAACTGTTTAGCTTTGTGATGCCATTCCCCTAGTAATTATAAAGTCAGCAGTTTGCACATTTTTTTTAATTGCAGCCAAACTGGATACATACAATAAAGAAATGCCTGTAAACAGGTTACTTTATGCTATGGAAAAAGAAGTGGAATTAATTTACTATTCATTTTCATTTTCTGAGGGACAGACTATTACCTGTGAGTCAATAAGTAAACAAAGCGAACAGTTTGTGCCAAAAGTAAATGTTATTTATGAAAGGACAAACTTTTTTGAAACTTTTGTCAGGTACCAGAACAGTGATTGGGCTGTCCGATACAAAAGTGTCGCAAATGTTTATTTATTTATTTTTTTTTTTGTCTTTGCTCCTTGCTTAGGCCATAGTCATGGATTTAACCCTCTACATGTACTGCAAGACTGAGTGTCTCAAATGTTACAGCTAGAAGTAAATTTAACATTTGAAAAGGCAATGCAGATTGTTAAAGTGATTGAACTAATGAAGACAGAAAGTGTTAGTATGAAATCAGCTAATGATGTATGACAGGTAAATCACAAAGTAAATATCAAATTCAGTAGAAAGCATGATAAGAAAGGTAGGTATGTGCATGTGAAGCAGATTTAATGTAAGCTAGGTAACTGCGTGAGGTGTAACCACTTATATGTCGAATCAAATCAGTGTGCTGCATGTAACAGAAGATGTAAGAGAGGCAACAAAATGGGCATTTTACTGTCATTTGTGAAAGTGAACTAGTGAAAGAATTTGCTACTGAGAATAAAACTGAGAAAAGTGGTGAGGAAGTATTTATTGTTGGTTCAGTGGCTGATATGATAAACACTCTATCAGACTTGCAAGTCTAACTCCCAATTCATGGAAACCCAATAGGTTTTATGATTGATATAAGACCCACTGTTCCTCTGGCATAGAACTGTAGGTAGGTTTTCTGGTGGCCTGTGCAGCTCCACAATCTGATGCCCCCAACCATTAAATTCAAAGTTGAAAACCAAAACAAAAATGTCTTTTTCTCCTTTGAGTGAATAGCAAGCAAGAAACTTGCTACAAATGCAGCGAATATCTTGTAACAGTGTAAATATCATACACAGAACACTGGAGAACTTCAACCCTGACCAGTAGTGCTCTATTGGCATTCATTTTCCAATATACATCTCCCAATTGTGTCCCCTAACACTTTGCTTCCAGGGTAACTGCTCCCTTCTCCCCACCTGAGCTACTCCTCAGCTCTGACATAATGTGCAATTTATAGAGATGTATCTTGGAATGTCTGCTGATGAGTGAAGCAGAAATGGAAATACGTAGCCCTGCAGCTAAAATCAAATGCAATGGTAGACTCCTAGCAATGTCTGAGTGTAAAAGGTAGAAGTATGTGTTCTGCCTTTATGTGCTGAAACGTCCATATATTAATAATATGTCCAGTAGGATTGTAACATGTGACTTTGGGCTGAATAATTGAATAAACAATATTAATGTGGATATGTTTAGTGAAGTTGGTCTGCTTAACTGTGTGCCAGTTAAGACAAAATTAAAGCCAAATGCTGTCCTCTATGCCCTGACCACATCCAGAAGTATGTCATTTCCTGTACTCTCCAAACTAGAGGCAAAACTCAGATGCATGCAGGCATTTTAAGTGACTGGGAGAATAACTGAACTGACCAAATGGTGTACCCCAGTGGTTCCAGACATTAAAAAAATTATAGTATAAGAATATATATTGACTTGAAAAGGTCAAATGATGCAATCATGAGAATGAGTTTTATTTTGCCTACCATAATTGTCATAGCACCTAAGATTATAGATACCATAGATGCTGATGACTCAACCCTCAACTGCTCTGCCAAATCTCTCTCTGAACTCCAAGACCTTACACAACAGACCATCTTATTGATTTAAACATTGCTAAATAAGTCACAACTATTACTAAGCCCTGAAAAAAAATTAGTTCTATCTATCCTAAAACACATCTCTACCAAAACATCACTTTTCACTGTCCTCTCTGTCAGCACCACCATGATAGAACATATAAACCTCACACAATTTATAGGTGTCATCAAGTTGCAATTCAACCTCCATGCAGCACACATGGTTAAAAAAATCATCAAAAGCTGGTACATTATATAGAGTAAAACATACCTCACTGAAATAGCCAGAAAACATAGAGTCTCTACTTTCTTATTGCCATCTCTCCTCTATGCTATCTTAATCTTCATTAATCTTCACGTCTCACAACTTTCCAAATTTGAACAACGTTATAATCAAATAGCCAAATCTGCAGTCAACTACACAATAAGACACACCACTGCCCAGGATTCAGAGAATAAATTAGAGCTACTGCAACACTTATCTCTTTCTCAGCTAACGACAATACACAGATTTCTGTATGATCCATAAAATTGCCCAGGCCTTAACAGATTGATACATTACTCCCCAATAAATATTACAGCCTAGAGAAAAATCGGTAATCACCATAACCAAATCATCTAATACTGCAGATGACTCAATAAATTCAAATAGTGTATATAAACTATAGCACCACATTTCATTATCACAGAAATCCATTCAGAATGCAAACTCATTTAAAACATAATTAAAACTGCACTTATCAAATGATTGGATCTGCTACTATATATCTCCAGGGTAAATGCCACTGATATCCTTAGCTTGCTATATCATCAAGCCATTTGTCTTCATTCAGAATCTGATGCCTCGCAACCATTATTCATCAATAACTGTTTAGTTTTACCAGCCTCTCCCAGCCATATACATAGCTTTATGATGCTATTCACCCCCACCTCTTTACTTCAAATATATACATTATGATAGCCATAAATACAATCATCCTTGAACCTGCTTTACACCCCATATCTTAACTACAATATTAAAATTTTTTTTCCCTACCAAGTTCCTTCCATCACCTCCATGTCTTTGAATGTTTAAGCATTAGTCGCATGATCTATTATCTATTTGGCAAACCCACTAATACATCTCTTCAAATGCTCAATGTTCAATATCTATAAATGCAAAAGTATCTTGTATGCTGTAGTAGTGAGTGTAACCTAATTAGCAGATATATGTTTATTTGTTAACATATATTACTTAATGTCTGTTCATATATATTATTAACATTGGTTTAAAAATGTTTGCAGTATTGCAGTTTTTCTCCCCAGGCCTCAGTTGAAAGTGTTTTTTCTTTTGACTAAACCCAACTGGGCAAACTTGGTAAACAAAATCAAAATGAATAAATATTGTCAGAATAGATGGTTGAAGGTATTGGGCTTTACTGCAGACTACTATCCCTAACAAAGTTGGAAGCCCCAAATATAACATATATTCCAAAGATGAACAGACTGTTTTAAGTCTAAGTATTGTTAATTGAAACGTGACTGTTTTTGATGCTGCCAGACTATTCAGATGAAAAACACTGGAGAGAGCTTGAAATGCTTTAATGGTTTATCTAATCCTTTTTCCCCTATGGGTTCCAGTCTAGTGACTGTAAATCAAAGTAGACTTGAAGCAATATAGTTAGTGTATTTTCAGGAGTTTAATCATATCCAAAGGGTGGATAAGTGACTTATTTATTGTTCTTGTAAATTAATATAATTGCATATTACTATTGAGAATTGCTTAACTAACACAAATATTGATATTAGTAGGTAACTGCCTGTCATCATTGTATAAAAAGTTGTAATGTATGTTTTTATGGTTCAGTTACATTGAAGAATGTAAAATGATAGAAAGTACTTTGACAAAGAAAAAGAATTATATGAAAGAAATCAAGTAAAAATACACAAATTGTTACATAAGCAAAGATATTTTTTACAAGGAAAAAGAGAAGTATTGAGTTACTTAAGCAGATTAGTAAAGGAAGATGGTAGTGTAATGAGAGAAATAAAAAGGTAAAAGTAAAAATTGAAAGAACTCATGAAAAGATTATGAATAGTGTAGTACAATATGTAAAAGAAATGGTATATGCTGCTTCACTGAATTTTTACAAAGTGTTAAACTGGATAAGTGAAAAAGCTGAGAGATTAATAGTAAAATTGTATAAGTATAAATATGGTTGAATGAAGAAATAGAATGTTACCAAGAAAAACTATTTTTTGTGGGAAATAAAAATTGATGATATAGAAAAATATAGAAACATATTGTATAAGAATGTAATGATAAAACATTACTATGTAAAACCAAGGGAAAATCGAACAGATGAAAAAAATGAAAGCTATAAAAATAAGAAACAAATGGACCAATCAGAAAATAGAATGTTAAAATTTTTGTGGTGATTGATAATAGACAAATTGCTAGTAAAAAAAATATATGATGTATAAAAAGAAAAGTGATAAAATATGTTTACATTTTCAAGAACAGGGAAGTATGGAACACCTGTTTTTGAAATGTAAAACAGTAAAAAAAAAAGTTATACAGAATCTCTGTACAGATTTTTTCAAAGATTGGGCTGGAGGTCCGGTGAGGTGATCTACCACTTGTTCTAGCCTCTGCCTCTCAGCGATCTCTTGATATTCTTAACTGAGTGTCCCAGGGGTCCGAAGCATTTACTTTGAAAAAAAAATAGTGTGTTCAAAGCAGGCTGGTTCAGCTAGGAATAATGGAATAGGACTCAGGTTCTGTTTTTTTGGTTTTCAGAACTGGGGCCATGATTAAGAGGGATGAACTGGAGAATTCGTATTGTGCCACTAGAGGTAAAATTCTTGGACTAGCGCAAGATGAATGAAAGTGAAAGCATTTGCCAAGAATGTTTTCATTAATCAAGAACGAAAGTTGGAGGTTCAAAGACAATCAGATACCATCTTAGTTCTGACCATAAACAATGCTGACTAGAGATTTGTTGGTGTTATTCCCATGACTCAGTTGGGAGCTTCCAGGAAACCAAAGTCTTTGAGTTCCAGGGGGAGTATGGTTGCAAAGCTGAAACTTAAAGGAACTGGTGGATGGGCACCACCAGGAGTGAAGTTTGCGGCTTAATTTGACTCAACATGGGAAACCTTAGCTGGCCTGGACATGGAAAGGACTGACAAATTGATAGCTCACTCTTGATTCTGTGAGGGGTGGTATATGGCCATTCTTAGTTGGCGGAGCAATCTGTTTGGTTAAGTCCAACAACAAATGAGACTCTGCCATGCTAACTAGTTATGCAGCCTCATAATGTCATCTCCAACTTCATAGCGAGACAACTGGCTTTCAGCCACATAATGATTGAGTAATAACAGGTCTGTGATGACCTTAGACATCCTGGGATGCATGCATGCTACACTGAATGGATCAGCATGTGCCTACCCTTGGTCAACAGGTCTGGGTGATCCACTGAACCCCATTCATGATAGGTACTGGAGATTGCAGTTATTCCCCATGATCGAGGAATTCACAGTAAGTGCAGGTCATAAGCTCATGATGATTAAGTCCCTGCCCTTCATATACACCACCCATCACTACTACCAATTGGTTGGTTTAGTGAGGTTCTCAGATTGGCCCCACTGGAGTTGATCACAACCCAGCAGTGCACTGAGAAGGCAATCAAACTTTATCTACAGGAAGACCCAGAAGGTTGGCAGTTCAGCCACATGCCAGCCACCACAGGACTCCATGCCATCCCATGGTGCAAGACCAGTAACCCCAGTCTGTGACCCATGACTCCCGTGAAACCTTCCTTGCTCAACTCTCAGTGCAATGCCATGTTGGCAGTGGTGCCCACGATGACTGAGTGATAACTATATGACTCTGAGCAGTGGATCATTTGGTTAGTGCACTGATGAAGAATGCAGCTAGCTGTGAGTACTAATGTAAATTGCAGGACCCATTGATCATTGACACTTTGAACGCACATTGCAGCTCCGTGTTACTTCCAGAGCTATGCATGTCTGAGGGTCATCATGCCTTCCATCTCCTAGGGGTGTCCTGTCCCCAATGAGGGCATGGCTGGGGCATCAAGCAAGCCCATAGCTGGCCCCCCATTAGCCCTGGTGAGATGTGGACAGAGAAAAAGAGTTTCTGCCTCCCCAAGCTGGGAAGCCTGCCAGTGTTGTGCTCAGGAGGGAAGAGGCATGTATCCTGCCCACCACTGGAGGCTGTCAGTGGTACTGCCCCTCAGCTGCCCTGCTGGTGGGTGTGGCCCCATGTCTGCCCACCCAATTCCTGCCCACCAATGTGGCATCATGCCTCCTCTGCTGCCCAGAGTCCAGTGGTAGGGGAGGCACATCCGTCCAACTCCATGACCCCTGCCAACTGCCTGCCCTCCCGTGACCATGCTCATAATGCGACCTCAGTTCAAACACGGTTACCTGCTGAATTTAAGCATATTACTAAGCAGAGGAAAAGAAACAAACCAGGATTCCCTCAGTAATGGCGAGTGAAGAGGGAAGAGCCCAGTGCCGAATCCCCACCTGGGCAATGGGCGCAGGGAAATGTGGGGTACAGATGTCCATCTCCACAGCATTTCCCAAGGGATCCAAGTCCTTGTGATGTAGGCCCAACCTACGGATGGTGTGAGGTTGGTGGTGGCCGTAGGTGTGTTGGGATCCGGTCTTCTCGGAGTCGGGTTATTTGTGAATGCAGCCCAAAGTGGATGGTAATCTCCCTCTAAGACTAAACACTGGCACAAGACTGATAGCAGACAAGTACCATAAGGGAAAGTTGAAAAGAACTTTGATGAGAGAGTTCAAGAGGGTGTGAAACCATTGAGAGGTAAACAGATGGGAATCCACTCTGTCCACCCTGAAGATTCAACTCGGCATTTGTGTCGGCCACCCTTTCAAGGTGAATCCCCCCCTGGGGATGGAGAACCATCTCTGGGCACATCAGCTGCCATCAGGTGCACTTCCTCCATGGCAGTGTGCCATGACTGGCTCTGAATTAGCTGGGAAGGCCACAAAGAAGGTGGCTTCTTCCACAGAGGGGAGTCTTACAGCCTATGGTATCAGCTCTCGTCATACCTGGGTTCATGAGAGATGACTGCCTCCACCCCCACCCCATCCTCACAGTCCCCTGGCTCCTGGCAAGACTGTCCTCAGTGCGGCCCAACTGTAACCCACTGCCAGACTCACCTTGGGTACCTGGGGTGTGCTGTGACATTGGTGTCTCATCCGTCCCATCTTGAAACATGGACCAAGGAATCTAACATGTGCATGAGTCTGAGGGTGGGCAGGTGACCCCTCAGTACAGTTAAAGTGAGGGCTGATGCACACTGGCGTAGGTGGTATCCCCCTGGCCCATGCGTGGGTGCACCACCGGCCCATCTCATCTTGTCCTGTCGGGGAGGTGGAGCGTGAGTGCACTTGATGGGACTTAAAAGATGGTGAACTATGCCTGGGCAGGGTTAAGCCAGAGGGAACTCTGGTGGAGGTCTGTACCAGTCCTGATATGCAAATCAGTCATCCAACCTGAGTATAGTCACTGATTCCCTCAGATATTTCCCTCAGGATAGCTGGCACTTGGTGGACACAGTTTTAGCTGGCAAAGTGAATGATTAGACATCTTGGAGCTGAAACAATCTCAACCAATTCTCAAACTGTTAATGGGTAAGAAGCCCAACTCACTGGCTTGGAGCCAAGCGTGGAACATGAGTGCCCAGTGAGCCACTTTTGGTAACCAGAACTGGTACTGTGGAATTAAACAAATGCTGGGTTAAGGCACCCAATACCAACCCTCATCAGACCACAGAAAAGGTGTTGGTTGATATAGACAACAAGATGGTGGCCATGACAGACGGAATCCACTACGGAGTGTGTAACAACTCACATGCTGAATCAACTAATCCTTAAAATGGATGGTGCTGGGGTGTCAGGCCCAAATCCAGCCATTGCCAGTGCTGGGAGCCAAAGGGGCTGTGCCACGATGAATTCCTAGGAGGGTCACTAATGTGGCACTGAAGCTCAGGGTGAGGGCCCAGGTCGAGCCACCGCTGGTGCAGATCTTAGTGGTAGTAGCAAATATTCAAACGAAAGCTTTGAAGGCTGAAGTGGAGAATGGCTCCATGTGAACAGCAGTTGAACATGGGTCATTCAGTCCTGAGAGATAGGCGAGCACCTTTCCAAAGGGATGGGTGAAGGCCTTCATCACTCTGAGCTGATTGAAAGGGAGTCAGATGTAGATCCCTGAATCTGGAGTGGCAGAGAAGGGCACCTCATGACATCTAGTGCAGTGACACACATGATCCTGGAGAAGCTGATGGAGGCCTCTGGGAAAGTTGTCTTTTCTTTGTAAAGGACAGGGCACCCTAGAATGAGTTCACCCCAAGAGAGGGGCCTGTGCCCTGGAAAGTGTTACCAATCTGGCACTAACAGGTCTCTCACTAGCCCTAAAAAATCTGAGGGAGAGGGTCTAAGTCTCACCCCGGGCTGTACCCATATCTGCAGCAAGTCTCCAATGTGAACAGCCTTGGGCATGTTAGAACAATTTAGGTAAGGGAAATCGTCATGCCAGATCTGTAACTTCAGGATATGGATTGGCTCTAAGGGCTGTGTCAGTCAGACTCAGGTGAGAAGTGGGGCTGGAAACATACTGCAGCTGGAGCAGTAATCACCCCCTTGCCACTGGAGGAATGGTAGTGGCTATTCTAGACATGCACTCGGCCTTTCCTGTGGATCACCCTGGCTGTGGTGGGTACCATTCCTGACTGGTATCCCACATTGTCTGGCAGCTAGCAACTGACTTAGAACTAGTACAGACCAGGGGAGTCTGACTATTTAAATAAAACAAACCATCAAGAAGGCCCAAGACAGGTGTTGATGCAATGTGATTTCTTCCCAGTGCTCTGACTGTCAAACTGAAGAAATTCAATGAAGTCTGGGTAAATGGCATGAATAACTATGACTCTCTTAAGGTTGTCAAATGCCTCTTCATCTAATTAATGACATGCATGAATGGATGAATGAGATGTCCACTCTCCCTACCTACTATCTAGCAAAACCACAGCCAAGGGAACAGACTTGGCAGAATCAGTAGGGAAAGAAGACCCTCTTGAGCTTGACTCTAGTCTGGCATTGTGAGGAGACATGAGAGGTGTAGAATAAGTGGGAGGGCTCAGTCCTGGTAAAATCCCACTATTCTTATAATTTTTCACTTACTTGGTGAGGCAGAGGGGACGAGCCTCGCTGGGGCTGTCGCTTCTGGCTTGAAGCAGCCAGGCTCAACCTGTTCTGGGGACAGAGTCAGGTGGGGAGTTTGACTGGTGTGGTACACCTGTGAAAGAGTAATGCAGGTGTTTTAATGCAAGCTCAGGGAGGACGGAAACCTTCAGTGGATCAGAAAAGCAAAAACTCACTTGATCTTGATTTTCAGTGTCAGTACAGACTGTGAAAGTGGAGCCTCATGATCCTTCTGGCTTTTTGGGTTTTAAGCAGGAGGTGTCAAAAAAGTTTCCACAAGGATAAACTGACTTTTGGTGGCAAAGCATTCATAGACACCACTTTTTGATCCTTCAATGTCACCTCTTCCTATCACTGTGAAGCAGAATTCACCAAGCATTGGATTGTTCACCCATTAAGAGAGAACGTGAGCTGGATTTAAACCATAGTGAGACAGGTAAGTTTTACCCTACTGATGATGTGTTGTTGTGATAGTAATCCTGCTCAGTATGAGAGGAACCACGATTTCAGACATTTGCTGTATGTGCTTGACTGAGGAGCCAGTGGTGCAAAGCTACGATCTGTGGGATTATGACTGAATGCCTCTAAGTCAGAATCCCACCTAAACGTAATGATACTGCAGAGCTGTGGATCTCCAGTTGGCTAGGGATAGCCATTCGCAAGGTCGGCAAGGAGGACTCGTCACTGGGTTGGAGCATGGATGGAAGGGGGACACCTCTCTCCAGCAGTGCAGTGCATTTTCATGGGGAACTGGGTGCTAAATCATTCATAGATTACCTGATTCTGGTTCAGGTTTTCGTACATAGCAGAGCAGCAAAACGCTGTGATCTATTGAAAGTCAGCCCTTGAGCCAAGCTTTTGTGGCAGTTGAGGGGGAGGGGGAACCTGTCCTTGTCCGGCCTGCCCCATGCCCCTCCTTGCTTTCATCCAGATTGTCGGTAGGACTTTGGTTGATGGAGGAGGTGGGGGTCTGTCAGTGAGCATAGTCTGAGCATTTCCCAGTAGCAAGACCTCCAGCTTAGATGGAGGTCCCTGTTCACCCCTTCGTGTTGCCTCTCTGGTAGCTGATTCCAGATAGCCAAAACTCATGCAGGCATAGAGGGGGGCTGAAAATGATGTACCCGAAGTTAAGGGTCATCCCAATAGTGACAGCGGATGTGCAGTTCCTGGGAGTGGGTTAAGGGCCAACCTGGGAAGCCAGATCCAGGTGTCGATCCCACAGACTCCCTCCAAAGGGGGATGGGGCCACTGGTGGCATCTGACACTCGAGGCCAGCTGGCAGAGTTGGCTGTCAATGTGGGTGGAGGGTACCCTGGGAATCCAGGTCTGCAATTCCCATCCTCCCAGCCCCCAGGTAGTGGAGATAGGGCTGCCATGGGTCTCATAGCTGAAGCCAGCCGGGAGAGTCGGCCTTCAGTGCGAGTAGGCCAAGGGCCACCCTGGGAAGCCAGGTTTGCGATTTTGTCCTCCCAACCCCCAGGGGAGCAGAGATAGGGCCATAATGGCATCTTGCACCCGGGGCCAGCCAGGGAAGTTGGCTGTCAGTGCGGGTGAGCTGAAGGCCACCCCAGGAATCCAGGTCTGCAATCACATCCTCCCAGTCTCCACAGAAGTGGAGATAGGGCTGCAGTGGCATCTCAAAGCTGGGGCCAGACCAGGGCATTGGGTTGGCCTCCTGTACTTCACCCAGCACTGTGGGGATGCCAGTCTGCAAATAGCACCACCCAGGATGCAAGGGGCTATGTGACAGGAGGCTCAAAGCGACTCACATTCATCGGAGCCTGGTGCAGTGGAAGAGAGAGAGAGACAGCGGTGCACTGTGAAAGGAGTGTGTGAGTCTATGTAAAGGAAATTATGAATATGTGTATGTATATTTGTATATCGGTTTATATGCACATTTTTAAATATTTTTAATTATGTAAACATGTTATAAATAAGAGGTATTTTTTGTATATAAATAAAGAATCCCTATTCTTTTGAATAGGTGCTGTGGATGGTTACTAGTTCCTGTCAGACTAATCTAACAGCAAAATACACTTAGTTTAAAACTATATAATGATAGATTTTGTCCACCTCAAGCTAATGCACTACAGGATTACAACTATTAATATGTGCTTAGAAACAATGACACTATCAGCTTAACAAGAATCCCTTTCTCACTAGCTGTTTTTGACAAGTTTTTCTTACTTCAGACTGTCCCCTACCTGTTGGAACAAATTGTCTCATGGAATTAGGTTGCTGGAAAATCTTTCACAATTAAAAAACTGAAGGATCACCTTAGAAATGAATACAAAGATTTCTGCTTCAGAGAAGTTGGTTAACTCGCTCATTAAATTTCCTAATTAACGTTGTTTTATATTTCATCCTCATTACAGTATATAACCAATTCAAATCTGTATTTAAACATACTTTGCTTGTTTCTTCTTTGTGAGTGTGTGTCCGTGTGTGTGTGTGTGTGTGTGTGTGTGTGTGTGTGTGTGTGTGTGTGTCTTTTTCTTTGTAAGCTGTATTATAACAGCTATTTCATAAAATGTGTAATATATTGTCTTATGCCTTAGATGTTATTTCCAATTGTTTTATGAGTGTTAGATGTTTCTTTATAAACTGTATTCTTATAGAGCTATTTCATAATCTTTCTAGCATATTATCTTATGCCTCACATAGTGTTAACAGTAGTCACTTTCTGTCATAATATACTGTTTACAAATATTATTGTTACTGTTATTTCCATGTGGCCTTGGTTGTGGCTGAAAAGGGCCCTGTCCCAGACCATTCACCCAATTAATAAACAAACAAAATAAATGAATATAGAAATAAATGAATGAAGTTTATTTGCAATGTCACCATTCCCAATGAAGCTTCAACCTCTATTTTTATGTAGGTTCATAGGTTCATAGATTAGTACTAAGCCTTCAAAGCTTTCGTTTGAATATTTGCTACTGTCCTTATGAGCCATTTCAAGCCTAGTCAATTACCTCATATGAGAATCAAACCTTGCACCTTTTGTGTATAAGGTAAGGTAAGGTATAAGGTAAACAACTTAATAATTATACCAACCTCCCACCCTATCTAAAATCTACTCCCACATAAAACACATATAGATCTATGTCTCCATTAGAACCAAATATAGTGGGAAATGAAAAATATGCCACCTTAGTTGTCCACCACTGTAATTAAGATCTATAAAGAAAGAAAAAATAAAGTCTCATCTGCAAACATTAAAAACTTATTCAAAAAAAGATTTACAAGAAACTAAAAATGACCATCAGAATGTCCAAAACTGAGCATGAACTGAAACTAGCATTAGAAATCAAAAATAGCTATGAATTCTTCTTTAGGTACACTATGAAACGAAGAAATGATACCTTGCAATGTGAGAATCTGATCCAAAATAGCATTACCCACTGGGATCCTAAATATACATACTTAGAGACAAAGTGTTAATTTTACTCCAAAAACAGTAATTGAAATTCCACAGATTCATGTCACTTACCACCTTCCCCAAGATCATCAAAAAACATGTCCTGGCTGTACTGTCTAAACTAAAAACACCACTTTCATGGCCCAGACAATTTATCAGGATGTCTAATTATTAGCACCAGAAATATCCTTACTGAATCTCTTCTGCACTTGTTTAACTTAAACATAGAGATAGTGTATGTCTCTGACAGTTGGAAAATGGCTGTAGTGCTGTGTCAACACAAACAGGGCCCTACCACAGACCCTTACAGACCCATCAGGCCTAGCTAGCTTAATTTGAAAGGGCATTAAACATTTCTTACTTGACCTCTTATACATTCATAGGTTATTACATCATTACAAAGCTAACGACCCTAAAGGGCCTTTTAATGCCTAGCCATGCTTCCAAAATATATTTGACAGTCATTGACACGACCCATTATATTGGGGGTATGGCTTAGGTATAGGTGACTGAGCATTTACAAGCTTCCTCTTCCTAATAGGGACATAGGTGGCAGACCAGAGGTAAAGTTACGATTCCACATTACCTTATCCAAGTCGCACTTGAAGGAACTCTGCTTCACACAGGCAGGAAACCTGTTCTAGAAATGGCATAGTCTCTGAGTCATACTCTTGTCCCTCTCACATGTCTTATTTATATTGAAGATGAGGGTTAGGTCCCTAGACCAGGTATTTCTAATGCCATTTGTTTTGTGGATTAGCAGCAGGTCCATAGGAGCTGGATCAGTGGATGCCTTGTAGGCCAGGCATAGTCTGACCTTCAGCAGTCTGTAGAAAACAGAATATAAGGATAAGGCTTTGAGGCCACCTGTGTAGGACATGTTGTCTACACCATGTATTCTTTTTGAGAGAAACTTCTGAGGATACTGCAGTTGTTGTATATGACTGGTCAGGTACATACTGAAGGAAGCATTGTACTCAGTAATTGGTGTAATGAGGGTTGAGTACAATGGAACAATGTCATCTTTGGACCTAGACTCCATACCCTTGCTTATGAGTTATGCATTGTAGAATGATTTCTTTACTTCAGTAGACAAATGATGATCAAAGGCCAAGGCACTGTGTATGTGCATTCCCAAATCTCTGACCACAGGATTAATTTGAAGGGGTATATTATCAATAAAGTAATTTCCACTGGCGGTTGTCTTTATGAAAGGTACTGTTATGCATTTTTGGCACTGAGTTTTCAAATGTGACTTGGGCAGTAGATACTAGTATGTGTCAGGCCTTCTTGGAAGATGTTTGTGTCTTTGGGGTGTTCTGTAATTGCACCTAGTTTGCAATCATCTGCAAACCAGGTCGAGCCCCTTAATGTTGGCCATGACTTCAGAGCAGTATATGCCAAAAAGGATCAGCCCCAGCTTTAACTCCTAGGGTCTCTGATAGTGACTGTCCTTTTAGTAGATGTAGACTCACCTTTCCTGACTTCTTGTGTCCTATCTGTGAGCCAGTTGGCTGTTCCGTGGGTGACATGGGGGTTTCTACCTAATTTTGTGAGCCTGTCTATAATGCCCAAGTGGGGCTGTTGTGTCAAATACTTTGTCCAGGTCTAGGTAGGCAGTATGCATCATTTTGGCCTCATCCATTGCTTTGGTGACCTTCTTTGCAAAACCCACCAGGTTGAGTAAGCATGACCAGCCCTTCATGAAACCAAACTGGTTTGGATCCAATGTCTGAAGGTTTTCTAAGTCATTTATTTTCATGTCCACAATTATTCTTTCCATAGCCTTACATATAAGACTAGTCAGGCTTATAGGTCACTAGATTGCTGGGTCCGTGTATAACCTGCCCTTGTGTAGAAGGCTAACAGCTGCAGTCCTCCATTCACATGGCACAAAATCTATTTGAAGGCTACGATTAAATAGTGCTTCTACTGGCCCAGATAGGTTGTGTTTTATGCTATTAAGGAGATATTCAGGATTATTGTTAAGTCCCATTAATGTAGCATTTGTGGCCATTAAGAATGCATTGAGTACCTGTTCCCTAGTGACAGTTGGGGGAGATATGGTTGGGATTGTTTCTTGAGCGGCACCTGGGGTAGAAAGTGGTGTAAAACTGCAACTGAATTTCTTGGCAGCTCAGTATAGGTGTCTTCATTTACAATTAGTTTGGCACATTCTTCTGTACTGCCTTTTTCAGACATAGCTGAAAAATGCCTCATAGTTGTTTTTTAGCCTGGGAGGCTACATTTGCCTCATGTTTTGCTTTGGTAGACTTAATTAGTCTCCTGAATTGGTTGTTTAATTTGGCAAAATAGTTCTTACCTATTTGGGCATTGCATTTCCAATTTTTGGCCATAAGTTCATAGCTAATTACTAGGATAGCTGGCCATTTGGGCCATTTTAAGCCTAGCTAATTTTCATAGCAAAGGTGAGAATCAAACTCTGCACCTTGTGCAAGTGAGGCAGTCACCTTAATCATTCTGCCTACCACCAACCCCATTTCTTTTTTTCATTATTGATGTTGGGATTCTACCAGGGTGGCTTGCTTTTTAGTTTTATTTCGGGTAGGTACCACTGCCTCTGCTGTATAAATGATTGTATAAGGTTTATGTGAATGACTTGACATAGGCAGCAATATTCCCTGAGTTGAAAGGGGCTTGAAATGTTGTCAGTGTGTCACTTAAAAGTGGAAAGTTTTCCTTGGAATAATTCCTAAAAAAATTCCTAAGTTAGCTGGTGTCTTGGGCTTTATTTTTATTTTAAAGGAAACAGCTTTATGGTCTGACCTGACCAGTGAGGATATTACACATGTGGGGTTTCAGAATTCCCCCATGTTTGGTGAGGACTATGTCAAGAATGTTGCTACCTCTAGTGGGCATACAGGCTTGGCTGGTCCAGGACATTCATGTTGACAAAGCCCAGGAATGTTTGTTCCTGCAAGTGTGAAACTGTATAGGAATGCAGGTTTATAGTGGGGTAGTTGAAGTCATCCATGAATATGGTGTTGAGTAACTTTTCATTCAACCCAAGTTCATTTTAAGTAAGTGGTATGGATTTCCTGGGTTATAGAAGGAGACCATTAGCTTGGAAATATAAGGTATGGGACTTTGCTTATGTTGAGTTGTACATGGAGGGGCTCAAGTGTGTCGTACTGTTTGACCAGCCTTGGAATGTGATTGTTTTCGATGTAAACTGAGACACCTTCATCTTTTGTCCCTTATTGTGCAGTAGCCGGTGTAAAATGTGGAAGGCATTTTTGGCCTGCACTGTTGGGGTGCTCCAAGCAACTTTAAACTATGTCTCAGTAACTACATAGACATGTACATTCTCTAGGGTTAGGAGAATTGCAAGGTGTGGAGGTTTTTGTTTAGATTTCTTGCACTGATCAATATCAACGTTAGATATTTCTGGGTTGGTTTAGCTATGTTTGATGGTTTATGAGATAGACAATGCCTAAAAATGGTACTATATGGAAGAATAAGGTTTTAGTCAATATTCAAAAGCCTAGAGGGGACTTTTCCATACCTTTCCTGGTAAATGATCATGGTCTGTCAACCACAGCCTCCTTTTGAATGACACCAAAAAAGTAAGACAATAATTAAAATTACTATCAAAAAATAAACATAGAATGACAAACCATAAACAAATGATGCTCGGAAAGGATGGAAAACTGGAATTATATTATCTTAAATTACTTAACCACACTAGTAGAATAAAATTATTGTTAAAAACAAAAAAAAATCAAGTAAATAGATTAGTGCTTTTTCAAGTAACTAGGGTCAATTTTATCATTTTTATCATTTCATTATTATTGCTATTATTTTTTTAGTCTTCATTATTTTTTGAGTACTTGTTGCTTTGAAGTTTTTGACGTGCTGATAAAATATATAAATATAGATACAATGTTTATTATTAAGAGGAATATTAGAAAGTAAAGCTGAACAAAGGAGGAGTGGCAGGTAACAGAATGGTTGTGACATATCATAGGTTCATAGGTAGGTACTAGGCTATCTGCCCGAGGGCATTTATAAGCCTAGCCAGAGCGTGTCAGCCCCTTTGATTAATTAACTGAGCCTCTGTCAAGAAGAGCCAATGAAGTGATCCCAGAGGTGTATTTTCTGTTACCCATCCACTTGTCAAGGTTTCTCTTGAAGAGTGTTAGTGAGGGGCTCTGCCTAATGTAGTTAGGAATTTTGTTCCAAAGCATGTGGAGTCTCTGTGACAGGAATCTATCCCTCCAGCATGTTCTATTTATTGTTGTGGTGAGGCTTAGCTCACTAGAGTGAGTGGTTCACAGTGACTTGGATTTCTTTAGGTGGAGCATGTCCATCAATTCTGAGTTGGACATGGCTTTGTAAGTCAGGCAGAGATCACCTCTGAGTAAGCGATATGCCACTGAGTACAGTTGGAGTTTTTCCAGTTGGGCTGCATAGGACATATGTTTGAGACCAGTAATCCTCTTGGTGAGGTACTTTTGTGGTCTTTCCAGCTGTTGGAAGTGTCTTGTGAGGTACATCCCAAATGGGGCATTGTACTCTATGATGGGTCTGATGAGTGACGAGTAGAGGGGCACTATAGCCTCTTTATTTCTAGATGCGAACCCTTTAGTAATTAGATGGGTTACATAGAAGGATTTCCTAACTACTTTGGCAATATGATTGTCAAAGGAGAGATTACTATCTACCTGGCTCCCCAAATCTCTTATTACCTCTTCTGTATTAAGGGGGCTGCCACCTATGTGATAATTCATGGGTGTTTTCTTTTTCCCAAATGGGATGACTATGCATTTTTTGGCATTTAGCTTCAGACCATGACTTTAACACCAGGTGTCCGTCTCAGTAAGGCCCTTGTGGAGAATGTCCGTGTCAGCTGGGGAGTCAATTATGGCTCCCAGTTTGCAGTCATCAGCAAACTTGGTTAGCCATAATCCTCCTGTGTTTGCCTATACTTCTGAGAAGTATATGCCAAACAGTAGGGGTTCCAGGACCAAGCCTTGTGGGACACCACTTGTGATGGGTTTAGAGTCGGACCTGGAGCCCGCTATTCTTACCGTGTGAGTTCTGTCTGTTAGCCAGTTGGCAACCCATCTCATGAAGTAGGGTTTTATGTTCAGGCTGGTGAGTTTTCCTATAATTCCCGAGTGGGAATGGTGTCAAAAGCCTTGGTGAGGTCAAGGTAGGCTGTGTGAACTACCTTCTCCTCATCTATGGCCTTAGTGACTGTCTCGAAGAAGTCAACCAGGTTTAGTAGACATGATCTGCCCTTAAGAAAGCCGAACTGGGTCGGGTCAAGTGTTTGAAGGTTCCCAATGTCTTTGTTAATAAGTTCCATGATGATGCGCTCCATAGCCTTGCAGACCGAGCTAGTCAGGCTTATGGGGCGATAGCTACCATGGTCAGTTGTGGCCCCTCCTTTGTGGAGCAGAATAACCGTTGCTGTACGCCATTCTATGGGTATGTAGCCTGTGGAGATGCTGAGGTTGAACAGTGTGTTTAGGTGAGGGTTTAGCTTGTTCTGTAGTTCATGCAAGACGCAGCCTGGGACACCATTTTGCCCCATTGACACTGTGCTTTTGGCTTTTGAAAGGGCTGTTTTCACCTGTGCATCCATGATTTCTGGGGCACTACACTTTTCCAGTATTGTTGTGGGCCCTTATGGGGGTGAGAGGGGGGTGAAGTTTGCAATGAATCTATCTGCCAGGATGTTGGCAATATCAGTGGGTTCAGTATATTTTGTGCTATTTTGCACTAGCTCAGAGCATATCTGTGAGTTGCCACTTAGATTCTTGACATAGCTAAAGAAGGCTTTGTGGTTATCTTTTGAATCCTTGGCTATTTTTCTTTCAAAGTTAGCCTTGGAGGATTTTATGAGGGACCTTAGTTTCTTACTGATACTGATCAGGGATGTCTTTCCTTCTTGGGATTTGCTTTTTTTCTGAACTAGTTTCCTCCTTCTGTTGTATAGCCTGTTTATGGCAGGGGTCCACCAGACTGGTTTCCTTCTCTTATGGGAGTGAGTCTTGGTCTTGCTAGGGATGGCACGATCCATGCATCCTTGTAGGTGCTCGTAGAGTGCATTTGTAAAGGTTCCTGCATCTTGGACACTGTTATCCTTTAGCGTGGGGGCTGTGAACTTACCACTTCTGTCTTAAGCAAGATGAAGTTTGCTATAGAAAAGTTTTTCACTGTGGTTTCCTTGGTTGGAGGTGGTGGTGTGGTGTGGACATCCAGAGTGATTAGTTTATGGTCTGATCTAACCAGTGACGGGTTGACCTCTGGTGTGGAACACCTTTTGCCCATGTTGGTGATGACCAGGTCCAATATGTTTTCACCTCTGGTAGGGGAGTTTACCAGCTGATCCAGGGCATTTGAGTTGATAAATTCCAGGAAGTGCTGAACCTGGGAGTTTGTACTTGAGTAGTTTTCCCAGTTAACGGTAGGGTAACTGAAATCACCCAATATCAGGGTGTTCAGTAGGACCTTCATGTTTTCCAGTGTCTCCAGAAAGGTGGAGTGGTGGTCCTGGGTCATGAAGGGTGATCTGTAGCAGGCCACAATTTGCACTGCAGATTTGCCTGATGTTAGTTGCACATGGATGATCTCGGAGGTATCATGCTGTGCCACTAACCTGGAATTGTAGGTTTCCTTGATGAATATGGATACACCCCCTCCTTTTGTCTTTCGGTCCATGTTCTGTGGCCGAAATGTGTGGTATGAGTTGTAGCCCGGTAGTGCTGGGGTGCTCTGTGGAGCCTTGAACCAGATTTCAGTTACTGCACAGATGCCGATGTTTTCCATACTGAGGAGTGCTTCGAGCGCATGCATTTTGAGATTTAAACTCCTGGCATTGAGTAGCATAACCCTCATTTTTTTATTTCTGCTGTTTACAGAGGTGGATTTGACCTTTGAGCCTTGCCTAAAAAAGGCACTATGGGAGCAGCAAGAGCCTTGGCCAGTATTTGTAAGCCTAGGTGTAACAGGTGCAAGCCGTCTCTTGCGAAGAAACGAGGCCTGTTGAGCATGTCGTCCCAGGCTGACAGACACTGGATCCCCTTTGAATGACACCAGAAGCTTAGCCAGTTGTTGAAATTGATCATTTTTTCTTTATACTGCAGTATCATTCTTAGTGAGGGCAGGATGCTACTCAGGGTCAGGACTCTTCCATGTTTCTCTTCATTTAGTCCAGGGATGTACGTCCCAGGTCATTCACACCAACATGAACAATGACAGTCATATTTGTACTTGTTCTGGAGTGACCTGAGTGCTTGTGTTATGTGGCGGATTCTGGCTCCCAACAGGCAGCTAACAGTAACCTTCTCCTTGTCCAGCCTAGTGAGTGGGACGTCAGTGTGCCTGACTATAGAGTTACCTATTACTAGTGTGTTAGGTATGTTATTTCGCCTTAAGGGCTGTGATTGTGCGGCTCACTGATTTTGTGTTTTATGTGTTGTCTGGTTTGTGACTGGAGGTGCAAGTTTTTTGGGTGTCTGCTTTGGAGGTCTGTGATGCTTTTGCAGGTTTTTATTTAGAGCCTCCGAGTATGATTTTGTGTATTTATATGTATTTTTTGCCAGTGCTGGTTTAATATGTCTAGGTGAGGCTGGAGGTGTGGTGACTTTAAGAGGGAGTTTTAAATTGAGCAAAAAGTAAAGGATGTTTGTCTGAGGAAGTCTTGAATTCATTTAAGATGAAAGCTCTAACTTAGGTACTTGATTGTTTTTGTTTTTAACAATTATTTTATTCTACTAGTGTGGTTAAGTTGTTTAATATAATAAAATTCCAGGATAATTAAAGTTAAACTATTCTACTTTTATCTCATTCAAATGGATCATAAACAGATTGGTTATGTCAAGGGCAAATTATGTCTGCTCAGCCTGGTAAATTCTTTGAGAAGGCTACAGAGGCAGTGGTCAGTGGCCACTCAGTGGACACCACATACCTGGATCTGACCTAGGTTTTCAACACCAGGGTGGCATTGTAAACAAGCTAAAAGAACTGAAGGTAGGCCCTTATGTAGTCAGATAAATTACAGCTGTCTGAAGGATTGGCATCACACAATTCAGGGGACAGGAGCCATTTCAGTAAGTAAGAAAGTAATCAGCAGAATACCACAGAGTTTAGTAATAGGACCTCTTGTTTTTGATTTATACTTTTCTGAACACTATACCACAAACCCTGACCTATGCTGATGATAGCAAGCTGGGTGCCATTGTCCTTTCCTCATTGCTACAGAAGTACTTCAGCAAGAGCAAGCCCTTACAAAACAATAGTGTACACAGAAAAGGTTCAAACAAAGTGCAAAAAAGTGCAGCATTGTCACCTTTGGGAAACTACCCTCATCTCTAACTTACACCATAGCCAGTATCCCACTCCACATGATCACGGTATTCAGAGATCTCAGCACCTGAATTAACACTCTCCTCACCTTTGACAACCATATTCCAAAAGTAGTTAGGAAACACATCTGTTCAGCACAACAGACTTCTAACTTGTCTCATCTAGGCTAAACAGTGTCGTTATCCATGTGTACTCTGCCCTGATAACACCGATTATTGAGTGTAATGACACTTTTGGCATGTACCAAGATAGACTTATCATGCAGCTAGAACAGCCCCAAAGTTTCATGACAAAATGTATTATTGGCCTAGGAACCCTTAGCTACCAAGACAGACAAGAAACTCTGTTGCTATATCCTGTTTCATATTGACTCATGCATGGAGATCTATGTGTGACATTCTGTTTCATCAAAGACCCCATCTTAATGGATTTCTTATGCCTTCACAGGATGAATGCTATCCAAATACCTGAATTCAACTGTAAGTCACTGAAACAATTAGGGTGGCTGGAACTCCCCCACCATCTCTCATACACCCAACTAACTACTGTGCACAAAATAATCTACAGACCCACAGACTGTCCTGCTCTCTCTACTCTACTTGCCAAATACCATCCCAGCAGGCATCTAAGATCTAAAAATCATCTACTTCTAAAAGTAGATAAGCCCACCTTACCTGCTGGTCAACTCCTCTTTCACCATCGCTAAACTATCGAACTCACTTTCACCTTCTATAAGAAACATAGGCAGCACTACCACCTTCAAACAAATACTGAAAAATCATCTCAACTCTTCTTGACTATGTTCCTGCTCTATAACCTAACCTCTTCACTCTCCTTATATTATTACTAAACTCCTTTGTCTTTTGCTACTAGTGACTGATGATACTTTCTCCATATTTATTTTTATCTTCACTTATTGATACTGGTACAATAATACTGATTAATATATCTCTGTTTATACCACTCTGAATTCATTGAATTCTACTTTAATGTATATTTTCTGTATATATTACTGTAATCAAACAAACTGGATTCCTGCTTTTATGTATATATTCTGTATATGTGACTACATTTACTATCTGTAACACTGTTTCTACTTCTGTACTAATTAATGTTTACATTTTTCTGTATCTTGTTGGAGCTTTTCTCCCCGGGTCTCTGCTGAAAATGGGCTCTTTTAGGCCCAGTGAGCTTTCCTGGTAAACAAATGCAATAAATAAATTGTTGGGTTGGATTCATTACCCAGTGGTTATACCATCTCTAGAAAAAGATTGCCCCTATATGCTAAGCAGAGTAATACTCTCTACCACCTTCAAGACTAATCTTGACCATTGGATTGGTACCCACAAGTTTATCTCTGGCATGACATGTCATTCCCTCATGGATTTCGGGGTATTAGGAAGGTACACTTGGATGTCAGACTTACTTGACTATTAGTTCCTGTGATTCCTTGAAAAAACTTTTGGAAATGTTTTTTTCTTGGCTCTTAGTTGCTGCACTTCCTTTTTTATTTTGATGTATTGTGAAACCTGACCTACTGTTGGAATGGTCATTTGCAGATGTTTAAATCTAACAAACTATCTAACTGCGCAACTAAAAACATGCTGGCTATGCCCTTGCAACTCCCACTCTAATATCACCCACCCCATCCAACCACTGCCTTTCTTTCCACCCCACTAACTACCTTGATTATAGCAAGCTCAGATGCTTATAAGCCTAGTACTTATTATACTGCAGGAACTTCTCATTGTTACATTTGTTAATGCCTGTTATGTACTTCACAGATAAAGATTCTAGTTGTCTACTGATGTACTATGTTCTTCATCTGTAAATATGTTGTATGTAATTGCTATGTATATTGTTAATCACTCTGTAATCCAATGTATATACTGTCTGTTTATTTTAACTGTGGAGCTTTTCTCCCCGGGCCTCCGCTGAAAATGGACCTACGTCCAGTCGGACACTCCCGGTCAACAAATTTAAATAAATAAATAAATAATATAGTGTCCTGAATGTTTCAAATCATGACATGAAATTCAGAAAATTGCTCTACAATAAAAATCAATATATATATATATATATATATATATATATATATATATATATATATATATATATATATGCATACAGTGATATAGATGAATAGCACCAGGAACAAGACAAACACACATACAAAAAAAAATCCTGTCTTGACCCGAGTACTTTCTTAAGCCTTCAGAGTTGATCATTTTTTATTGGTGTTTGGAAAGTGAAGTACCTATGCCAACAAAGTTCTCAGAGTCCAAGGAAAATACTTCATCAGAAGTACTTAAAACTTAGAAACCAGACTGAAGGCAAAATAATCTGCAATCAGGAAAGTGATAGTATTTCAAATGTAGGACATGGAAATTAGCTCATCCAGCTGATTTGTATAAGAGGCTGCTGACATTTTGATCTAGTGTTTCTGTAAATATTGGCATGTGTTACAGAAAGTCCTGAATTAGCAAGATAACAGTTCATATCTATAGTTCCAATTGGCTCTTGTAGTCTGTGATATATTGCATTCTGTTTGTTGTTGGCCTTATGAGTGTAACTGTGGTAAACTGTCTGGGATTTGTTATAGACCATAGCAAACATCTCAACTGTACAGATTTTCACATAATGCCCAGATTTTGGGCTCATATTTTTGGTCTGTTCCTCCTAAAATTTGTGGTTTTCTGGCAAATCATTCGGATGTTTTGAGGAATGAAGTCACTGAATAATGACATATGTTTGAATTTCAGACTTCAAATCTTTCAGAAAATGTATGTTAACACAAGCTCTGTTACTCTAGCAACTTTCTAAATTTAAAAGAGCAATATTTAAAATCTGTCCCTATTTTTGGGCCTATGTCCCCCCCCCCCCCATTTTGTAGGGCTTTTTCCAGATTTCTTACACTAAGAGGTTGAGAAGTATGACCATAGGAGCCAGTTACAAGCAGTGGTAAAATGTTTTCCAGCAGTCCTGGAAATTTAAACTGTTTTTTTTCAAGCTGTCTTGAGGCTGTCCTTCATAAATGGCCATTGCTAAACTAAGATGTAATATTAAACTGTGCAGAAGCAGCAATTAAAGGTGCATTTATAACTGTTCAGCCAATGATCAAACATTTTCAGAGTTGCAAATAGCAACACAGGCCAGGATTTGTAATATTATATACTGCACAGGGAAAGTAGGTCTTTGTATAAAAACAAAAAAAGGCTGTCCTGATAAAAGGAACTCAAGAATACTGTGAGATGAACCAGGTTGCTTACAAGCACAAGATAGCCACCTACACTAAAGACAACCCTAGGACAATTTATAGTTATACATTTAAAATCCACAAGAGGACATTGCTGTGCCTTCAACTCATTGTAAATGGTACTTCCAAGACTGATCCAAAATCCATAGATAACATCTCGGTTGATAATTTTAGCTGTAATTTCACTTAAACTACCATATCCCTGCCTCCTCCAGCCAGCTCAAGCCAACAGGTCATTAGCATTGAACACGCTTCATCCTCCCTCTCAAAAAAAATCACCTCCATGGGAAAAGACAACACACATGGTTGGTTACTGTTAAACCAACAGCTTCACCCAGCTAAAACTCTCCTAAACATCTTCAAGTTAAAGCTCTTCACAAGATATGTACATGAAGACTAGAGAAATGCCGTAGTCACCCCCCACACCCCTCACATAGGAAGCACCCTCAACTGACTTTGGTAGGTAGTTATAAGCCCATCAGTCTCTCTAACCTAGGTTCATAGGTGTGTACTAGACTAATGGCCCTGGAGCCTTTACAAGACTAGCCCATAGGATTACCCTGGTATCGTGCCACCCGACCTTAGTTCCTAGTGCCTCTGTCGAGTAGAGCCACTGGAGTGATCCTCGGGGTGAATTTTTGATTTCTCATCCACTCATCAAGATTTCTCTTGAAGAGGGCCAGTGAGGTGCTCTGCTTGACATGTATGGGAAGGCTATTCCATAGCATGGGCAGTCTCTGGGTTATGAACCTGTCCCTCCAGCATGTTCTGTTGATTGTGCTAATGAGGTTGAGATCTCTGGAGTATGTGGTGCAGAGGGATTGAGATTTCTTTAGATGTAGCATTTCTAACAAAGCTGGATCAGACAGGCTTTGTATGTCAAGCAGAGATCGGCTCTAAGTAGACGATATGAGACAGAGAATAGTTGGAGTTTTTTGAGTCTGTCTATATAGGACAAATGTTTAAGGCCTAGGATCCTCTTTGTGAGGTACTTTTGTGGCCTTTCCAGTTGTTGCAGGTGTCAAGTGAGGTACATGCCAAATGGGGCATTGTACTCGATGATTGACCTAATGAGGGAAAAGTAGAGGGATACAATGACCACTTTCTTCCTGGATGCAAAACTCTTAGCAATGAGATGTGCCACATTGAAGGACATTCTGACCCTAGTGGCAATGTGGTGGTCAAAAGAGCGGTTGCTGTCAACCTGTGTTCCTACATCTCTTATAATCCCTTCTATGTTCAGTGGACTACCGTCGATGTGGTAATTCAAGGAAACTGGGTTTTTCCCAAGGGGGATGATGACACATTTTTTGGCATTGAGCTTAGGGCCATGGTTCTGACACCAGTCATTGGTTGGACCTTATCAGCAAAGCCATGGAAAACTTATTTTAGAGCTAGTCCAGAAGAACATACATGATCAACGGACTCCCTTTTCAGTTCAGGTCTGTCAAGTGCCGACCTTGTCTTCTTTACAGATCTCTCAAAATTCCAAATTTTGAAGAGACATTCCTATTTTCAGGCCTGATTTACCCTAGTGCATGATGATCCTATTTTTGGAGTTATGTCTCTATTTTCAGGTTGGATTTACCTCTTCACATAATTTTTTGAATCCCTCTCATCACATATTAATTTTGAAGCTGTCTGGTACAGAGAAAACCACATTACATGGCCAACATACCAGTGGCACCAATTTAAAATAAGGGGCAGACGTCTAACATCTCCCATTTTCAGAAGTAAAAATAAATTATCTTGTGTGGTATAATTTTGCAGTTCATTAATATCTATAGGTTTTACATTGCCTCTTTGATAATATGCTTATGTTGTTTCATCATTTTTGTCACACTGTTTTTAAATGTTTCTCTGAGTAGTATCCCATTTCCTCCTGGAAGCAGGAAGAGTTATGAGATATTGCCATTTACATGTTATGCTAATTAGATGCCCATGTTTTTGATGGAATGTTTCTATGTTTTAAGGGTATTTGTTCCTATTTTCAGTGTGTGCAGGTTGACAGGTACACATCTTAGTGTTATTTATTTATTCAGGTTTTTCTTTTCTTCAAAAAAAGGCACAAAAGCTCTAAGTGAAAAAATTCCCATCTATACTGCTTATCTGTACTTAACCAAAGTATTTGATACTATTTCCACAAGAACATCTAATAGACCCCTCAGTGGCTGTATTTGTAGATATCAAATTTAAAGTTTGCAGTAAATTTCCACTCAATAGATAAAATCTGTAGAAAATGTATTTGGTAAGTGCTTTCGTGGCATAGATACACCACATCATCAGACCAAAATGTCAACAAGTCCCGATTCAGGGATGGGATTCCTAATCCAGCATCTCCCTTACTTGTGGAAGAAGCATTCCTGATGTATTAGACTCTATAAAACCCTAGCAACATTCAAACTTCAAATACATTTGACAAGGAGTTTAACTAGTTACAATATTCTTTGACTGCCAGACAAAACAGTATGACATCCCAAGCCCTCGTTTTAATTTTCTGCTTCCCTTTTCTCCATTTTCTGTAATGTTATCCTGTTTACTTTTCCTTTAACATAATCCAGTCTGAAAATGTTATATCTGTACAGCTCATATTGGCTCTCCCTTCCACTATCATCTTCTGAACTCTCAGCTCACTTTCAATAGTTCTTCCATGACTGACATATCACTAGCTTAGTTTAAGACATAAGAACTTGCAAATCTGTAGCCCAGTGCCTCTACTGTTGACAGCCTTTTCTGTTGCTTTGCAGTGAACTACCTTTATGTGGGCTACACCAGTGTTTTCCTGGCACTTAGTGCAGATAATTAAGGCTGTGTACTGTTAATGAGCTGCTTTCTGTAGTGCATGGTTTGATTCCCTCTGCCTTATTGTATGACTCTAGCCAAGTCACTTCACTAGGCAATGGTCCTGGTCTGTCCCTGAAAAGGAACACTTGCATCCAATGGGCTGTCCCAGGATGTTAACAGATGCATTACATATGTCCTTTGAGTCCCTGCATCCTACACGTAGCCAGTAATTAGTGCTACAGTATATGGTATTTGACTATGAGTCTCATCATATCTTTTGTAGTTTAATGGTGCACCTTATGCATTCTCTATAAATCTGTGATTTTGGGGAAGAGAGGTTTTACTGCTGCTCATCCTAAGTTTGCTTTCAGCGTGAGTAAACAACTGTCAATGTTTTGTTGCAAATTTTTAAACAGAACATTTTAATTTAAATTCAAATCTCTATAATCATTGTAAAAGCCAAGAAGAAAATGGTATGCACACTGAAGGGTTTCAGCAGTGTTTTATGTTGTCTAGGGAGAGACACCCAAATAATGGGCTATTGGTTTGGCTGCAAGTGGCCTGGTTCCTTCCTAGAGCCCCATTTGACCATGATTCAGCTTTGGCTACCTGTGGCTGTCTGGGCAGGATGTGTGTGATATTAATATTAGGACAGATGTGTAATGAATAGCATTGCCATCTCATTGTCCTTGGTTCCCTGCTTAGGTTTTTTTCATGTGATTCATTCTGTGTGTGGAGGTTAAATGTCTGCTTTGCTTCTGTATGTTTGTTTTTTTTCAAACAGGTTCTCTAGTTTTCTCCAGTACCCCAAAGCCATGCTGTAGGTGAATATGTTTTCCTCTGGTTTGCTTGCAGGTAAACATCCATTACATGTGTGTGTATGTGTGTGTGTCTGTGCCTTGTGATAAATCTTACTTGACATGGGCAGTATCAGTGTCTGTGTGTGTGTGTGTGTGTGTGTGTGTGTGTGTGTGTGTGTGTGTGTGTGTGTGTGTGTGTGTCTGTGTGTGTGTGTCTGTGTGTGTGTGTCTGTGTGTGTGTGTGTGTGTGTGTGTGTGTGTGTGTGTGTGTGTGTGTGTGTGTGTGTGCCCACAAGAGAATGTGTGGATACACACAGTATTGGGGACACACACATAGCTTTTCTTACTTTCAGTAACAAAAAAAAAGAAAAAAGAAAGATAAAATAATTATCTTTAAACAAAATATCTAGTCCTTTTGATCTTTGGGTCAGAGCCACTAGGATACCAGAACCTTCAGGTGTTTAAAGGACATTTTTACATAGGCTTAATAGGAGAAGTCCCATCTTCAACCTCTGCCCTGGTCCCCCTTAGTCTAAAACTGGCCGTGTTCAGAGATGTATAAACCAAGAACCAATGCTCACCAACAAAAATCAATGGAAGAGAAAGCACCCAGCCGAAGTAGAGGTGCTGTACCATAAAAATACTCCACAACGAAGAAAAGTGAATGAAAAACTGATGATCCAAGGCCAATAAACGCTCCAATAAACACTCCAAAAAGGTTTTATTTACAAATAAACAGAGAGACACTTGCGTCGACCTAGTTTTCGTCCGTCTCCACGGACTTCTTCAGAACACAAGTGCATACAAAATCTAGCCACTTAAATATCCATAATAGCCTAATAAAAACTAATTAGCCAATAAATAACATGATTAAATGACATAATTAATGAAAAACATTTTTAAAGTGAAAACAAAGTTGAAGAAGACGTAAAACAACACTTTGTTTCATCCATCGATAAAATGAAAACATTTTGTGTGTGATGCTGAACATTATATACTAATGTAAACATGAACTCTAGTTTTGTATGAATTAAAAACACCCAAAATAAATTATATGTATGTAAAATATTTTGTATAATAATAATGTAATAATTGATTTACAAAACTAACACCGAACTAAAAAATATATATATATATACATATGTGTATATATATTATATATACACAAAAATAACCTATATGATACGTATGACTTATATTACCAAACAACATACCATGTATATAAAAAATTTTTTAAAATTGTATGTGTGTTGAAAATGTAATAAAACAATAAAATAAAAAATATAATATATATAATGAATATCTGTGTACATAGATATATTGTGTGACTATGCATAAACCTTTACTGTGTGGAAAATATATAAATTGGTCCATTATGTTGTTAAAAATTAAAAATTATTAGTTATGTATTAATTATATTTATATATATATATCAATATGTATTTGATATGTATAATTTACTTGATATATTCATAATATTCAATATTATACAAACTATGTCAACATCATCAAGGATGTGGAACATAGTTGTAATATCATCTATGACAAAAAACATAATAAAATTAAAAGGGACATAAAGATATATGCATCTGGTATGGTGTATCCTAAATCACAACATGTAAACCGTAGATACAGCAAGGAAAAGTCGGACAGCCGTATCAACCGTTTGGATGTACTGGATGACATCACTTCCCCTCTTCAGTCGGAAGACTACAGACAACGGCAACATGGCAGCCCAGGTGAGGGAGAAGGTCCAAGAAGATCTAAAAGATTAAGGGGGCTATACACTTATGAGGATGGTGATAAGTTCGAGCGTACAGGCGCACGGCCAAGAAGGGATCCGGACAATTTTAAGAAGGTTAATTTTCAAAAAAACACGTGGGGGACGCGCAAGTAGCCGATGGCGTCCATCACAACGAGGTACTTGGTAAGCAGACTTATACGGTTTCATCTATTAGTTGTGACTCGATTCAAATGGATGCCAATATTGGTGTTGATTCGTCTCTTTCTACAAGTAATTGTTCAGACTATGTTTGTTCTACTTATGAAGACTACTGTAACCACATAGACATAGACAATATATTTCATGTTGGTACATCAGACAAAATGATTATGTCGGAGGTACCTATGGGACGAAATAATCAGCAGATAGGAGCTGACAATGTGGATAGCAGTGACTCATTATGTGACCTAACTGTATATGCTTACGATGGACAATCACAAGTTTTTAATACAGTTTTTTTAGACGTAAAAGACAAGGACAGTTTTGGTAACAATGACTTAGATTTGTTGTGTGATGAAGACAAGCATTTTGGAGGTAATTTGAGTGTACATGTAACTCCTAACAATATTTCTGAAAAAGGAGGGGAATGTAGGTTGTTTTTTAAACCCAATATTGTGATTAATGACAATGGGGATTTTAAATTATATAATTACACACGTCAGTTGTTTGATAGAGAATGTGTCAATTTATTTTCAAAGGGTTTTAGTTTTGTACCCTGCAGGAGGGGGAATATAGTAAATACAATTGTGGATTTAAAATTATTCACTCGAAAATTGAATTTAAAAATTTTGAATCAAAGTAATCCTTGGGATATTAATGAAAATAGTAAAAATAGGTTGTCCAAACCCAGTACTTATAACCCTCCTATGCATGAAAAGGTGGCTTTGTTTGAAAAAGTGACTGAAAATGATATTAGGGATGTTTTTACTAAATACAACACTAATTTCAACAAAAACATGACCATTAAGGAAGAAGCTACTTTAAAGAGGATTTTGTCCACTAAAAATATCAGAATAATGAAACCAGATAAGGGTAGTGGAGTAGTTATAGTTGACTACCAGGATTATGTTTCTTACATGAATGCTTTGTTGATGGGAGATACATATGTCGAAATTAGTAGAAACGAAATAAATATAGCCCACAAAAGAATTGACACGACACTTTATGACATGTTGTACCAGGGTGAGTTGGATGAACATGAATGGCGTTTCTTACAAAATGAGTATCCAGTTATCAGTGGAATTTTCGGCATCCCAAAAATACACAAAGGCTTAAATAACTTACAATTTAGACCTATAGTGGATGGTAAACGTAGTAAAACACATTTTATTAGTCAATTTTTGGATTACCATTTTAAGCCTGGTATTGAATTCTTTCCACATATACTTAAGGATTCGTGGGATTTTTTGTTAAAAATAAATTCCATTGAATTTAACATGGGAGATACATTCATTACTATGGATGTTTGTAACCTGTTTACTGTTATACCCCACGACAGGAGGCTTGAATGGTTAGAAGAGCAGTTATTTCATACTAATTTATATGACCAAAATAAAATCAATGTATTATCGAAATTAATGGACATTGTATTAAAAAACAATTTTTTATTTTTTGAAGGGGCTTACTATAAACAAAAGAGTGGGGTAGCAATGGGGGCAGCTTGTGCCCCCAGTTTTGCAAATTTTGTATTGACTTATTGGGAGCTCAACTACGTGTTCAATACTGAGTTTTTTACACATGTTAAATTTTATGGCCGTTTTTTAGATGATTTATTTATTATTTGGAACGGTGAACAGGCAGAATTAAAAGCCTTTTTAGAGTATATGGATAGCAGCGTTTGGTTTTTGAAGTTTACACATGTTATAAGTCAGGAAAGTATTAGTTATTTGGATATTAAGTTAACTATTGACAAAAGTAGGAACAAGTTAATGTCCAACATTTACAGAAAATCCACCTTCTCAAATTCCTACTTACATTTTGATAGCTGGCACCCTGACCACCAGAAAAAAGCTGTGGTTAAAGGCCAGTTGGTGAGGGCAGCCAGAATGGTCAGTGAGGAGGTGGATTTTGAAAATGAATTACAGTTCATTACAACATTATTCTTGAATAGGGGTTACCCCAAGGATTTTTGTAGTAGTATTGCCAATGAGGTGAAATATAAAAGGCAGAATGGTTTTTACAAAGCTTTATTAAACGGCAATGAGTGTCTGTTTGGCATTGGCAACAAATTTCAACATGATGTTAATAGGGGTTCTATATGTAACAGTATACCTTTATTCATTACTACTTTTAATGACACCTTTTGGGTCATTAAAAACATTATTAAAAAGAATTGGAATTTTATAAATATGGATAACACTTTGGGGGACCTTTTCAAAGGGAACATTACATATATATTTAGGAAAGACACATCATTCAAAGATTTGTTTGAAAGTTTAAATGTTGAGATGGACATTTATTCTAATAAACCTACGGGTAACTTCAAATGTGGTAGGTGTTCAGTATGTAAACACCTTATCAACACTAGCACAACAGTGACAGTTAACAATCATAGGATTAAGATTGACCAACATATTAATTGCTATACTAACAATGTTGTTTACATTGCAGTTTGTCAACAATGTGAAGGTTTTTATGTTGGGAAAACCAGTAGGCATTTGAGGGACAGGATTAAAGAACATATTTTAGATATCAAAAATAACAAGTTAACCAACGCTTTAGCCAGACATATACATCAACATAACAATCACCAGTTCAAGTTTTTTGGAGTATTACATAAAAAAATGGACCAACAGGGTAAAATTACTAAATACAATTTGGACATATTAGAATTGAGGATGCAGATTTCATTGAATGCCCACCAGTATCCTGGCCTCAATGAATATATTAGTATTAAACCCATTTTATGGTTACACAGCATCAAAGGTAATTAGTGATGGTTACGTCATTTTTGGAAATTAATGTGTATATATATCATATAACGTACAATACACACCCTGGTACACATATGTTATATATTTAAATATTTAAAAATTTAAAAATTCAAAAATACAAACCAAATATTTAATATTAAGTATTCAGAATACTTGGATATTTTAAATTAATAAATGTTTTAAGCATTTAACACTTTTATAATATATATATATAACATACTTACGATACATTTGAAATATGATGAATATATCAAATAAATTATACATATCAAATACATATTAATATATATATATTCTTCTTCTTCTTTCAGCTTTTCCCAGTTAGGGGTCGCCACAGCGGATCACCTTGTCCGCACATTGAATGGCAGTGGAGTTTTATGGTGTCGAGTTGCCAGCCCGGCGCCCAACCTTCCACAGAAGGCACACTCACACGCACACCTAGGGCCAATTTAGAGTGTCCAATCCACCTGCAGCATGTCTTTGGGATGTGGGAGGAAACCGGAGCACCCGGAGGAAACCCATGCGACCACAGGGAGGACATGCAGACTCCGCACAGAAGGCACCCCAGCTGAGGATCGAACCGGAGACCCTCTTGCTGTGAGGCGGCAATGCTAACCACTGCACCACCGTGGCCGCCCATATTAATATATATATAAATATAATTAATACATAATAACTAATAATTTTTAATTTTTAACAACATAATGGACCAATTTATATATTTTCCACACAGTAAAGGTTTATGCATAGTCACACAATATATCTATGTACACAGATATTCATTATATATATTATATCTTTTATTGTTTTATTACATTTTCAACACACATACAATTTTAAAAAAATTTTTATATACATGGTATGTTGTTTGGTAATATAATTGATACGTATCATATAGGTTATTTTTGTGTATATATAATATATATACACATATGTATATATATATATATTTTTTTTAGTTCAGTGTTAGTTTTGTAAATCAATTATTACATTATTATTATACAAAATATTTTACATACATATAATTTATTTTGGGTGTTTTTAATTCATACAAAACTAGAGTTCATGTTTACATTAGTATATAATGTTCAGCATCACACACAAAATGTTTTCATTTTATCGATGGATGAAACAAAGTGTTGTTTTACGTCTTCTTCAACTTTGTTTTCACTTTAAAAATGTTTTTCATTAATTATGTCATTTAATCATGTTATTTATTGGCTAATTAGTTTTTATTAGGCTATTATGGATATTTAAGCGGCTAGATTTTGTATGTACTTGTGTTCTGAAGAAGTCCGTGGAGACGGACGAAACCTAGGTCGACGCAAGTGTCTCTCTGTTTATTTGTAAATAAAACCTTTTTGGAGTGTTTATTGGAGCGTTTATTGGCCTTGGATCATCAGTTTTTCATTCACTTTTCTTCGTTGTGGAGTATTTTTATGGTACAGCACCTCTACTTCGGCTGCGTGTTCAGAGATGTGACAGAAGGTCACTATAGCTTGTGTGAAGCTGGAGACAGTACATTTATTATTTTTTCCTGGCAATTAGGCCTTAGAGATATGCACAGAAGGTCACTATAGCTTTTATAGGAACACCATACCCTCTATGACCAACAAGATGGAGTACATTGCCTTGATCAGTATTTTTTCACTTTCCTAACAATGAAACATCAGGTGTTTATTCAGGTATCTAACTTTTGTGCCTATGGGGAAAGAGGCATGTTGGATATATATGTCTGACAGCAGTAACTTGAATTATTTTACCATAGCCATTTGTTCTTTCATTTTCATCCATATCTAACATCAGAGGGTGTACTTGTCATTTGGGGCTATGAGTGAGAAGACAAGCTGTGTGTGTATTTATCTATCTATCTATCTATATAGATAGATAGATAGATAGAGATCTATGTGTATATAGATAGATCGATAAAGATATATGTAAGATGGCAACAACACAAAAGATATGCCTTTAGCCATATGTTATTTCACTTTCAATCCAGTTTAACACCAGAGGGGAACACAGAAGGTTACTTTTTTTCTGGGGGGTGGTGTAGGGAAACATGCACTATTCCCAGTTATGACATAAGTAGTTTTGCAAGATTTTTCTTCTCCATTATTGGAACTGCTGTTAACACAGTTCAAACATTAGGCTTTGGGCATTGCTTATTTATTTGAAAGAAAACGGTAAAACTTAATTCCTTTCCTTCCTCATGATTTTTGTGCAGGCTGTCACTGATCAGAAGACTACAAAAAGGTCAAAATGTACCTCATCTAAAATTCCACTGCTTCTGAATGCCTAGCAGCCCCCCCCCCCCCAAAAAAAAAACAGCTAAATTTAACTACTTCCTCTGCAGTTATTACAGTGCAGTCTTAATTAGCCAGGATGGGTTGAAAGGTTGGAGGCTGCTTTTGAGATCCTTTCTGCTTTCAGCACATGATGTGAACTATAGCCTGAAGTATAAGACAAAGTATGAAAAAGGAAGAAGGAAATAATCTGTGTGGATGGTGACAGGAGTCATAGGAAGAAACTAAGGGGGAACAGAGGGTGCAGGAGTACTGGTATGCAGCTGGTGGCATAATAGTCCTTTATCTAGAGCTCTATTTCACCTAAGTCTAGCCTTACTTATTTCAGCTGTACATCTGAAGTCTATAAATTAAATACATTGGCTAGAATGATGAATACTAAGGCAGGCTGTGCACAGAAATGTCTGGCCTCAGCTGTTGTTTGGTTACAGAAAAACTGCTAAACCTGTCGATATAGCCATGCGTCATTTCAGTCAGACTCACACGCATTCATTTTCTTCCTGATGACCCCCCCCCCAACTCACACACACATACTTAGCTTTGAAGTTGCTTGCCACCAGATTTACAGGTGTTTTATCATTCAGGTATTCCTGGAAGTATGAATGCATTTAAATCTTTACTGCAACTAAACATACATATGTGATGAAGTGTACAATTGTCATACATTCCATTACATGCACATAAAGTCTTTTAGTACTGTGAAATCAAAGTGTCTCTGTGTGACCATCAGCATAACATATCACAGCCCAAATACAAACACACTCAAAAGAACAAAAGCAGTTGGTTTATATAAGATATGTATCCATCTTTCTACTTATTCATATCAAAATATTAATATTTACATTTCTAAATAAGCCACCAGAAAAAATGCACTATGGTACTTTAGAAAGTAATCACCTTTTGCTTCAAAGAAAATGCTCACTATCTGTCAATTAGTGCATCAGTATGTTTTGCAATAGAACACAGTGTAAAAGTACTACAGTGAAGATAGATCATAGGGGTACTGCTACCATTTCTTTGTTACCTGAAATTGTTAAGAAAACTGATGCACTGATGTAAATTCGTGACTTTGTGTCATTTAATACATTCTTTTTCTCCTTTCAGTCTTTCCTTCTCCTGACTTTTTTCTCATAAGTGCAATGTTTTCTGGAACTGAAAAGCATTGCTTAGGCAAATAACCCAATTCATGCTTATATAGTACTATCCATACTTTATTGGTTTAATTTCTTAAAACTGTGAGTCACATTGTTACTTTCTTGTTACAGAGATTATATGGGAATGCAGTCAGTTACCGTTATGAGTTGATTGCCTTGTTCAAGGCTTAGGAATCTTTTTACGAGAGATTTAGTTCTGTCTTAAATACCTTCTTTTACCTTTCGTATGTCATTTGATGCATCATGCATGCAAAACATAAAATGAGTATATGAATACTATTTAGCATCATATCCAGAGATCCTTCCATGGAAGGTTGGGCTCCAGGCTGGCAACTTGACACAGTAAAACTCCACTGCCAATCATGAGCGGACAGGTGATCTACTGTGGCAACCCCTAACTGGGAAAAGCCGAAAGAAGAAGATCATATGCAGAGAGCAGTATCACAAAAAGAAGGTATGACATGTTCATTGGTGCACATTACTGTATGGTATACTATAAGAGAATAAAGAATTTGCATCCTCTTTTCCTCAAGGGGTGTAAAGGGCCATGAATTTCAGATTTTAAGCATGAAAACAAATCATGTGGCCTCAGCTGATGACACTTTAAGGAGTAATGAACAGAATGATGCTGCGCCTGGCCACCCTCATTATGTCAGCAAGCATGACTACACAGTCATTGAGGCTGTCAGCAGCTGGAGTTCTCCAAGAAGTACAGAATGAAAAATACAATACAAAGTGGCATGCCATCAGCACTCCTTTGTGTTTGACTGCTTTTGAAATCCTTCCTGCTTTCAGCACATGATGTGAACTATAGCCAACTCATGACCTACCACAGTTCTCAGACAGCTTATTCTGGATGGGTTGCCTTTGAATGTTAGGTCCCACCACACTCTGTTAGCTACAGACAGGCAGAAAAGCAAAACTATGAAATGCTTATTTCATTACAATATGCGTCTCAAGCATTCCTTGAATTTAAGGATTTGGGTTCCGAATTTTGCTCTATTCCTTTTTTTCCTGAGAAGGAAGTTATAGTCAACAAATAATGGCAACCATTACGGTTACTACTGTTCGTTTTCCTTTGTCTCAGAAAATTAAAGCTAGTTTCTTGTCCACTTATTCTGCTGTTTAAGTCAGTAGTACCATTTAAAAGCACACTTTAAGGCCTTTTTTTCTTGTGACAGTTGGCTTTGTCACAGATTATGGTTTTAGGTTAAGTGCTATACATAACACAGTGGATTCGTTGTTCTTCAGGTGTTCTCAGTGACCGTTTACATCAGTTCTGTGTGAACTGCTTAACTTAACCTCGAATACTGCCTTATTGAGAATATCTGTAAGAAGTTAATTTTGATATGACTCATCTGTCCAGTCACACTGCACTTAAACAAGTGTACCAATCTATTAAGAACAGTTCCTTTGCTTCAGCTTAATTTCTAGATACTGAATGACTTACGATGAAATGCATGTATCACCTACAGAGATTAGCATTGTTGCAATATATAATTTACTCCTTCCAAAACTGATAATTATTGTTTATCTGTATTTCATGAATAAACTTTCACCTAAGTAACAATAAACCAACATTTTCCCATCAGAAAACTAAATTGTAATATCATTTTTGATGTATATTATTGTTAATCTGCAAAATACTGACTAAGCAGTCACTGTATATCTGATTAATATTAGAGAGGTAAAACCCACACGAAGTTCAGATAACAAAATTCACTTTCTAAAAACATACTTTGTTTAAAAATATGCTTGCATATTTAGCATTGTCAATATATTTTTGGCAAGTCTAAGTGTTAGGCAAATTAGCTTTTGGCACGCTTGTAAATCAGCAGACCACCTCAAGGCTCTACCCATATATTCTGTCTCTTAACAGGCTTTTGAGGGTAGATCTAAACCTGGCATACAAGACATTGTCAGACCCCGCTCTTATGGACCTCCTGCATATCCACAAAGCAAACAGCAGCAGAATTACCCATGTTAAAGACTTAAACTTTGCCTGTGATAAAAATAGAACCTGCTGGAAAGATAGATATGTATCCCAGAGACTACCCCGTCTGTGGAACAGGTTCCCCACCATGTGAAGCAGAGTTCCTCCCTAACCCAATTTAAATGCAACCTGGATAATTGGATGGGGAACAGGAAATTCATCCCTGGTTTGGCACCTATGTCTCTAAGGGACATAGGTAACCTGTAAATGGCTCATCTCCCAGGCCCCTGTGTGTAAATGTTTCATCTTAAACAAACCCCTGCTTATACTTATCAAGAGTATCTGAACTTGTCAGAGATTTGAAATGCATGGCCAGGCTTAAAAAGGCCTTTGTTGTCATTAGCCTAGTAAACACCTATGAACCTATGAACAAAAATAAAAAAAATGTTCTTCCATGTGAATGGCAAGTATTTATTAGTGATTATACAATAAAGGATCAATAGTATTCAAAAACGAGCATGCTGATCAGACATCCTCACTAGCGTGCCCTTTGTAAATTGAGCATATACAAATACAAATAAATTCTAGTCACTAAAGTACCATTGAGTGGCCAGACTTTCTATTAGTATATGCTATTAGTATATAACAAATGTAAAATAAAATAAAATAAAAAATAAATGCTTATGTTTTGATTATTGGTGGGCACTCTGAAAACTAACTTGCTGCAGTATTCTGTAATGGTTCTTGATTTTGTCTTTTTCAAAACAAGAAATTCATAAATAAAGGAGGCTTTCTTGATATATATATATATATATATATATATATATATATATATATATATATATATGTGTATATATATATATATATATATATATATATATATATATATATATATATATATATATATATGGGTCTACTATATTTGAGTGAAAGTTAACTTCATTAAAAATGAAATCACTAGTGCCACGTCACTGAAAGTGCACTTTGCTGAAAACTCATTTGACTGAAACTCATTTCGTTGAAAGTTACATATGGCCTTTTCCTCACTGTAGTGCGATCCTGGAGTTAGTATTTATAGTAAGGGGGGTGTGGGGGTCAAAAGCCCCCACATACTTTGGTTATATATTGTCTTCTGCAAATAGTTATTCATTATATTTGTAGGTTTCCATGTGTATAGTTTAAAATGTTTATAATATGTAGGGGGTTGTGCAGTTTCAGTCAAATGAGTTTTCAGCAAAATGAAGTTTCAGTGAAGTGACCGTAGTGATTTCATTTTCAATGAAATGAACTTTCAATCAAATATAGTAGACCCATATATATATATATATATATATATATATATATATATATATATATATATATATATATATAATAATAATTTGCTGTTTTTTTGTCAGGTTCTTGGATCTAGATTAGCCATTCATCATTTTATGTGTAATCTTTAAAATAATTCAATGCTATCAGGTGACATATTATATTTAGTTAGTCTGTCTGAAATAAAGGGCAAATCAGTATTTGCCAGCGCTGAATGCTAATTTGTATTGTTTTGTTTATAGACTACAGTGAAACTGTTTAATCAAGTTTACTCAACAAAACATTTAGCTAAAATGCATGTGTATCTCCCTTCACTTGTACATGGTAATGCAGAGGTCACTTAACCAGACCAGCATTGTTAGGTAATTTCTAAAAGGAGGGATTGTGGCTTTTACAGGCCTAAGAGATTAACAAATTATTTTAAAAAATAAATGAGTGATAATCCATGGAAATAGGCATTTAGTCGAAGATGTTAGAGCGTGGCAGAACCAAAGCAGGCGACAAGGTATAAACTATAATATTTATTAGCTAAGACCAACAAAATTCCCAGGCATATGTTTTGCAAAGGCCTTGTATCCAGTATGGCAAAATCGTCACTTTATAGTTGAGCACATGACTGGCCACACAGTGGGCTCTGATACTGAAAGGTGGCTTTAACAACCTATTATATTATCATTCAGTCATGGTATGTGTTTTATTCTGTCCAGTGTAAGGGCAGTCCAGAGAGCACCCCAGAAAACAATGATCATAAGCCAGACAGCCATCTTGGTTGGGGCATTGATCAGTCACAAAATGTGTACCTAGAAATATGCATATACAGACACACACTCACACACACACACACACACACACACACACACACACACACACACACACACACACACACACACACACACACAAATGTGTGCATCCATAAAACACACATGCATGCATGAGTGTGTACACATACACATGCGTGTGTGCACGCACAGACACAGCTTTAGATAATTTAGAGTACTGATAGTACTTTAATGGCATATTTTTGGAATGGAATGGGGAGAGCAGATGGCCTAGCACAAGCCAATGCACACACTATGGGACAAGTAGATTCTGCACAGGAGGCACTCAGTAAGAAATGAACCATAGAAAAAAAAGCCTTGAGGAAAGCGTGCTAACCACTGCACCACTGCTATGCATTATCCTATACAGAATGTTCCAAATACTTAAGTACAATCAAATAATTGGTCAAGTTACATAAAAATAAATAAAATGATGCATATATATTAGCAGATATGTATAAATCTGAGATGCATGTGTGAACTAAGTCAAGGAAACTGACACCACACACACATAAATGCACATACAATAACTTTGGTGTGACTTGCAGATGAACTTTTCACACCCATTCAAATGATGTATAAAAAAGGCCAAGTGAAAAGTACAACACAACATCAGAAAAGTTGGAAACTCCAAAATAAAATGCAAGTATAATCACATGTCCTATTTTTTCCTTGGGAAAGTACTGTGCAATCAAGGAAGCAATTATAGCGCAAACAATGGACACGCCAAGTAGCTCTTCTAGCTCGTTTATATGAGTGATGATTTTTTTCCTTCACTGAGTATTACTTTGCAAAACACATTAAAAATACTGTCATATAACATAAACACTACTAAGTTGAAAGGCAGTAGATCATATCCTGTGTTCCAAAATAAAGGCATATCACAAGGGAAATTGTGTTTTGTAGATGCAGGAGACCATTTGGTTCTCTGTCTGTAACATGCCTATTCCAAGAAGCATGGAGAGTAGCTAGTGTTTCCTCAGAAATGAGAAAAATGAGTCCATAGCCCTTTACAGAATATCATATGAGATACTTGCATACAGGCGTGGGGAATATGCCACTTGCTTCAACATGTAGCTGGCAAGTGAGGGCAATTCACCAAAAGGAGCAATTGCTGTAGGGAAATTTCCATGAAGTTAAATTGAAAAAATACCTCCTACTTTTAAATAACATATAAAACAGCTGCATGCAGTTTGGTTGTAGGCAAAGTAGGTTACAACAAAGATCTTTGTATTATAATATGTGATGTTTAATAGAGTTGGTACATAGTATTGGGAAGGTATGAAACATGCACACCTACCACGTTTTGTTTATCTACTGCCAAACCAAGTTAAGTGACTGAACTTTAAACTATTTGTGTTAGCTGGTCATAGCACATGAATTTGTCATCCATCTTTAATATAGGCTCATAGTTCCATAGGTTTAAACAAAGTTTATAACTAGAGAGCTGTTGATAAACTTAGCCACATTCCTGTTCAAGACTAGATTCCACTGGGCAGAAAATCATTTGCAATAAAACCATGCATGAATCTAGTTACCCGTCTATTTGTCGAAGTTGGATTTGAAGTTAGTCAGGGAGGTACTTTGCTTGGTGTGCAGCAGGAGGCTTTTTCAATGATGAAAAATGTACTGTGTAAGAGTCCTAGCATGTTGGAAGGTGCTGTTGATCTTATAATGGGGGTTAGACATTTGGACTGAGTGTTTTTTAGACTATTCTACAAAACTGGAGAGAAAAAAAACCACAGGATCTTTCATAGTTCAAAATTATAAGCAAAGGTTGCTTCTTAAGAGCCTGTATGAGACAGAGTAGAAGACAAAACTTTTTAATCTGTTGGGATATGTTAAGCGACATAACTTGAACTTTTTTTAGGAATTTTTTGGCTTTCTGAAGTTGGAAAAATTGCTTAGGTAGGTGCATTCCCAAGGGAGCTTGGTATTCTGTGCCAGTTCTAATAAGGGAGGAGTGTAGAGGGACAAAGACATCATCTGACCTAAATTGAGATGCCATATCAGATTAGTTGTGTGAAGCAGAAGGACTTCCTAACAACTGCCACAGATACCAAAGTGAGCTACAAATCTTTTGTCAGGTATGTCAGAAAATTACGGAGTAATGTCGACAAAGCAAAGATATCATCCATGATAATATCACAGACTCTGATTCCAAGGATATAGCCAATATATTAGTAGGCAAGTCTGCTAACTAATAATAAAATACAATGAAACAGTGACCATAAAACTGTAATATTCCAACTCTGGTGCTTTGGCTCAAACAGCCTTAAGTGGAGTCTGCTAAATAACTTTAGCCCCATCTATCCATACTGGTTCCCCCACTATCCATGAAAATTTAGGTTCACCTAAAATCACCTTGGAAAAACTGTTGGAATTCCTGTCAAAAGCTACAAAATAATATGTTAATGAGAGCAAACATCATACGGAGTCGCATTCGCATGAGTGCCCAGTATGTACTATCTGAGTCTTTATTCAAACTGTTCTGCCTCAGCTTGTCTACAAGATTTGTGCTTGGTGTCTGGAGAACAACCACTGTGGCTTCACTACACAAGGGGTGGTCCCTGTATAGACCCAGGTAATGGCCATCAGTCTCAGCAGCTTATATGCAAGGCCATGCAACATATCATAACAGAAATCATGTATGTTGGCACAGATAATTTACCAGACTTGGGCTTCACTCAGGTTAAGTCCCGTCTGCTGAGCCTAGTAAGCTTCTTTGAAAAGGTTACAGGGCCTGCAGACAGTGGTCTCTCTGAGCACGCTGATTATCTTGGTATGGCTAAGGCTTTTGATGCCATTCACCATGCTGGAATAACTGAAATATTTCACAAACTTAATGTAAACCTTTGTAGTGTTTCTTGGACTGTAAATTGGCTGCTGCACACATTCTGGTTTGTGAGAGGTGGTAATATCCTCAGTAATTTAAAGTTGTGATGAGTGGGGTGTAACATGGATCTGTGATAGGTCTTCTTCTGGTTGACATTTGTTTTGCAGACATCTGAACCAATATCCTGAAAGTTTGTTAACAAAGTTTGCTGATGATTGCAAGTTTGATATTACTGGGTATTATTCTTGTCTCTTCCAGTGATACTAAACAGTTCCAGCAGTTCCCCTTCAAACCATCGAACGTTTAAAACATCAAAGTTCAGATCATCGAGACCAGAACATTGAGTTTGAAAACATCAAAGGTTTGAAGGGGAAGAAAAAGGTAAGTGAAGGTGGGAGATTGTTAGTGGTTTTGCAGGGCACCAAGGTGCCCTGCATACAGTGTGATGGCACTACAGATAGGGTACGGAAAATCTCCCATTTAGCACTTCTGCATATAGCGCTAAATAGGAGATTTCCCTTTACTCCACTGTAGTGTGGCCTCAGAGTTGGAATATTAAAGTAGGGGGGTGTGAGGAGTTTCTGGTGTCATTCTAATGGGATCCAGTATCTGTTTGCTTGGGATGACATGATTGACAGACCTCGATGCTTTGACAGAGATGGCCTGCATCTGTCATCCCTGGGCCTCTGGATACTGGCCAAGGTTCTTACCACCCCTATACTGCCTTTTTTAGGCTGTGTTCCAAAGACCAAATTACCACCGTAAAAGCTGCAAACAAATGCAATCTGAGGGTCATGCTTCTCTAAAGCAAATTTCACACTCCTCAAAACCAAGGTGGAATCCTTCAAAGCCCCCGGGCCTCTGGATAATACGGCCCAGACCACAAAATCCTTTATAAACGCATTCTATGAACACCTTGAGGAATACATGAACTCCAAGAAGAGCTAAACCCAAACCTAAAACTACTGTTCAATCTCAGCCTTACTACAGGATATGTACCCAAAGAGTGGCATACAGCAACAGTGGTCCCTCTCCACAAAGGTGGTGCCTCAATGGATCCTGGAAACTATTGCCCCATAAATCTCACTAGCTTGGTCTGCAAAGCTATGGAAAGGATCATCATGGACCTTATAAATAAAGATATTGGGGACCTACAGACACTGGATCCTACCCAGTTTGGCTTTGTTAATGGCAGATCCTGCCTCTTAAACCTGGTTGATTTCTTTGAAACAGTCACCAAGGCCATTGACAAGGGGAAGGTGGTGCACACAGCCTACTTGGACCTCGCAAAAGCCTTCGATACAATACCCCACTTGGGCATTATACCAGGATAAAACCTCCACGCCAAAAGAGCCAAGAGAGTAGAGAGTAGTTTGAACGCTCTTTATTATTACAACTAAGCGTGCACTCCAGAGAGCTTCATCAGAAACATTGACAATAGGAAACAAAGCTTTTTAAATCAGTCAGTCATGATGTCATTTCCTCAAAACAGTGTGTCAATCAACAAACAACAAAAACCAGAAAAAAACAATATTCTTTCATGAATCCTATTATATTTTCTTATGTAAAAAATATATGTACATATACTAAAAAAAATCAGGAAGTTATATATATTAAATTAAAATAACATATAAAACTAAGTACTATATTAAAATACCAGAACCATTCCTAAATAAGGTATAATCAATACCTACATGTATCTAAATAGTTAAAACCATAAAAGTAGACTACCTTTGGTAACTTTTATATCTGAGTAGGGAAGAGATGTTACATGATTCATTAAGACCAGGGTAAGAGTAGGCATCAACCCCTATTTGCCACTCTAATTCCCTCGTCTCCAAGAATAGTGTCTGGGGACCACCTCTAGGCCCCATAGAAACATGTTCAATCCCCATGAACTCGAAACTGTGGCCATTATTATTGATTATATGCTTAGATAAAGCATTATCAAGTTTTTTATTTTTTATTGCATATAGATGCTGGTAGATTCGATCACTAAGTCTACGATCAGTTTTCCCTATGTAAAAACAGGGACAACACACACAAAAAGCAACATACACGATTGATTTTGTGTTGCAATTAATTCTAGTGTGTATGTTGTATTTCATTCCTGATCGAAAGAACCTACAGCCTTCATTATTATTATTCTGATGGTGAAAGAACTGCAACCCCACATATTTACAACTATTGCAAAAGCCACAAGGGGCACTACCCACTTGCCTTGAAGTGTGTGAAGGGTAAGTAGACCTTTGAAGTAATTCCTTCAAGTTCTTACCCCTTCTGTAAACAATCGACGGTGCTGGACCCAACTTCTGAAGTAAAAAAGCACAGTTATATATAAAGTACCAGTTCTTTCTTATAATTGCCCATATAGAGCCTACTTCTTTGAAGAAGGTTAATACAAAACTGGTACTGAAATCAGGAGCAGATTGGGTAGTGGTGTCGATATTAATTTCCACAGTCGAACAGTCTAGGTTTTCTAAATCATATGTATGCTCAATGTTGGCCAACCCATAAGCATTAGAATTTAATAAAGGTTTATAAAAACCAGAGGTTCTTTTCATAACAACCTCATCAATAATTTCATCAATCATAGGAAGCGGGTAGTCCCTGTTAGAAAAAAGATCTTTTAAGAAACTACACTCAGTTACAAATGCCTCCTGGGTGCTACACATCCGCACCGCTCTAACCATTTGGCCCTTAACAATCGATCTTTTCTGTTTTGGAGGGTGATTACTAGAATAATGTAGGAAGCTATTGCAATAGGTATCCTTCCTATAAATGCAAGATAGATAGCAGTTGTTACATAAATCTTTCGTCAATTTAACATCTAGATAATCAATTTCAAGTGAAGATATAAAAGTTACCAAAGGTAGTCTACTTTTATGGTTTTAACTATTTAGATACATGTAGGTATTGATTATACCTTATTTAGGAATGGTTCTGGTATTTTAATATAGTACTTAGTTTTATATGTTATTTTAATTTAATATATATAACTTCCTGATTTTTTTTTTTTTTTTTTTTTTTTTTAGTATATGTACATATATTTTTTACATAAGAAAATATAATAGGATTCATGAAAGAATATTGTTTTTTTCTGGTTTTTGTTGTTTGTTGATTGACACACTGTTTTGAGGAAATGACATCATGACTGACTGATTTAAAAAGCTTTGTTTCCTATTGTCAATGTTTCTGATGAAGCTCTCTGCAGTGCAGCTTAAAAAACGTTCAAACTACTTTGTCCACTTGGGCATTATAGATAAGCTCACCAGCTTAAATATAAAACCCTATGTCACTAGATGGGTTGCAAACTGGCTCAAGGACAGAACCCACATGGTTAGAATAGCTGGAGCCATGTCAGACTCCAAACCAGTTACAAGTGGCGTCCCACAAGGCTCAGTCTTGGGACCTCTCTTGTTCGGTATATATTTCTCGGAGGTACAGGCCAATATGGAAGGACTGTGGCTGACCAAGTTCGCAGATGACTGCAAACTGGGCGCCATAATAGACTCTCCAGCTGACACAAGCATCCTCCAAAAGGGCCTCATAGAAACAGACAACTGGTGCCAGAGCCATGGCCTCAAGCTAAACGCCAAAAAGTGTATAGTCATCCCCTTTGGCAAAAACAAAGTGCACGCAAATTACCACATAGGTGGTAATCCATTAAGTACAAAGAAGTAATTAGGGACTTGGGGACCCAAGTTGATAGCAATCTCTCATTTGACAACCACGTGGCCAAAGTGGTTAGAAAAACATTTTATATAGCCCACCTAATCATGAAGGGATTCACATCTAGATCAGGGGAGGTCATCGTGCCTCTTTACTCATCCCTCATCAGGCCCATAATTGAGTACAATGCCCCTTTTGGGATGTACCTTACCAGACACCTGCAGCAACTGGAAAGACCCCAAAAGTACCTCACCAAGAGGATCAAGGGGCTCAAACAGATGCCGTATGCTGCCTGGTTAAAGAAACTCCAGCTCTACTCAGTGGCATACCGCCTGCTCAGAGGCGATCTGTGCCTGACATATAAAGCCATGTCCAACCCGGAATTAATGGACATGCTGCACCTCAGAAAATCCAAATCCCATCAAGCTACGCGCTCGAGGGACTTAAACCTCAGCACTGAAATAAATAGGACATGCTGGAGGGACAGATTCATAACCCAGAGGCTCCCTTCACTCTGGAATAAAATCCCAGTCCAGGTTAGGCAGAGTCCCTCATTGACTCTCTTCAAGAGGAATCTTGATGAGTGGATGGGAGATCATAGGTTTACCCCGGGTATCACTTCTGTGTCACTGTTAGACAGAAGCGCAGTATACTAACCTCGAAAAAGGGCATAGCAAAATTAATTTAAAATGGGTGGCGAAAGCCATACACACTCTGGCTAGGCTTATAAATGCCCTAGGGCAGATAGCCTAGTATGAACCTATGAACCTATGAGAGGACCCAGGACTGAACCCTGTGGTACTCCATTTGTCACTGGTCTGAAGTCGGATTTGGAGTCTGCTACTTTCACAGTGTGGGTTCTGTCAGTGAGCCAGTTGGCAGCCCATCTTGTGGCATAGGGATTTATACCTAGTTTAGTGAGTTTACCTATAATTCCAGAGTGGGAGATGGTGTCAAAAGCCTTGGCGAGATCTAGAGAGGCTGTGTGAACCACCTTACCCTTGTCTACGACTTTGGTGATTGCTTCAAAGAAGTCTATCAGGTTTAGGAGACATTATCTTCCTTTTACAAACTTGAACTGGGTGGGGTTCAGGGTTTGGAGATTGCCAATGTCTTTGTTTATAAGTTCCATGATGATACGTTCTATGGCTTTACAGACCAGGCTCGTTAAGCTAATGAGGTGGTAGTTCCCTGGGTCTGTGGTGGCTCCCCCTTTGTGGAGTGGGATAACCGTTGCTGTGGGCCGTTCAGTAAGCACAAAGCCTCAGCTGAGGCTATGATTGAACATGGTGCTTAGGTGGGGTACCAGTTCATTCTGTAGAACACATCCTGGGATGTTGTCAGGTCCCATGGATGCTGTGTTCTTGGCTTTGGAGAGTGTGTTTTTTTACCTGTGCAGCCATCATTACAGAAACCTTGCATTCTTCTGGTATAGAGATGGGCCCTTTAAGGGTTGAGAGATGGGTAAAGTTAGCACTGAACCTATCTGCTAGGATGTTGGCAATATCGGTTGGTTCTGTATATTTAGTGCCATTATGCTGTAACTCAGAGCAGATCTCTGAGTGTTACCATTGAGATTATTGACATAGCTATAGAATGCATTGTGGTTGTCTTTAGAATCAGTGGCAATTTTGTCTTTGTAACTAGCTTTGGAGGATTTTATGAGGGATCTCAGCTTCTTACCGAGGCTGACCAGGGAGATCCTCCAGTCAAGGGATTTTACTATTTTTTGCAACAGTTTCTTTCTTCTGTTGTAAAGTTTGTTTATGGCAGGGAACCACCAGATTGGCTTCTTTTTTTAGTGGATAGCATCTTGGTTCTGTTAGGGATAGCATGATCCATGCATTCATGTAAGTGCTTATAAAGTGCATTTTTGTAGGATTCAGCAGTTGTACCGCTATTGTCTGTCTGCATGGGTGTCATTGCCACTTCTGATGTAAGAAGTGTGAAGTTGGCTTTGGAGAAATTTTTTACTGTGGTTTCCCTAATGGGGGTGGGGGAGGGATGTGGATTTCTAAGGTGATTAGCTTGTGGTCGGATCTGACCAACGAGGAATTGACCTCTGGTGTGGAACACTGGTCGCCCATGTTGGTAATGACCAGGTCTAGGATATTGCTGCCCCTGGTGGGGGTGTGGATAAGCAGATCCAAGGTGTTGGAATTTATGAATTCCAGAAAACGTTGAGCAAAAGAGTTGGTACATGAGTAGTTTTCCCAGTTAATGGTGGAGTAGTTGAAATCGCCCATTATTAGGGTGTTGGGTTGTACCCTAATATTTTCTAGTGTATCAAGAAATGAGGAGTGGGAATCCTGAGGGATCTGTAGAAAGTTACAATTTGGACTGTGGTCTTGCCCAGAGTTAGTTGCACTTGGATAATCTCAGATGCATTATGCTGAGCAACTAGCCTGGAGGTGTGGATATCCTTAATGAATATGGACACACCTCCGCCTTTAGTGCTTTGGTCCATGTTAGCTGGCCGAAAAGTGTGGTATGAATTATAGCCTGGTAATGCAGGGGTGCTCTTTGGAGCCTTGAACCAGGCCTCTGTCACTGCACAGATGTCGATGTTCTCTATTTTAAGGAGTGCCTCGAGTGAATGCCTTTTGAGGTTTAGACTTCTAGCATTGAGTAGCATTACCTTCAGATTTTGCTTGCTTGTACCTGTTATGGTGGTGAATTTGTCATTTGAACCTTGCCTAAAAAAGGCACTATAGGGGTGGCAAGAGCCTTAGCCAGTATCTGGAATCCCAAGGGTGACAGGTGCAGGCCATCTCTGGCAAATCATTGTGGTTTGTCAATCATGTCATCCCAGGCAGACAGATACTGGTTCCCCTTAGAATGACACCAGAAGCTTAGCCAATTGTTGAAGTCAGTCATTTTGTCCTTGGGTTGTGGTATCATTCTGGGTGATGGCAGGATGCTACTCAGGGCTAGGGTCATACCTGCCTGGGCTACAAGATCAGAGAGCTCCTCCATGTCTCTTTTCATGTAGTCCAGGGAGGTACGTCTCCGGTCATTCACACCAACATGAACAATGACAGAGTCATATTTGTACTTGTTGTGGGGTGACCTGAGTGGGTGCATTATGTGGCGGATCCTGGCACTCAACAGGCAGCTGACAGTAACTTTGTCCTTGTTTAGCCTGGTGAGTGGAACATCAGTGCGCCTGACTGTAGAATCATCTATGACTAGAGTTTTGGGTACATTGTTATGCCTTATGGGCTGTGGTTGAGTGGCACACTGAGTTTGTGGGCTATGTGTCATTTGGGTTGTGTTTGGGGGTGGAGGTTGCTTGCATTTCTGCTTTGGAGGTCTCTGTTGCTTGAGCAGATTTTTATTGAGAGCCTCCGCGAATGTAGGTTTGTGTTTTGTGTTTCTATGTGTGTGTTTGGTGGTGTAGGTTTTGAGGGACTATGTGATGAGGGTAATGTGGTACAAGTGTTTACCTTCTCCTCTTGACTGTCTAGTCCAGTCTTGGGTGAAGAGAGCTTTGCTTCCAGTTTGGCTATATAAGTGCATCTCTCACAGGTTGTAGTGTTGGGTGGTAGGAGGAGAGGGTTGTCTGTGTACATGAGGCAATTGCTGCATTGCCCCAAGATGCCCAGATTCATCAGGTAGACAGGAGAAAACACCAGGAGCTGACCCTTAGACATGCCTGGATAGGTGCTTATTTAGTAAGTACTCAAAACTGTTTTCCTGTAGACAAGTGGGGAAAGTTGAGTGCTGTAGTAATTTGTAGCTTATTTAGTGCTTACAATGAGTTCTGAACAAGTGCTGCGCTCAAAGAAACAGATTTGAATGCTAAACCTAAAAAAACTGGCTAGTTCTAAGGGAAAATTTGAAGAGCAGACTTTATGGTGCCGGGAATACTTTAACCCTAGCTAACTGGCAATGCATGACGTTATTTATTTATTTATTTTTTTAATATAACAGTAACAAATGAGCAAACTGATTTAAGCAAATTAACCCATAAAAAGCTAAAAACTGAGCCCTGTTCCAGCAGTCTTCCATCAGACAAGTTTTAACTACACACTCCTGCCACTAGGCTGTAGCTCCCAACATTAAACATATCAACCTGATAATTGTGCAAATTGGACTTTGCCAGGTGGGAGTGCTCATGAATTCAATATTGCATAAAAAAAGCAGTATTGGTAAATCCAAAGTTTTAGTTAGCATGCAAAAGCCATGTGATGAGAGATACAGGCTGCCTCTAGCAAACAAAAATCGGATCTGTTGACTATCTTGTACCAGGCAGACACAGGCCCTGGATAGGGGTAAATCAAGAGTGTTGCATTACAGGAATGGTGCAAAGATAAACTGTATTAGAGGGCTGACCTTAAGATACTTTACAGCATCAGAAGAAAATTTGAGATAGCAAATTCCTTTTGTTCGATGGACAAAAAGTAAAAAAAAATAAAAAATAAAAAAATCATGAAAAGCCACTTTCAGCAAATAGGATTTTAATCTTTTTTGCATCTTCCCAGAAGACCACCTCAACCACCTAACTTACATATACCAAATTCACCATCACAGAAAAGTAGAAAAAGAACAACAACATATGTTTACTGAAAGTGGACTTCAGTGATAAAGTTATTGGGATTTTGTCAATCAGGCAAAGTGCACTCAGAGTGAACACACATTACATCAAAGAATGTGGTGGTTTGGGAACGACATTAACTTTTCTTAATTGTTCCCAAACCTCCACATTTTCTGATGTAATGTGTGTTCACTCTGAATGTAATAGTAATAGAATAGAATTCACAACTAAAAAAAACAGCAGAAACCAGCTCTATCTAAGGTTTAAACAGTTTATTTGTAGAAAAAAACAGCACAAACAACCTAGAACTAATACAGTCTAACATTAGCAAAATTTGCAGAAAACAATCAAGGGCAAAACTTTGTGAAAACAAACTCCAACAAGAATGGCAGAATAAATTGAATGAATGAATACAATCCAGATACATACAGAAATAAATAAGATAAGCTGTCCTTGTTTCTGGCAGTTGCATAAGGTGGTATAGATCCAGATAGTATAAAAATTACCTAATCAATTGAATATGGACAGAAGAATCAGTAATTAGATTGCAATTCCACTCCACAAATTGCTACATGACACAGCAAAATTGCAACTTGAATAGAATTCAGGGTAATCCGTGATCACGTTGTTAACCACAGATATTATATGGATAAACAAGCACAATACAGAGCATTGCTCTACTATTGGAATCCCTCCCTTAAACTGTAGGCTTGAGTAGGAGGAATGAACAGTGGATAATTTTATCCTTACTGTGTAGTCATTGATGTCACTGGAAATCAGAGAGACTTTCCTGGTACCAGAGAGATAATATTTCATTGATAATCAGACAAGAGTTACATGGCACAGTGGCACAGCAGATAGTGTTGTCACCTCACAACAATCGGCTCCCCAGTTTGATTTTCAGCTGGGGTGTCCTCTATGTGGAGTCTGCATGTCCTCCCTGTGGTCACATGGGTTTCCTCCTGGTGCTACAGTTTCCTCCCACATTCCAAAGACATGCAGTAGGTGGATTGGATATACTAAACTGGCCAGAGGTGTGAGTGTAAGTGCAGTGTTGAAGAACTACCGCATCAGGGCTAGCCACCCAGCATTGTAAACCTTGGCTGTAGGTGATTGTCACTGTTGAAGTGACACCCTGACCTCATACGCAAAAAATAGGAAAAAGGGGTTGTGGATGGATGGATGGAATCAGACAGAGTTAACAATAAACCCTGCATTTGTAATAAACGGCATCTGTACAAAAAATGTAGGGGCTGTTGGCTGCTGTTGAACTGGCCTACAGACAGGTGCATGGGCCCACAGCTCAGCCAAAAAGACTGACACACAGTTTATGACCATCAAAATTAAAAAAAAAATCTAATTGGCCCCAGGTAAAACAGGAGCCAGCCAATTAGTGAAGTTTCAAAGTAAATCTGTCCTTACAAAACAGTTTTTTTTTTTTTTGAAGTAAACAGGCTTGTAATTCCTTTCATAAAAAGTAAGATAACAGAACACTCCTGGCAGGTGTGAATAAGCAATCCCTTGTGAATCCTCATAAAGTGCAGTGCAAAGTATCCCCAAGTGAAAAGTAGCATGTAAAATAGTAGAACCCTCATCTTCCCACCGACTGTCTATTTTCAGTGTACACATTGTACCACATTCTTCATCTCAACCAGAATATCAGGCTATGCAACTTTCCGAATTTGTAAAGTCAGAGAAAATGAAAGTGGAATCAGCCTTTCTCAACAGTCATTCAGGATAAATAAACTTGCCTTTCTTGTCACAAAACAAATTAATAAATACTACAGACAGGTCCAAGTAGTCAACTCACATAGGAGTCCTCACAGAGTGTGGACACAGGTATAAGAAAGGGCTTTTAAAAGAATAGATGTTTTCTCCTTTTCTCTTGTCCTGTCTCACTTCAGGGTGCACAGTGCATTTCTGTGTGTTTCTATTTAAAAACAAAAAAATATTCCTTGTTTTCCTGCCTCTCCTAAACTAGTTAGACCAGTTTACAGGCCTTGCTGTATCCTGGGCTGTGTTGTAGTTCCTGTGTTGTCCATTGCCTTACTTGGATAGAAGGAAGTTTCTTAGCTCACCAGTGGGAGTGGGGAGCCTTGAATAGCCTACCTGTCCTTGAGGGAAGTGACCTCAGCACAAGAAGCTGTAGTAATTGGTCATTTTGGACCATTTCTAGCTCTTTGAAGTTCCCTGGTTAAAATCTGCCTCTGGCATTTTTTGAAGCCATATTGCTCAGACACAGCTCCACGTGGTCCTGTTGAGTTTTCCTGGCTACAGAGAACTGAAAAAGCGACTGCTTTCCTGCTTAAGTATCCTGCTGTTTTTATATTTGTTTTACCTTCTACTGCTTACCTAGAGCAAGCTTTAACTGTTTTCATAGTTATTTACTGCATTTTTTTATTATCTGCACTTAAAAGTACATTTTAGTCGAAATTAGTCTAATTCAAGTTGAAAAGTGTTTGTTTGCTGTTTAATTTAATTGTTTGGCTGCCCACTAAAGTGTGCTAGCCTGTACTACTGACTTATTGCCTTTTCTGCATTTAGTGCAGAGTTGCCACCAGAGCACCATCGGGCAGCGTTAAACAAGGTTAAACTATTTCTGGCTCCGTAAAGTCTGCTCTTCATTTTTTTCCCTTAGAACTGCTCTACTTGTAATCTAAACAGTCTATTCTCTATCTGTAAAGCTCAGCACTTGTTCCTAAAGCATTTTTTAGTCAGGTAAAGCACTTCTATATTATACAAAGTACTTCACTAGCTTAAAAAAACCCTTGAGTACCCACTTCCCTATAGGTCCTTTCTGACTCAGTTACACAGCAAACTTTTTCATTTCTTCTAGCATGTCAAAGGGTCAGTTGCTAGCGTCCTCTCCTGCTCAGCTGGTGAATCTGGGAATATTGAGGCAATGTTACAATTGCCTCATGTACACAGACAACCCTCTCCTCCTCCCACAAAACACAAATACATGCGAGAGATGCAACTATATAGCCAAACTGGAGGCTGAGCTCTCTCAACTCAGGACTGGCAAAACCAGACAGGAGGAGAAGGTAACCACACACACCATAAACCCAGTCTCACATAGAACTATCACAACTACAAATCAACACATAAACACACAAAGACATACTCGGAGGCACTGATCAAAAATCTACCAAAACAGCAGAGGCCTCCAAAGCAGACACCCAAACAACTGCCACCTCATGACATAACACAAGCAACACATAGATCACAAAGTCAGTGTGCAAATCAGTCACAGCCCTTAAGGCCAAACACAATGCCAGACACACTTGTCATAGGTGACTCCATAGTCAGACACACTGACGTCCCACTCACCAGACTGAACAAGGAGAGGGTCACAGTAAGCTGCCTGTCGGGCGCTAGAATCCGCTACATAACACAAGCACTCAGGTCACTCCACAGCAAGTACAAGTATGACTCAGTCATTGTCCATGCCGGTGTGAATGACCTGAGACGTACCTCCCTGGACTACATGAAAAGAGACATAGAGGAGCACTCAGATTATGTAGCCCAGGCTGGTATGGCCCTGACCCTGAGCAGTATCCTACCTTCACCAAGAATGATGCCACAATACAGAGACAAAATGATCAGTTTTAATAATTGGCTTAATTTCTGGTGTCATTCTAAGGGGATCCAATGTCTGTCTGCCTGGAATGACATGCTTGATAAGCCACGCTGCTTCACAAGGGACGGCTTGCACCTGTCACCCCTGGGTTTCCGGATATTGGCAAAGGCTCTTGCCACCCCCATAGTGCCTTTTTTAGACAAGGCTCAAATTCTAAACCCACCGCCCTAGAAAACAATAATGGAAAAAAACTAAGGGTAATGCTGCTCAATGCCAGAAGTCTAAATCTCAAGATGCACGCCCTCGAAGCCCTCCTCAGTATGGAGAACATCGATGTCTGTGCTGTGACTGAAACCTGGTTCAAGGCACCTGAGAGCACCCCGGCACTATCAGGTTTTACCTCATATCATGCGTTCCGGACCGTACCACAAAAGGAAGGGGTGTATCCATATTCATCAAGGATACCCACACCTCCAGGCTGGTGGCAACTCACGAAGCATCAGAGACCATTCAGGTGCAATTAACCATAGGCAAAACTGCTCTACAGTTTGTAGCATGTTACAGGCCACCCTCTCAAACTCAGGAACCCCACACAGCCTTCCTGAAGACACTGGAGAGTATAAATGTCTCTCCAAACACCATCATATTGGGTGACTTCAACTACCCAAACATAGACTGGGAACATTACTCAAGCCCCAATTCCCTAGCCCAAAGGTTCCTGGAGTTCATAAACTCAAATGCTATGGAACAGCTTGTCACCATTCCCACAAGAGGTGAAAATATACTAGACCTGATCATCACAAACATGGGGACAAATGCTCCACACCGGAAGTATATCCCTCATTGGTGAGATCAGACCATAAACTAATCTCACTGGAGATCCACATCCCACCCCCACCCCCAACAAAAAAGACCACAGTGAAGAACTTCTCAAAAGCCAACTTTACACTTCTTAAGACTAGTGTGGTATCCTTCAAGGCCCCTGAGCCATTGGAAACCACAACCCACACTGCTGAATCCCTTACAAATGCTTTCTACGAGCACCTCCAGGATTGCATGGATCAAGCAATTCCAAATAATATCAAGACCCTTTCCATCAAAGGCAAGCGCCCGATCTGGTGGACCCCAGCCATAAACAAACTTTACAACAAGAGGAGAAAGCTACTACAAGATAGAGCAAAATCCCTAAAAGGGAAGACATCTCTGATCAATACTAGTAAAAAACTACAATCACTCATAAAATCATCCAAGGCCAACTTTGAGAGAAAAATCGCCAAGGACTCAAAAGACAATCATAAGGCCTTCTTTAGCTATGTTAGAAACCTGGGTGGAAACTCCCAGATATGCTCAGAATTAGTCCAAAATGATACAAAAATCACTGAACCCACAGACATTGCAAACATACTGGCAGACAGGTTCAGTGCAAATTTCTCCCCTCCCTCCCCAAAAGGAGAAATATCTATCCCAGCAGAGTGTAGCCTCCCAATCATCTCAAATGCCCAGGTGAGAGCTGCTCTCTCTAAAGCTAAAAACACAGCATCAATGGGACCGGATGGTGTCCCCGGCTGTGTGCTACATGAACTCAATGAGGAACTAAACCCACACATAAGGCTGCTGTTTAATCTTAGCCTTACCACAGGATACATACCCAAAGAGTGGCGTACGGCAACTGTGGTCCCACTCCACAAAGGTGGTGCTTCTACGGACCCTGGTAATTACCGCCCCATAAGCTTAACAAGCCTGGTCTGCAAAGCTATGGAGAGGATCATAATGGAACTCATAAATAAAGACATAGGGGACCTACAGACATTGGATCCTACCCAATTTGGCTTTGTCAAGGGCAGATCATGCCTCTTGAACTTGGTCGACTTTTTTGAAACAGTCACCAAGGCCATTGATGAGGGTAAGGCAGTTCACACAGCCTACCTTGACCTTGCAAAAGCTTTCAACACAATACCCCACTTGGGTATCATAGAAAAGCTCACCAGCTTAAATGTAAACCCATATGTCACAAGATGGGTTCAAACTGGCTGAAAGACAGAACCCACAGTGTTAGAGTTGCTGGTGCCATGTCAGATTCCAAGCCGGTCACAAGCGGTGTCCCACAGGGCTCAGTCCTGGGCCCCCTCTTGTTCGGCATCTACTTTTCAGAAGTGCAGGCAAACATAGGAGGATTGTGGCTGACAAAGTTTGCAGATGACTGCAAACTGGGCACCATAGTTGAAAATCCATCAGACACAGATATCCTTCAGAGAGGTCTCATAGAAACGGATAACTGGTGCCAGAGCCATGGCCTTAAGCTAAACGCCAAAATGTATAGTCATACCCTTTGGTAAAAACAAGGTAACCCCAAGTTACCACATAGGTGGCAATCCATTAAGCACAGAAGAGGTTATCAGGGACCTAGGGACCCAAGTTGACAGTAACCTTTCTTTTGACACTCACATTGCCAAAGTGGTTAGGAGGACCTTCTACATTGCCCACCTGATTATGAAGGGATTCACATCCAGATCAAGGGAGGTTATTGTTCCCCTGTACTCTTCACTTATCAGACCAATGATTGAGTACAATGCCCCATTTGGGATGTATCTTACCTGACACCTGCAGCAATTGGAAAGACCCAAAAAGTTCCTCACCAAAAGGATAAAGGGGCTCAAAAATATGCCATATGCTGCCCGACTGAAGAAACTCCAGCTCTATTCAGTCGCATACCGTCTGCTCAGAGGTGACCTGTGCCTGACATACAAGGCCATGTCCAACCCTGAATTAATGGACATGCTCCACCTCAAAAAATCCAAATCCACCAGAGCCACAAGAGCAAGAGACTTAAACCTCAACACGGATATAAATAGGACATGCTAGAGGGACAGATTCATCACCCAGAGACTCCCTATGCTGTGGAACAGAATCCCGGTCCATGTGAGACAGAGCACCTCGCTGGCTCTGTTCAAGAGGAATCTTGACCAGTGGATGGGAGATCGTAGGTTTACCCCGCGGATCATCTCTGTATCACTGCTGGACAGAGGCATGGCAAACTAATGGATAGAGTATTCTTCAACCTAAGGGGTGGTGAAAGCCACACAACTCTGGCTAGGCTTATAAATGCCCTAGGGCAGATAGCCTAGTATGAACCTATGAACATATGAACCTATGACCTGCAGCTTAGTCTGATAGAGTCCCAAGCTCTGAGATGCGCAACCATCCAACCTTCAAAATCCAGATGACCTGAGGTGAAATTGGGGGACACACCATCAGAAAAGGTTCAAGTGAAATCTGCTCCCCTGAAACAGTCTTCTGGAATGAAAACAGCTGCCCTTACTGCTTATAAAAAGAAGTCATTAAATCCTGCAGGTCCATGTATGCAACCCACAGAAGAATCCCAACAAAGTTTAGTCAGTTGTAGTTTTAGGCTGAAAAGGGGCTTGTTAAAGAGCAGTTTTCTCCTCTACCTGTCTCCTCCGCTATCTGTTCAGGGTACGGTTTGTAGCAAGAACCACAGCTCAGCTAAAAAGTATGCCAGGCTATGTAACTGCCCTAATATAAAAATTCAGTAGGTCCAGGTAAAATTGAAGGCAGTCATTAAGTGGAAGCTCAAGTGGAATCACACCCCTCTAAAACAGTCATCCAGAATGAAGAAGTTAGCCTTTCTTGAAACACTCCAGGCAGTTCCATGTAGGCAACACAAACAGAAATCTTCAGAAGATATAGTGCTCTGTGGTCCCAGATCTTTTTAGGACAGTACTAGGAACTATATCAATAATTTTAAAAATAAGTTGGACAAAGGGTTTAATGAAATATGAAAAGCAGTAACACTAATGTTATGTCAGTATAAAGGTAAGGCCTTCCCAACCCCTGGTTGGATGAACTATCTATGTAATGTATCTTTGTAAAAAGCTTTGTTTTGTTATGAATATCTAAAATGTATCTACTGGGGCATTTCTCCACTGTGCCCTCTGATGGCTACTAGAAGGTTTATGTAGCAAGGACAGCCATGCTATAATGTCCACATGGATGCTTACTCCATGCATCATATGGGATTCAGTGTGAGGATGCCATATCTCTACAAGCTCCCATATGGTGTCTCAGATCACACAATAGAGTTTGATTATGTTCCTGTCATGGTAGTGATGGCAGATTTAGGCACAGCCAGTTCAGTCTGCAATCTGAAGGGTTATGAAGGGCAACATTGCTGAAATTGGCTGCTAGAATGCCCCTGATATATATACTAGTGAGCTAATTCAGATATTTTTCCTAGCATCATAGCAAGGGTCTCTGCCTCTTTTCGCCAGCAAGTTATAGTGTACAAATTTGCTGACTGCTATGCCTCATTACACAATTTATATAAGTTTTTTTTACTTCCTCTGCCATGCTCTTTATCCTTATTTAGATTCACAATTGGTCTCATTAACATGTCACTCATTTACATATCATTATGCAGGTATTTGCATAAAATACCAGCTGTCCTGTTTCACCAGGTTGCATGATAACACTACCTGTGTCTCAGAATGGCCTCCACCCTGCATGTCGCTGGTAACTATACAGTTTTACCAAACACCCTGAGCTATTGCAATGCTAATTTGTTAATTATTTGGCCCCAACCAAAAACTCTTTGTTTTAAATTTAAACAAAATAATAATTTAAATTATGCAACCAGTTTAAAGTAAAATACACTGTAATAAAACAAAAGCAAATGGCAATAAACAATGTTAATGTGCAAATTAGAAACTAAAACATTCAGAATAGCAGTCTCAGTGCATTGGCAGCTGTCACAGATTAAATCTTGCTGTACTTTCCATAAATAAAAGTGATACTTCTCAGCTTCTTCTATATTGCAGGCAGAATTAATTGCTTTTCAGTCAAAAAATGCAACACAATCTTTGGCAAGAAATCCTAACTTAAATTTTTTTTATAAATACAGGAAACAAATTTAAAATAAAATGTGAATTGATTGTTGTAGATGTATGGAATGATATGTGCTATTTAGGAGACTGTTGTTTACATTTGGCTGATAAGGTATATCCTGGGTAGTTGTACCTCACTGGACGTAGGAAAGGTCACTAAGAATTACTAATGGGTTTGATAGCTGTATTTATTTGCTGCACTACCTACAGATAGCCATTTTATTGATAGTTCAGGAGATGATGTTACTGTCATGTATGATACAACAGGTGCCAAACATACCATACTGTATAGTCTTCTTTTAACCATATGGCTGTAGAATTATTGAAAACTCAACACAAAGTAGCAGCACATATGCAGTAAAATACACATACATATATATATAAAAAAAATTGACCCTTTCTATATACGGGATCAATTATGGCTCCCACAAGAGGAAGGCCAAGGCTGTAAAATTTAAACTTGGCTGAGAAGGATGTACTTCTGCAAGCACTTAGGGTGCATGGCATTGCCTGATAGGAAGGGGTGGTTCAGACTAGCAGGTGAGGGATCAGTCTGGCAGGGTCTGTTTTTCTGCACCAGTGCTGTAGGTGGGCACAACAGGATTCTGTCTCTGGCCAAATAGAAGTTGCACATGAAATAGTCTAGCACAAGACAGCCACTGGGAATGACTCACCATTTACGGAGCATTTAATAGAGGTTGAGGATTTCCTGGTCTCCCTTGCAGGGGATGACGAACCATGACTCACTGCTGGCACCACAGCCATGTGCCTGTGTGTAAAACAGGGTAATATTACCTAACTGAGGTAGCCATATGTTGTTATTATATATGTACTAAATGTAGTTTAAGCATGTTGGCAATATATGCGTTTCTTGTTGTATAGATGCCATTAGACTGCAGCAGGAAATCTGCTGGCCATCAAGGTACAGTATGAGTGAGTAAATCATGTCTGCTGCCTGTCTATACTTTGTCTGTACCTCACAAGGGTGTTATATTCCCATATGCCATTCCATTTACTATGTTATTGTAGCTCTTATTCATTCACAGGTACTACCAGTGATGGATAACAAATGAATGAAGAATATTAGGCTGATGTCAGTATAATAATTACATCTGTGTTTTCCCTTCTACAGTATCAATCCATTTGCTTCCTGCAAGATTTTTAGAGCTACAAGAACTATATAGACTTATAATTATGTTTGTTTTTTTTTTCTATGAAATGTAACTTGCTTTACTGAGCAAATTCACTTGCTAATATCAATGTACTTTGATGGAGCTTTTCTCCCTGGTCTCTGTGCTGAAAATTACTTCTTCTCAGTCAGACTTTCCTGGTCAGCAAAGTCAAATAAAATAAAATAAATAATGATACCAATGTAGACACATTACATTCAGAGGATAAAGATGGATTGTTCATGTCACTCCTTGGTGCAGGGTCACCCAGCCGCCAGGATGTACAGATGGAATAGGCAAAGAAGCACCTGCATCTGTGAAGGCTGAATGCACAGCATCCCCAGAGGGTGAGAGACTTCCCATGGATGACTGCCACAGAGGTGCTCCCCTCTGTGATTGTTTCATTAGTGGGTTTCAACATGTATACTGCCTCAGATGTTGGAATACCCACCGTAAGTCTTCAAAAAAAGGTGTACTCAGTGCTGTTATGCATCACATACTGTTCCAGACGTATGGGTGGTACTTCGGATCAGTCGCTAGATGCATAGGGAAGTTATCCATGCACAGGCTGCTGCTGACCGGGATGTTGTTTTGCATCTGAGATGTATGTTTCCCAGCAGCATTTTGAGTCACATCAGCTCTGTGTTCATCTGGAGTATATCAAGAACTGAGTACATTAAGAATTGAGTGGTCCACACATGCCCACACATACACTACTTCCAGGAGAAGGACTACCAATGCCTTCAGTCTTCTACCTGCAGTGGAATGGTCCATGAATGAAGTAGTGCCCAAGACACATGATGTACATTGAAAGTCTGTGTATGGTTGAAAGACTATGCATAGTATACAGATGATAACAGTGTCATGAGATGTCTTTGGCCTTAGTACCATGAATGGCACCATACTGGGGCATGTGCCTCAGCTGTGAAATACTATGCCTGAGTGAATGCCCCAGTAAAAAAAATGTAAAGTTTTTTTTTTTTACTCTCTCTCACACTTTTGCATCCAGCTTACCTCTATGATCCCATGAGTGCTGCTAGAGTACACAGGTAGTCAACCTCTACCTTTGCTATGTGCCTGTGATCAGTTCCTCAGTGCTTTTCTTCCACAGGCATCATTTTATTTTTGGTAGCATGTGTTTTATTGTAAATTCTGGCAGAAACTCAGACAGTACTGTAGGTAGTAGTAGGACTATACTATACACTGTCCATAGCAGGATACACATTTTTTCACATTTTTATATTTATAGTAATGAATGTGGATGGGGGGTGGTGTGGGGGCAGTTCATGGAGAAACTACCAGTTATCCATGCATAACCTGCCTTTAAGAAAACCTTGATTTTAAGGAGGACAATTCCAAAGCTAAATAAAATAACTTTCTGCCAGCAATTCAGATCAAAATTAATCAGAGTGATGGGTAAAAGCTGTATAGTTTAGATGACTTCCATACTTCTGTAGGCAAGACCACACAGTGACTTGTTTCATACACTTGGTCATTTTTTCTTTTTCCTCTCCTACAGATATTAGTTATCCTTTGCTACATCTTTTCTTAAAACCTGTCTCATGAGGATACATGATATTATTAGGTTCCTGTATTTTCCCATTGCATTTCTCATTGTTCTTAACCTGCATAGGTATTTTAATTTCCTGTGGGATGACAACCCATTTAAATATTCACTGTTTGCTTTTTCTGCTTGTTATCAACTGTAGTAGACTTCATCGATCATAATATGATCCATATTTTTATGTTGTAGAATTGCCTTCTGAATATTGTTGCCTTCTGTCATTATTTCTCACCAAAATTTCTCTCTTAGCACTCTACAACTTTCTTATTGCACTGGCAATATGTTCTCTGCTTTAACTTCAAAGCTCCATGTTATTCTAGCTTCATACACAGTAATCATCAAATCTCTTTCCTCCTTAACTATTTTCTCTGTTACTTTAAGTGACTTTGGGCAGAAATGCATGCCTTGTATCTAAGCAGTATGGATGATTCCTTCTCCTTCCCCATTTCCATTGTCCACTTTTTCTACCAATTTTTCCATTTCTTCCTAAAAAAGAAACTCATTAAGATGGCCAGCTTGCATATTTATCACACTTTCATTTGCAAATGCTTTTTAAATTGACAGAAAAACTTTTACAAAATAGTCAGCCGAAAACAAATACATAGCATTCAGTTCTCTTCAGTCTAAAATAAACAAAAGCTACCAAAAATATATATATGTAATGATTTTGTGATTTCAGACCTAAAATGAGTATTTCTGTATAAACATGATCTCTCTCTTCTTGTGTGTGTGTGTGTGTGTGTGTGTGTGTGTGTGTGTGTGTGTGTGTGTGTGTGTGTGTGTGTATATACAGAGAGAGAGAGAGAGAAAGATTTGAGGCCTCAAAAAGACACTGCTGTTCCTTTGTCTTCTTTGAGGGTAAATCCCATTCCAATAATGGTTTATAGATAATTATATAATGCATAAATGTTGCGCCATTTAAGACATATATACTTTAAATCAAAGAATAAGAATGGCATACCTTCAGAAAATACTCAGCAATTAAGGGTTAATTGTACCTCCTGTAGTTCCTGTGGCATGTATTATCTATGTATGTATTATTATCATGATATATCTGTGTGTATTTGTAGGCTTGAATTTTCCATGATTCAGCCGCATTTTCTCAGACAAAAAGGAATATTCTTCAATTTTTGTAACTGAATATATTTTTTGCAGGCTTTATTTTTCTCCATGTTATGAATTTCACTGCTTGTTTGACATTGGATGTGCAAATTCAGAACTTATATTCAGTACATTCCTAGGATAATTTCTGTGTAATGACTCAGAAGTCCTGCTGTCTTTTTTGCATAATCTAAAATACAAAATTGATTTGTGACTGTTGCTTCTTTTCTATGCCCAAGTGCAGTTTTATGCATTAGCCCACTTTCTTCTCGCTTATTGTTGAATGGTCTTTGCATTTCTTCATTTTGTCCCACATCATCCCATAATACTTTCCATATGAGATGTTTTTTTGAATAACATCCATAGTCTATATTAACTTTTTCATTGCCTTTATTTATTGTCAGTATTTTGTAGAATCCATTCAACTTTAAGGGTGTTAAATTCACTGCTCTGGTGAAGTTTGGTACTGACATCACCACAGTCCTCTGTTTTGGCAGAAAGGGTTCTGCTACACCTGCATGAGTCCATAATGGTTGCAATTTTCAGACAGACAGAGCAAACAATTTGATGAAGCTTCATCCAGATTAAAAAAAAAAATGGAAAAGCACATAAACATTTTTGTGTGAGCAAGAGCCCCTGACCCCTTCACTTGGGGGGGTATTAGCCTGCCACACTTTCTTAAATCCAGGATTGCATAACATCAGAGAAGATTAGAAAGAGAAAAAACTTTGAATTACTGCAAAAGTATTAAATACAAACTGTACTCACATTGGTTCTCAGTTGAAAACAGTGATTTCCCATCCACTCGTCAAGATTTCTCTTGAAGAGAGTCAGCGAGGGGCTCTGCCTAACATAAATTGGGATTCTATTCCAGAGCGAGGGAAGTCTCTGAGACAGGAATCTATCCCTCCAGCATGTCCTGTTTATTATTGTGCTGAGGTTTAGTTCACTGGAGCATGTAGCTCTAAGAGATTTGCTTTTCTTGAGTTGGAGCATGTCTATTAATTTCGGGTTGGACATGACCTTATACGTCAGGCAGAGATCACCTCTGAGCAGGTGGTAAGCAACTGAGTAAAGCTGGAGTTTTTTTAGATGAGCTGCATAGGGCATCTCTTTGAGGCCCATGATCCTCTTGGTGAGGTACGTCTGTGGTCTTTCCAGCTGTTGCAGGTGTCGAGTAAGGTGCATTCCAAATGGGGCATTGTACTCTATTATGGGCCTAATGAGTGATGACTAGAGGGGCACAATGACCTCTCTTGATCTAGAGGTGAACCCTTTCGTGATTAGGTGGGCTGCATAGAAGGAATTTCTAACTACTTTGGCAATGTGCTTATCGAAGAAGAGGTTGCTATCTACATGGGTCCCCAGGTCCCTAATTACATCTTCTGTACATAGTGGATTACCACCTATGTGATAATTTGTGGGCACTTTGTTTTTCCCAAAGGGGATGACTATGCATTTTTTGGCATTCAGCTTGAGGCCATGGTTTTGACACCAGGTATCTGTCTCTGTGAGACCCTTTTGGAGGATGTCTGTGTCAGCTGGTGAGTCGATTATGGCCCCCAGTTTGCAGTCATCTGTGAACTTGGTCAGCCATAGTCCTCCCGTGCTTGCCTGTACCTCAGAGAAGTATATACTGAACAGGAGGGGTCCCAGGACCGAGCCCTGTGGGACGCAACTTGTAACTGGTTTAGAGTCGGACATGACGCCCATGACTCTGACCATGGGTGTTCTATCCATGAGCCAGTTGGCCACCCATCTCGTGACATAGGGGTTAATGTTCAACCTGGTGAGCTTATCTATGATGCCAGAGTGTGGAATGGTGTCAAAGGCCTTAGTGAGGTCCAGATAGGCTGTGTGGACTACCTTTCCTTCATCTATGGCCTTGGTAACTGTTTCAAAGAAGTCAACTAGGTTTAGGAGGCAGGATCTGCCTTTAACAAAGCCAAATTGGGTAGAGTCTAGTGTCTGGGTGTTCCCAATGTCTCTGTTTATGAGTTCCATGATGATTCGCTCCATAGTTTTACAGACCAGGCTAGTCAGGTGTATAGAACGATGGTTCCCTGGTTCTGTTGTGGCACCACCTTTGTAGAGCGGGATGACTGTTGCTGTACACCATTCTTTGGGTACATAGCCTGTGGTAAGGCTGAGTCTGAACAGTGAATTTAGGTGAGGGTTTAGTTCCTTTCGGAGTTCGTGTGAGACGCAGCCTGGGACACCATCCAGTCCCATTGATGCTGTGTTCTTAGCTTTGGAGAGGGCTGTTTTTACCTGCGTGTCCATGATGTCTGGGGCTCTGCTCTTCTGGGATGGACACCGGCCCTTTTGGGGGTAGGGGGGTAAAGTTTGCACTGAACTTGTCAGCCAGTATTTTGGCAATGTCCGTTGGTTCAGTGTATTTTTTGCCATTTTGCATAGCTCAGAGCATATCTGAAAGTTACCACTTAGATTTTTGACATAGCTAAAGAAGGCTTTATGGTTATCTTTAGAGTCCTTGGAAATTTTTCTTTCGAAACTGGCCTTGGATGATTTTATGAGGGATCATAGTTTCTTGCTAATATTGATCAGTGATGCCTTTCCTTTTTGGGATTTAGCTCTATCATGTAGTAGTTTCCTCCTTCTGTTGTAAAGCTTATTTATGGCAGGGGACCACCAGACTGGTTTCCTTTTTTTGGAGGAGTGAATTTTGGTTTTACTTGGGATGGCTCGATCCATGCATCCCTGTAGATGCTCATAGAATGCACTTGTGAAGGATTCTGCGGTTTGGGCAGCATTATCCTTTAGCAAGGGGGCTATGAAACTTTCCACCTCTGTCTTAAGAAGTGTGAAGCTGACTTTTGAAAAGTTTTTCACAGTGGTTTCCTTGACTTGGGGTGGGGTCGGGATGTGGATGTCCAGTGTGATTAGTTTATGATCTGATCTTACCAGTGAGGGGTTTACCTCTGGTGTGGAGCACTGATCCCCCATGTTGGTAATGATCAGGTCCAGTATGTTGTCACCTCTTGTAGGCATGGTGACCAGCTGTTCCAGGGCATTTGAGTTTATAAACTCTAGAAAGCATTGGGCAAAGGAGTTTGTACTCGAGTAGTTAACCCAGTCAATGTTTGGGTAGTTGAAATCTCCCAATATCATGGTGTTAGGTAGGACCTTTGTATTTTCCAATGTTCTCAGGAATGCTGAGTGGGGGTCCTGAGACAAGGTAGTTGATCTGTAGCAGGCTATGATCTGAAAAGCAGCTTTGCCCACTAATAGTTGCACATGGATGGTCTCCAAGGCCTCGTGCTGTACTACTGACCTGAAGGCGTGGGCATCCTTTATGAAAATGGACACACCCCCTCCTTTTGTATTTTGGTCCGGGTTCTTGGGCCGAAAGGTATGGCATGAGTTGTAGCCTGGTAGTGCTGGGGTGCTCTCTGGAGCTTTGAACCAGATTTCTGTTACTGCACAGATATCTATTTGCTCCATGCTAAAGTGTGCCTCGAGTGCATGCATTTTGAGGTTTAGACTTCTGGCATTAAGTAGCATTTCCCTCAGTTTCTGGTTTCTTGTGTTGTTTATGGAGGTGGGTTTGCCTTTTGAGCCTTGCCTAAAAAAGGCACTATGGGGTGGCAAGAGCCTTGGCCAGTATTCAAAAGCCCAGGGGCGACAGGTGCAAGCCATCTCTGGCAAAGCAGCGTGGCTTGTCGAGCATGTCGTTCCAGGCTGACAGACACTGGATCCCCTTTGAATGACACCAATAGCTTAGCCAGTTGTTAAAACTGATAATTTTTTCTTCGTACTGTGGCATCATTCTTGGTGAGGTCAAGATGCTACTCAGGGTCAGGGTCATACCGGCCTGGGCTACATGATCAGAGAGCTCCTCTATGTCTCTTTTCATGTAGTCCAGGGAGGTACGTCTCAGGTTGTTCACACCAACATGTACAATGACAGAGTCATATTTGTAATTGTTTTGGAGTGACCTGAGTGCTTGTGTTATGTGGCTGATCCTGGCACCTGACAGGCAGCTTACAGTAACCTTCTCCTTGTTCAGTCTAGTGAGTGGGATGTCAGTGTGCCTGACAATAGAGTCACCTATTATTAGTGTATTGGGTGTGTTGTTGTGCCTTAAGGGCTGTGGTTGCATGGCAAACTGACTTTGTGAAGTATGTGATACGTGGTTGTTGTTTGAGGGTGGAAGTTGCTTGGATGTCTGCTTTGGAGGTCTCTGCTGCTTAGGCATATTTTTATTTAGAGCCTCCAAGTATGTTTTTGTGTATTTATGTGTGTTGTTTGCTGGTGCATGTGTGACTGTTTTATGTGAGACTGTAAGTGTGGTGCAAGTGTTTCCCTTCTCCTCCTGGCTGACTGTTCCAGTCAGGGGTTGAGAGAGCATGGCCTCCAGTTTGGCTGTATAGTTGCATCTCTCACATATATTTGTGTTTGTCGGAAGGAGGAGAGGGCTGTCCATGTACATGAGGCAATTGACTAGTTCTAAGGGAAAAATTGAAGAGCAGACTTCATGGAGCCTGGAATAGTTTAACCCTAAATCACAGAAACTCTAGAAAATTGGCATTTTAGAATTAGCTTAAGGCAGCAACAAAATGCAGAAAAATGATACTTAATCACTCCAATGTCTTTCTTTTGTCTCTCTGCTGCTGTAGAACTCTGCAGGGCACCAGGCAGGAGCTTGCTGAGCTGTATGCTAGCACAAAAACCTTGCAAATGCGGGTTTTATAGCAGGTAAATGAAAGAGATAGAAATTAGCCCAAAATGGCCAATAAACTACTAATTTCTGGGCTGAAACCACTCCTCCAGGGACAGATAGGCTGCTCAAAGTTTCCTCTCTCACAGTAAACAGAGAAACTTCCTTCTATCCAAGTAAGGTATGGGCAAACACAGAAACTTGTAACACAGCCCTAAATTCAGCACTGATTTGAAAACTGGACTAAACTAGCTTAGAAAGGTGGGAAACAAGTATATGTTTTTGTTTTTTTGTTTATTTCAGAAAATAAAGCAGATACAATCAACAACATTTTAAATCCACAGAAATGGCTATCACATTTGAGTGTGTAGCCTACAACAGTTAAACAGGTAATTTAAACACAAAAATGACTTTGTTAAAGTGCAGGCAGTAAAATAAGTACAATATGTAGCTGAAACAAGCTTTTTAAATCACAGAAACTCTAGAAAATTGGCATTTTAGGCAGAATTAGCTAAAGGCAGCAACAAAATGCAGAAAAATGATACTTAATCACTCCAAAGTCTCAGTTTACACCTGTCCGAGGGTAGGGAAACTGGTGGAGGTTGCAATCTTGTGTTGTAAAGTTTTTTTAGCATTTCAAAGTAGCAGACTGATGTTACTGATATCTATTATTTCAATAAGTTTACAAAATGTTGACATATTCAATATTTTATGCTTCAGCAGCCAGGTTCTTGACATTTGGCCTTTTGACTTTGACCTTTCTGCATTAGGTATTTTGGCATAAGGGATTTACTACTGTACTATACATTGAATAAGAGTCACATTAATAATCTCACCTATTATTTTTGTGGTCTGTTTATTAAATATACTTTGTATAACAGGATTTGATTCATGCATTCTATTGATTGCCTTAACTGGTTGTTTGTAGTGCTAATTGCCTTGTGGCCCAAGTCGTAGTATACAAAAGGAGACATATCTGTATGGCGTGATTCCAGCTCTGTAGAAATGACAATTTCTGGGGAAAGTGGAGCCTTATTATATGAAATTACACTTTTTCTTTTGTCATCTTTATAGAATATATAATGTCTTTAGTTATTATCCTAGGATTTCAAAGGATTTGGGGATGAAGAAGTTTCTTCCTTGGAATCTATGGTTGATAGCTGTTTAATTTTCTGTTTCTGTATAACATACCAGAGTGTGTTCTTCCCTCCTGAGACAAATGCATTTGTTTCACCTGTATGTTAATCTTAACAAAAGTTGCCTGCTCAGTCTATATTAGTAAGCTAGTATCTAGCATTTGTCATGTAACTGCTGCAGGAGACACTGATGTTTGTGTATGTGCTTACATCAATTTACTTACCACTAAAGACTATTACCATTCTTTGCATGAAAGCATTTATTCCATCACACATTGTTTTGGGGTTATTTCCCAGTAAAACATGTTTTCTAGGGTGCAATGTAATTTCCTCCCCATCAGTTGTGCCTGCTGGTTGATCTGGATCCTATTCTAGCATTGGCACCAGTACATCTGAAGTCTGATATATCTGTTCCAGAATTCAATGATTTCTGTTATAGAGTACTTGTAGTGAGGCTGCTAACATCTGCAATGGGACTGGATATTGCAGTACTACTACTATCCTTCTCCATTACCATCTGCTTCTTCCTACTCAGAGACACACAGTTTTGAGAGACAAGCATCTGTGCAGTACAAATCTCCTTCATCTTGGATTTCTGTACTTGATTTATAATTTGCTTTCTTTTTATATGTTTTCTTATATTTTTCTCGGTAGCACAAGCAGAAAATATGAGTAGCATTTTTGTTTAGAGAATGACTGGACTGCTTCAGGTACAAATTACATTTAATAAATGTAATTTTGATGAACAAAACAAGTGTTCTTAATCAAGAAGGAAAAAAGAGGGACAACGGAGCACAGACAGCATATTGTAGTGACCATCAATTCCTTCACTCTGAAAAAGTACTCCTTAATAGTGACGATGCTGGATCTTTGGAATGGTCTATAAGAGTGGGCAGTACAGTAAAAATCCATGATGTGTGACAAACAGATAGGAGATGAGAAGGAAGATAGAGATGAAGGGAAGCAGAAGGTTGACTTAAAAGGCAAAATAGAAAGGCTTATTGGTTGTTGTTACAAACAAATGTGATGTAATGCAATGCAATGCAAGTAGTGTGATGCAAGGCAACGTGTGTTTTTTATTAAACTTCATTCTAGTTTGCTATTCCGATTGTCTGCTTCGTACTGGATTTAGCAACGTGGGCAAAGGAAGTGAAGTTGTTGCAACAGTTTCTATGATTTGGATTTTTATGATTTGGATTTAGAAGTGAAGACTTCGCTATATGTTGGATGTTATATGGTCATGATTTACTAACCAGCATCGACTTATAGTGTACATTTATGCATTTTGTGAATTCTGTACTGCCCTGAGGCTCTAGCTCATTGAATTGGTTTGTTCAAGTGACTGTATATATACATTTGAGCTTTTGGAAGATTTGAATGAGGTTGTAACTGGACGTGTATAGATTCAAGCTCTGTGGGGTACGTTTTTTCTACATACTTTTGCACTTGGGATATACGTTTTTTGATATATATATATATATATATATATATATATATATATATATATATATATATATATATATATATATATAAATGTATGTGTGTGTATTGTTTTCCCCTCCCACCAACCTGTCACTTAGCATCTAGTAACCTTTCTGATACCACATTTGCTCCCCATGGGTAAGCTCCATTGCTCCCAAACAGGTAATCCAAGATATATCCCTTTGTTGGGTGGTGCCTGAATGCCTTTAACAGTCTGGTTTATGGTGGAATTCTAGGAGCCATGGGAAGAAGCACAAGAGGACCAGATGGAGAGCCATGTACTGGGTGCTAGGGGCCATCATTTTGCAATGTTACCAGCCAGAATCCCTATCCAGTGAGAGGGATGTGCAATAAAATAATGATGTCTGTAACTCCCTTTTATTAAACTGTTAAGCTGCAAGGCTCATCAGCAGAGGTCTATCTGGCAGTAGTACTCCCAGACTGTTAATTTAGGATAGGGGAGCTGGACACTGGCTGCTTCAGTCTGTCCCTTCTTGCTCACTACTAAAAGTAGTCCAAGCCAGTTCTCAAACTCTGGATGCCAACAGCAGAGACAGACACCCTGCCAATCAGGCTGGTCATGTTTTATATACTTATTGTAAGGTTACTTTTGAACAAAAAAATTTAAGCTACCTTCACGCTCATGTATTCCTTTCCAAATGACCCTAAAATGATGTTGTTTGTAAAATGATGTGGTCATTTACATAGCTGTCATCTCACAGCAAGAGGATGTGTGGTTTGATTCTCAGCTGGGGTGCCCTCGGTGCAGAGTCTGCATGTCCTCCTTGCGGTCACGTGGGTTTCCTCCAGGTACTCCTTTTTCCTCCCACATTCCAAAAGCATGCAGTAAGTGGATTGGACACATTAAATTGGAGTGTGTGCATGACTGAGTGGTGTGACTGAACTACCCTGGCAGGGCTAGCCACCCGGCGGTATAAACCTTGGCTTGAAATGATTGTCACTGCGGAAGTGACACCCCACCCCCATTAGCAAAATGGGAAAAGGGGTTGAGGATGGATGAATGGATGGATTTACATAGCTGTCATAAATGTCATCATATACATTTAATTATTTTTGGAGTTGAAATTCAAGACTCATCAATGCAACCATCAGAATAACCTTACTTCCATTTTGTTTGAAGGTGTACTGTTTTAACAGACACACACACACACACACACACACACACACACACACACACACACACACACACACACACACAAATAAGAGAATAAAACATTATAGATCTCAGAGCAGAATTTTCCATCTTTCTACTTATTGTGAACAAATTGGTAATATTAACATCCCTGGATTAGTTATCAGAACATGTCGTGTAGTATTTAACAAAGTAACATTCCTGTGTTATGTAAAAAAGATTTCAGGCCCATTAACTAGGGCACCAGGAAGTTTCATTTGTGAGTACAGTTTTGCAATAAAGATACAAGAAAAATATGAATAAATGATGTCAATTGCTACCTGAAACTGTTACATTAAGAAAACTACTGAGATGAAATTAATCTTGACTTTATACCATTTTCACAGTGGTTCTTTTTTTTGTTAATTTCCTGATTTCTTTTCCTTCTCCTTATTTTATCAGGTGTACCTTTTTCAACACTTGAAATAACTGCTAAACAATTATGTGCTTTGTGTCTACAAAGCACAAAACAAGTCTTATTGATCAAATGAAAAATAAATAAATAAAAAAAGCAAGCATGCCTCATCATATGGACGGGTGAAAAAGCAATATTGTGAAAAATAAGAGTTAACATGTTGCAACAGAGTATAGTTTACTGCACTCATAATTCTGTAACTTTATAAATAATTTACTTCCTGTTTTTACATCAGATGTCTGGGGAGGCTTGAATGCCAGAATTTTAGCCTGGCAGCTAGCTGAATAACCACAGATGAAACTATAGGAGTAATAAATTGTGTTTTATTTTGCTGCCTCTGGACTAAGACGTGTGTTAGAGTGCATGCGCACAAAATTATTATAGCCATTTGCTTTGCGTGGACTAAGAGAAGGAATGAAAGACAAGATAAAGTGGCAGACTGCTGAGATTCTTTTATGTTCTCATTGTTACCAAATGCCCTAGTCTTCCTGCATATGAAATGAACTGTAGTAACCTCATAAATTACCACCCATCTAAAAGGGCTCTTGCTGTTAGGAATGCCTCTGAATATGAAATCCCATCACCCTTTTGAAAGTAAACTACAGACAGCCGTATAATTAACACGTGTTGAAATGCTTACTTCATCACAAAACAATCCATAGCTGAGTGCCCTGCATTATTGTTAAAGCTCCTCAAATTTCAATTTGTACCTTTAGTCAGTGTAGGGCCCTCAATACACTGCTGAAATGAATGGCATGCCAGTCCATTGCTTTTTACGTGATATTTTTCACTCTGCAGCAGGTCACTAGCCAGTGTGTCGACAGGGTATCTGTTGTACTTATTAATCACAGATTGTTAGTGACAGTTTATAGCAATTCTACATAAACTACTTACCTTAAATTCGAATACTGATAAAGGACCTTATCTGCTGTTAGTCTTATTTTGCTATGACATGCTACAAGACTGAATATGTAGCAATGGCCCTGCCTTTAAAACTCTTTGCTGCACATTAATCAATCACCAATTGCATGCTGCAGGTGGAAATACATGTATCACCTTCCCAACTCAGCAGTGATGTAGCGCATAACTTCACTCCTTCAGTAACCAATGTTTTCCTCCACTGTTTTATGAATACATTCTCATCTCAATGAAGGCAAAGAGATTTTTTGCAGAAAAATCATTTACAAATAATGTGATCTGTATCGTAATTTACTTTTGAATTGTGTAAAGCAACAAGTTATCAAACATTATATAAATGGTAATATATACAAAATAAGATGAATCCAAGGGTCACATAAGAACAAAGTAGTCCAGTTTCTCAAAAAATATGCTTTATTTATAAAAATGTGTGTTTCAATGTTGAGCATTCTGAAAACATTTGTTAGTATATATATTAAACAAATTGGGATTTTGAGGGTTTAAAATTTTGTCAAGCACATAAATATACTCTTTCACATGGACACTTAGACATTATTAGCAGTTAATTCAGTTATATAAATTATTATTAATAAATAAATATTACTTATGTATACCTGTTATAAAAATAATGTCAAATAAACAGGAAAATTTAAATAGTGTGTTATACTTAGTCACTTGCCAGTATGCATATAATTTCAAGTACACATTCTGGAACGATATTTCTGTTTGACCAGCAAAAAGAAATGTTCATAGTATAAGGTTTTCTATCTCTTTTCCAGAAAAAAAAAAAGGTTCAAGTTACAGTTTATTCTGAGTCTTCAGCCAGTCTCTATGTTCATTTTGCATTCAGCTGTGCAAATGTACCAAAAAGTTTATCCCAGTGGGTAAAGTACGGAGCATAATTTGATCTGAATTTCATGTGGTGCAAATCATGATGTGGAGCCCCTCCATACAGTCCAAATGGTACTAGTCTGTGTATGGACCAGGGAAAGTCATACCCTGAATGATCTTCTACTGACAACCAGATGTTGACAATGAAGAAGATGGTCTCTGTCAGAGGATGGCATTTCAGCAACATTGGATTGATGGCAGCAAAGAAACCTAGTGAGAGAGTCTCCCATGCACTGGAATGTTCTGTGGTAAGTGCGAATGTAGCCGTATACTTGTGATGAGCTTTGTGAAATGCCTTGTAAAGCCATGGAATCTTATGATGCAGCAAATGCCAGATGAAGTACTGCATATCAAAAAGGAGCAGACAGCCGATGACATCAAAGATGACTTCTCTGAGCTCTGGAGCAGTAGGAGGGAAGTTCATTGGTCTCCAGTACCAGTGAGCTACAGTTACTGGAAAGATGAAGACAATGTGATTATAAACAGTTTGAACTAAACAGGCAGCCATCATTTCTGCTGTAGGGTTGCTCTGAGACTGGATCTTATACTTTCTCAAATATGGTAGTTTTATTGTTAGAAGGTCCAGAGTAATAAATGGCAAGCAGAAAGACATATAAACAACAAATGAAAACAACACTGGGAAGAAAGGTGATGTAAGCCAGTCATGTTGGTTTCTCATGAAGTTCCAGAGAGGTTGCAGGATTTGTTCTTCTTGCACAGTGTCCATGCTGTACACGTGCTTCTTCAGAACAGCAGTGCAGTTCATACTTCTAGTTCTTTGCAAGCACTTCCCTGCTAACCTGCCGAAGCACTTTATAATGATTTTTGCTCCGCCCTCCGCCTCTTAACATTACGGGAAATTCCAAAAAGGGAACGTCAGCTTTTTTTTTCCTTTTTTGTTTTCCATTTCTGTGCAGAGGTTAACACAATGCACTTTTCTTAAGGTATGCCAAAGCTCATTTTGCAAAGAAACATATTTCCTGCTAAACGCAACTGGCATGTTTGTCATTAAGATAAGGATTACAGTATGAAAAAAAAATCCTTACTGTTACATGTTTCCTTTCATCTGCTGTTTACATTTTGCATTTTTGGCTAGTGATGCAATGAACTGACACCTAGTGGAGCTTTCATATATTTTTATTTTCTTTCTACAGAAAGAACGTGTGTGTGTGTGTGTGTGTGTGTGTGTGTGTGTGTGTGTGTGTGTGTGTGTGTGTGTGTGTGTGTGTGTGTGTGTGTGTGTGTGTGTGGGTGTGTGTGTGCGCACGCGCGTGTGTGTGGGTGTGTGTGTGTGTGTGTGTGTGTGTGTATTTGTTTCTGTGAACTTTTCATTTAAATATTTATTGGCAATTTACTGTGAATATTAAATGTTTTGTTTGTAATATGTTTGTATAGGTACATTGATACTAGTGTACGTATAAGATATGTGCTAAAGTAATACTCCTGCACTAAGACCTTTTATACTTCCAAGCCTTTTTTCTGAGAGTGTCGAGCATGCTAGCAAGTGTGTGTGTGTGTGTGTGTGTGTGTGTGTGTGTGTGTGTGTGTGTGTGTGTGTGTGTGTGTGTCATAGTCCATTTTCTTAACTATATCACATAAAATACAAAATGGTTGATCTTCAGATGAGCCTTTAGACTTTAGTAGTCAGTAAATGAAAATATTTCAATGTTCAAGATATGTAGTACTTCCAAATCTCCACTCTTCAGAACACAAATGGTATTATATGAGATTTATAGTGTGGGAACACAGTGCATAGAGCTAATATGTAGGAAAAAATGGAAAATGCATACATGTGATTTACATATAGCACATCAGGTGAGTTGCAGCAATATGTTACTGTTCCCAGCGTGCAGTGTGCTATACATGTGCTGAATGACTACTGATAAAACTTGGAAATAATCATACTGTGAACCAAGTCTGTCTTGTGGCAATATTACATGCTATTAGAGAGGTCTTCTAACCACCTGGAAGCCAGTATGCTAACATGTCAGCATAAATGCTGAAGCACACATTGGTAGTACTCCTTGTACAAACCAAACCACCCTAAAGCATTTTCAGGCTCATATCCATGCATGTGTCAGAGCAAATGCGTATACACAGGAAATAGATTTAGAAGTATCTCTATATATGTATGCATCTAAGTGCAGAGAACAAGTCCAAACAAAAGTGTAGCCAAATCTGCAATGTGACATGCAGCCACTGGTAGCAATGCACAAATGTTTCATAGTTTTACTGATGAGCTAGTGTGGGCTGTATCTCCTTCTCTACACTCCAACAGGAAAAACAGCAATGCAGTCCATGAGTTAAAAGCTCTAATTAGATGTAAATGAGGGCTGCTATAAAGGAATTTGAAAGATGGAAAATGTTGATCAAATATTCTATGCTTTGCACTCCCTAGTCCTCTGTACTAGTGAAGACAAGTATGTACACAGAGTTACAGCCCTTTCCTTGTTACTGTGTAGTGCAGCAGAATAACAAACAAGTGTGTGTGTATGATCTTTGTGTACATTCATGCATGCATGTGTGTGTTATATCACTTTGTATTAGTTAAATATCTCTCACCCTCCCCTCCATCCTGTAGTAGTATGTGTTAAGGTTACATTAAATACATAAAATGCACATTGAGTGCATACCTGTCATACATTCAGATTTCCTATAATGCAGGGATATCCAGGCTATGATACAGGGTCTCTACTTCGATGCTACTTTGCATAGGTGATAACAAAGATGATATAAAGCAGGACAAATAGAGTCCAAATCTGTCTGTCTTGTCATACTGTTATATCCTCTCAAACTGCATATTTTACACTTTTAATCCATGTATGTTTCTTGGTGTACAGCTGAAATGAATGGTGTATAAATCTATTCAGCTATACAACATATACTTAACTTGATAACCCATTAAATGTACTGATAGGTGAAAAATTTTGTTTATGAATCACTCTGTGGCTGGTACAAATCCCTGAATGAGCTGCTATTCCTTAAATAAAAACATTTTAAAATGACTATAAAGTGATCCAGTGGCCCAGATGTGTGACTGAGACAATTCTCAGTAAAGATCTGATGAACAACTACCTCTAGGTGAATGCATTAAACAGGCGATTTGTGAAAGCAATTTTCTCATTTGACTTGCACTTTTGGGTCCTAACTGATAGAAATAATAGGGAAGAGACATTAATGAAAACGGATACTCCAAAAGGAATGCTGCTCCAACACCTCTGGTCATAGTACACAAAGACCAATGCACTGCAAGTAAAAAACAATGTTTATTATCCACAAAGACTCATGATTCACTATTGCTTAGCACACACAAGTTTAAAACATCTGCATGAACTTTAGTCCCAACTACCCTTGAGACTTCCTCAGAACAACAACAAAAAATATAATTAATAAAGTTGAATGGTATGAATTCAACCAATAAAATATTTCAGCAGGATAACATCTAACAAGCAAGTCAAGATAAAACGTAATTGTTAAATATAAATTTAAAAAGGTTTATTAAAATATTTAACGGATTAAAACATTAAATCCATTAAATACCAACCTACATCAAACAAAACCACTACACACATACTGAGGGACAACATCCACCACAACCTTACTGTGGTGGTAATTCATTCTTACTGTGATCCTATTTTTTTTTTTAATGAATGAAAATTATACTTATTATGCACCAAAGCATATACATGACTGTGGTGGTGGTGCTGCGGTAGCGTTGTCGCCTCACAGTTAGACATTGCCCATTCGATCCTCAGTTAGAGCGTCTTCTGTGTGGCGACATGCGTGAATAGGCGTTCCTTCATGGAAGGTTGTGCATTAGGCCCCGCAAGCCAGCACGTAAAACTCTACTGCCAATCATTAGCGGACCGGACTTCCGCTGTGGCGACCCCTAACTGGGAAAAATTGAAAGACACAAACAAACATGCACCAATGCATATACATATATATATATATATATATATATATATATATATATATATATATATATATATATGTATACAAATTAATATTTAAACAGCCACAAACACTACTATACTCCAAATGCCCTTGTCTAAATGAGCCAAGGTTCCAACAGTCAGTAGTAAGTAAAAGAACTCAGGCAAGGCTTCCAGCTTCCATCTTAAAACATTTATTAAAAAATACACACACACTGTAAAGTAATAAAAAAAACAAAAAAAAAAAAAACAAAACAACACACACAAAGATGTTATTGCAGGTGCGCAAGCCCCCCGCACCTCCATGTGGGGGGTTGCACAACTATACCAACTCCGAGATCACACTACACCAACAATACAGCACAGAATGGCAATTATTCCTATTCCCTGCTGTAGTGCAATAACATCTTTGTGTGTGTGTTTTTTTTAATTACTTTACAGTGATTGCGCATGTGAAATATCGACCATATGGTCTCGACCATATGGTGTTCGGTATTTCACATGCTCAATCTTTTCATAGGTAACCTTATATACATATGTTCTTATGTCTATATGCTTTTAGGCTAACAAAATGGTTTTATATAAAAATTTTGGGTCTCAGATTATTGGTATTTTTTATTTAATTATGGTGTTATAAGTATGTTGTTACATATATTTATATATTTATATATATGCATAGGTATTTACACTTTTTACCTAGGAATGCAATTGGTATATGCCTTTAGAGTAAGTGTATGATTTACTGATCACGTGACTAATGATGTATTTAAAGACTGGGATCAGAGTAATCTTTATTAACACCTGAAGAAGCATTTTGCGAAAGCACTTGTGTGTACTTTTTAATAAATGTTTTAAGTTGGAAGCTGGAAGACTTGCCTGAGTCCTTTTGCTTACATATAAATTAATATGTTTGATTTTATAAAAAGTGTAAAATCAAGATATAATCATAGTTTTGCTGCCTGTAACTTAACAACTCTCACTATAGATACAGAATCATTAATACCGGGAAACACAGTGGCATTTCATTTTAACTACCAATACAGTTCTCTGTACTCTGTTCTTGTCTCCCAGATACCACCCCATAGGATCATATGGGATTATTTCCAGGACACCAACTGGAAATTTTTTAAAACTTGTACACCTAACTGAATGTTTCTAAAGGACACTATTTGAATTACCCTTTTGAATGTCATAGCAGTGGTAGTAAATCCATTTCTTCAAAGTTCTTTTCATCTTCCCTGTGTACAAAGCTGGGCAGGTAACACATCTTGCTATATACACTAGACCACTACTATTAGAATTCCCATATAATACTATAACTTTTTGCTTGTGCACATTTTGCAAAATAATCTCATCCTCTTTTATAATGTATTCACAGTGCCCAATTCTACCACATTTTTTGGTACCTCATTTGGTTCCCCCATTGTGACTGGGGCTGCCCATAATTTCCTTGTCTCTCAAGAGATTTTTTGAAGTTAGCAAGTGTCTTATAAACAAAATTAGGTGTGTCACCCAATAGTCTATACAGGGACTCATGGCCCCTAAAAATCCTCCAATTATTTCTAACAAGATTTTCTCATTTTTTCAATACCTGTAAAATAAAGCAGGACAAATAATTTTTTGAATTTGTTTTTATGCACTGTATTGTCTATGTCTTTTATGTTATCTGTATCATTAATTTCTTAAATATCTTTTGTTAAATCCTATAAGCTTTGTTCTAATAGGGGCATGTATTTCATCCCCTAGCTATTTATAATCTCACATCTTAACTTTTTAACCATGATTAGTGGGTAATCTCTTTCAAAGAAGATTTTTTTTGTATTCTATCCACCTCTGGTAATAATCTCTCCTTATTAGATGTCATTCTTGTGACTAATAAAACTGACCCTTCACTAAGTTGTATTTAAAGTAAAATGGATGAAAACTATTAAAATTTAAGTATGCATTTAAAAATGTAGGTTTCCAATAAATACATGACTCAAAGCCATCCTTTCCTTTATAAACTGTTGAATCCAAATAATTTATACTTTCAGAATTAAATGCATAAGTAAACTTTAAAAAAAACAAGTTATATTATTAATATAATTCATAAATTGATGTAAGGTTTTAAGGGTGCTATGCCAAATAATGAAAAGGTGATCTAAAAATCTTAAATAGATTTTACAAAAAAAAAAAAAAAAAAAAAAAAAACTTTGAAGGCATAGATGTTTTAATTCCCATGACAACATTACAAGATTTTCTTAATATGGTGCACAAGGAACCCCCATGGCAACTCCTTTAACCTGTTTATATGTCTCCACTTCAAAACAAATAAAATTATTGGACAAAACTAATTCCATCAAACTTGTCAGTAAAAAAATCTCATTATGTTTCAAAAACTCAAAATTAGTAAGGGCATCATTGAACATCTCAAGTCATTCATCCTTAGGAATGCATGTGAAAAGGATGATCATGTCAATGGTTATAAACTATAAATCTTTTGCGCACCACAATTCCTGATTAATATGTCCTTAAAAACTCCAATGAATCTCTTAAAATATTCATCACTGTACGAATGAATTAATTGTTAGGTTAGTTTAATGGTTTTTGACCACTGCACTAAGGGCTGTGGTAGATGTTGTCTCTCAGTACACGTGTAGAGGGTTTTTTTTATGCAGGTTGGTATTTAATTTATTCAAAGTTTTAATTGAGTATTTTAGCAAACCTTTTTACATTCATATTTCTTTTGTTATTTGTATTTAACAATTATTGACATTTTTTATTTTTTTATCTTGACTTGCTTGTTAGGTGTTATCCTGCTGAAATATTTTTATTGGTTCAATTCATACATGTGACCTAAATTAATTATTTATTTGGTTGAAAAAAAACTCTTTTTAAAACAGTTTTTTTTATTATGCTGTGTGAGTTATGTTGTTGTGAGGGAGAGTCATCTCTTCCTCTTCTGTGGAGGGCTTCTGCTTATGTGCACTGCATTGCAAGGCTGTGATGTGCATGGGGATTTGGTCCAGCCAGCCTCTAGAAAAGTGAAAGCACTTATTTTTCATAGTAAAACATCTCCTTGTATGATTCATGCCAGCAGTATAATGATATATGTTTGTAATGAGTTCATTCTAGGATGTAATTTACAATTATTATGTTTCTGATAAGGATTCCTTCTTTTATTCACTATCTGACTGGATATTTTCATTAACTGCATAAAACACCTAGTATCCTAAAACCAATGAGACTACTTTTATGTTTTCCCTTCAAGTGCTAAAATTTCTGAAGTTATAATCAATTCAAAACTTTTTAGGGCAGTAGTGGCAAAACTGGGCTGTGGTAAATGTAGGCAAGTCTCAGGAAGTTGGTAAGTTCTGTACAGAGGTAAATGATGACAAGTACTTTTTATTTTACAATCATTAAATAAAAAGAAAGACCACTAAAATGTATAAAACAAGAGTGCCATCTTAAGTGTTAGTACCCATAAGCCTTATTTGCATGTGGGTGTCACATTGTTCTACCCCGAACTGTCATCTGTATTTTGCCATCATATAGTAGGTCTGTGATAGATCTGAATGAACCTGGACATCAAATGGTGTCAGAACAGGAATAATTAGTACTTGTGTATTTGACTTTATTTGTTGGGTGAGAGAGTTGTACAAATACTCCTCTTAAATAGCTGTGAGGCACAATCCTCCGTCACGCTTCTACAGTGAGCTGAAACTGAGGCAAAGAAACTGGGCAACAAACTAGACCACAGATGAAATTAAAAAAAAAACTAATAGAAATAAAAACTTTAGGCAAAATAATCAAGGCAAAAAAATGAAAAATTACATAATGAGCAATACAACAAAGGCAAATGGTAATAAATGACTGAGATAATTAAAACAACAAAATAAGCAATCATTTCAAAAAGATAAAACAACAGACTAATAAATAAAAAAAACACACCAAAATTATGCATAAATGAAATATCAAAACTGAACTATGGACTTACTCTTCAGTTACAATGGGAAACTGTTTGTCTTCACATACCAGATGCACCTCACCCACCATCTTTTTGGAGTTCTGACACAATCCATCATAGGGATGATGGCGAGAGTTGACATAATGGTTAAGGTACGTTAAGGTACAGGGTTCAGTTTTAACTTCTGATCATTGGCTAAGCCTGTAATAGTCTGCAGAATAATAGCCTAGTATTTAGATATGAACCTACAGCATACATCTATCCACTTAGACCATCAGCAACATTGGTTCTCCACAGTAGTTTGGCAGAAAATTGGAAACATTGTTTATAGAAATTCCAATACTGCAACGACTTTAGTAGAAAAAGTACAAGGGTGCAAGTCACTATTTTTTTCCACTTTACTGAACATGATAATCTTTGAAATTTGGGGGTCTTGAGTTGCTTGCCTTTTCTATAAATTTGTCTTTGGTTTCTTCTCCCATTGTCATCTTATATGCTTGCACTAGTGAGCACTAGAGGATCAGTAAGTAAGTTCCTCCCCTTTGACTGCATTTTCTTTACTCCTTTAAAGATCTTGGACAAGATGGATAATCAGCCTGCTTTTCTCACCTCTGTTGTCAGCCGTTTAGCATTAAGTCTCTTATGGCAATGTTCAAACTGCTTTATGCTCACAGATAATGAGGTTGTACTCAACACTAATAATTACATTTGTGAGAGGTGTAAATACCTAACTAACTGTGAGGCGTCTTTCTCACATATAAACTTTCCCTGTGAAAATCATACGTCTGCCACAATGCTTCTCTGATTGTACCAAAATGTCTTATGTTGGGGATATAAAACAATTATTTCTAGAGCCTTCTAGAAAAAAGAAAATTAAGTCTCAGCAAAAATCACTTTGAACCATAGCAGCAATAAATATGTTTTTGTGACTGGTGACACTATTGTCATACTCATTGCGTCATAACTCATAAAGCTGGGCAAGCAGAGATTTACAGGGAGTTTCTTTCAGGTGCCAGGATCTCTGACATTAGAAGACCCATAAGGACCCTAACTCTTGCTCAGTATTACTATGATATGGTAGCAGTGCATGTGGGAGTGAATGACTTGGCATGTAGAACACTGAGGGTTATGCATAGAGACATGTCAGAACTTTCCAGATGTGGTACAGATGCAGGAAGCCACTTGTTCTGAGTGGAATCCTTCTTTACCCTTGAATATTACCTAGATACAAAGAAAATATAATCAGCTTCAATGATTCGTTAAATAGCTGCTGTGATTCCGGGGGAATCTTGTATGGGTCAGAATGGGATGAGATGCTTGACAGTCTGGCTTGTTTCACTAAGGATGGTCTGCACCTCTCATTTCAGGGCTTTTGCATACTGGCTAAAGCCTTTGTTGTCCCCCCAAAGGCACAGTCTTGTTGATGGAAATTCCAGCATAACTAATACATCATTCCCAAAACCAGACTGATTTAAGATGGTTGTCCTTAATGCCAGAAGTCTACACAATGAATTGCCTGATCTTGAGGCACTCCTACATTTAGAAAACATACAGTACATGTCTGTGTTGTTACTGAAACTTGATTTAAATATGACAGCACTCCCTGTATACCAGGTTTGTGCATTTCATGCTGTCAGGCCAAATTGCAATTGTGATGGAGTCTCCATATTTGTCAGTGAACATATTACTTGCAGGCAGATCAGTAGGGACTGCCAACTGAACTCATTAACTTAAAGATCATTCTAGACAGGATTAATTATCAACTAATAGCATCTTCACATCCTGATGACAATGTAAAATTCCACAGTGTTCTTAATTATCTCTCTTTAAGCAAAAACTCCCTTATTTTGGGTGATTTTAATTACCCTTCAGTAAACTGGGACACTGATACGTCCAGTGTAGGATACACCCACAATTCCTAGACTTAGAAAAAATTCCCTCGTACAGCTGGTATATAAACTTACTAGAGGGTACACCATTCTTGACCTGATTCTTACAAATGTGGGTGCATTGTGCACTACTCCTCCTCTATCATCTCCCTCCCCAGTTAAATCTCACTATAAAGTTTTACCTTCTCCTTTAAATTCCCCAAAACCTCTAATATTAAGCACCACTGAATCTAAGGACTACAAACATCCTAACCTTAAACTACTATGTGCCAAAATATCAAAATGCATTTATGACTTCACCTACCCAGACCTAAATAGAGCAGAAAGATTCACTAAAGAATTCTACATCCATTTAAAAATGCATAGAGTTAGTATTTCTTACCAGAGCTGGGCATCATGGGAAATTAAAAAAAAAAATGCTCTACTACCATAAATAAACTATACAATAAAGCAAATAAACTCATTAAATTATTTACTAAATCAGAATTCCAGCTCTCCAAAGATAATAGCAAAAGCCTAACAAAAAAAGCTAAAGAGCACTGTCAGATCTATTAAGGGAGTCAATGAACTTAGGCTGGCCTCTAAAACCAAAGATAATTATAAATACTTCTTTAGCTATATTGAAAAACTAAAAACAATACCCTACATTACTCACAAGTTATTCATTATGGGGCTACCTATTCTGATCCAGCTCACATGGCCAATATTCTTCTGAACAAACTCAGTGCCATTTTACCCTGAGACATCTATCTACTAAAAGCCCTGAAATATCATATTCCCGTAGTCTATCAATTAGATCTAAAGATCATTTACTAAATGTGCTAATCAAGACTGAAACTACTTTGTCAATGGAACTTGATAATATCCCTGGTTGCTTGATTAATAGTGTTAAAGTGTTAAACATGCCCTTGCGGACACATTCCTCATATTGTTTAACATAAGTTTAACTACTAGGTTTGTCTTGGAAGAGTGACACACTGCAATGGTGATGCCCCTCTATAAGAGTGGCCTTATAACTGACCCCAGTAATTACAGACTATCCCCACCTGCAATGCCATGGAATATAATATAACTGACCTCATGAACTGTGATATCAAGAATCTTGTTAAACTTACCCCCCAACTGTTTGGTTTTGTGAATGGTAGAGCCTGTCCATACCAGTCTGGTACATTTTATTGAATGGCTTACAGAGGCTGTAACTGGTCTGGTACAATTGACTGAATGGGTTACAGAGGCTGTAAGCAGTCTGGTACATTTTATTGAATGGGTTATAGAGGCTGTAACCAGTCTGGTACATTTTATTGAATGGGTTACAGAGGCTGTAACTAGTCTGGTACATTTTATTGAATGGGTTACACAGGCTGTAACCAGTCTGGTACATTTTATTGAATGGGATACAGAGGCTGTAACCAGTCTGGTACATTTTATCGAATGGCTTACAGAGTCTGTAACCAGTCTGATACATTTTATTGAATGGGTTACACAGGCTGTAACCAGTCTGGTACACTTTATTGAATGGGTTACAGAGGCTGTAACCAGTCTGGTACATTTTATTGAATGGGTTACAGAGGCTGTAACCAGTCTGGTACATTTTATTGAATGGGTTACAGAGACTGTAACCAGTCTGGTACATTTTATTGAATGGGTTACACAGGCTGTAACCAGTCTGGTACATGTTATTAAATGGCTTACAGAGGCTGTAACCAGTCTGGTATATGTTATTGAATGGCTTACATAGGCTGTAACCAGTCTGGTGCAATTTATTGAATGGCTTACAGAGGCTGTAACCAGTCTGGTACATTTTAATGAATGGCTTACAGAGGCTGTAACCAGTCTGGTACATTTTACTGAATGGGATACAGAGGCTGTAACCAGTCTGGTACATTTTATTGAATGGCTTACAGAGGCTGTAACCAGTCTGATACATTTTATTGAATGGGTTACACAGGCTGTAACCAGTCTGGTACACTTTATTGAATGGGTTACAGAGGCTGTAACCAGTCTGGTACATTTTATTGAATGGGTTACAGAGGCTGTAACCAGTCTGGTACATTTTATTGAATGGGTTACAGAGGCTGTAACCAGCCTGGTACATTTTATTGAATGGGTTACACAGGCTGTAACCAGTCTGGTACATGTTATCAAATGGCTTGCAGAGGCTGTAACCAGTCTGGTATATGTTATTGAATGGCTTACATAGGCTGTAACCAGTCTGGTACATTTTATTGAATGGCTTACAGAGGCTGTAACCAGTCTGGTACATTTTAATGAATGGCTTACAGAGGCTGTAACCAGTCTGGCACATTTTATTGAATGGGTCACAGAGGCTGTAACCAGTCTTGTACATTTTACTGAATGGGTTACAGAGGCTGTAACCAGTCCGGTACATTTTACTGAATGGGTTACAGAGGCTGTAACCAGTCTGGTACATTTTACTGAATGGGTTACAGAGGCTGTAACCAGTCCAGTACATTCTATTGAATGGGTTGCAGAGGCTATAGATGATGGCCATGCAGTGCATGCAGAGTATCTTGACTTGGCTAAAGCTTTTGATATCATTCCTCATCCTGTAATCATTAAAAAAGCTAAATGCTGCAAAAATCAACCCTTATGAGGTAAGGTGGATAGCAAACTGGCTGAAAGACAGAACTTACACAGTGTATCAGTTGTGATGCTGTACCTCAGGGCTCAGTGTTGGGACCTCTCCTTTTTGGTATTCCCTTTTCAGACCTCCAAACAGGAAGCCAAGAACTCTGGATAACAAATTTTGCAGATGACTGCAAACTGTAGGTTGTTCTTAAGTCAACCTATGACACTCAAACCCTCGAGAATGAGCTAGCCTTAATAAACTCTTGATTTACTACAAATGGGCTAAAAATAAATGCTAAAAGCAGTAATACCTCCACTTTTAGCATACTGTCTCTCCTCTCACCATACTGTCTAGACAACACTCCTGTTCAAAATGAAAATGTAATAAATTCTGTCTAACTTACCATGACATTAAGGCCCAATCGTCCTTGACCTATTGTTTCTCCTCAAGTTCATTATTAACAACAATATTAGAACACAGACCTAAATCTTTGCCAACAGACAATTATTTGTAACCCAGCGCCTTCCGCATCACAGGAATAAATGTCCCCCTGCATGTGTGACTCTGTAGCTTTCTTTAATAAGGTGACTGAATGGGTATCCACACATTTATTCCTGGATTGACCGGACTGTCTCTGCTTGAGAAAGGGGGTGCTGCCTGAGGGAGGAAGAGTACTAGCAAGGCAAGAATAGCTATAATACTCCATGGCCTTGGAACATTGATACATCTCTGAATCTATAAAGGCATTAAAGGCATTTAATGCATTTCAGTATGCTAATAAGCAGCAAACTGATATACTTGTTCTTGAGGCAGAATTACACAGTACTATGACCCAAAATAGAACTCGCTACAAAGTCACAGTTTGTTTTCACTTGGAATCAGGGGCCACACAAGTTTATTGACACTTTATATGACGGAACTAAGACAAAAAAATGTAAGTTTGGAGAACTGTATAATTCATATGAGTTGTTGCTGAGAGACATAATTCTCTTTGGAGTAGAAAGAAACAAAAGAGAAACAGACTTTTGTCAGAATATGAGCCAACTCTTGCGGAAGCTATGAATGTGTGCAGCGCAGCAACATTAACTAGCTTTAAATTAAGATATTAAATTAGGATCTTGATGCATGCAGAATTATAACTAATCAGTTAGCAGTTAAAATAAGCAGAACACATCCGTGGGGATACAGTATAATGTAAAAAAAAGTTATTTAACCCATGTTGCAGTAAAGAGGACCAGCAATTGTCTTGGTCAGGATGACACAGTTTAAAAGGAAAAACATTCAACTGAGCAGATGCCATGTTATTCAAGGCGTGGTTATGTGCCTAATAAGAAGCTGAATTCACCTGTTGTTAATATAGAATGAATACGCTCTGGACAAGAAAAAAAGAAGGCCAAAGGAAAGTTTTTTCAACTGCTTAATGCAGATGTAATTGATGACTGCAGTGTCACTGATGCAAGTGTTTCTGGGCTGAGAACGAAGTTATTTGTGAATGGAGTTGTCCATATTGTACATATTATTCACAAAGAAGATAAATACAACTGTACTGTCATGTAAATATAGTAGAGTAAAACAACTGAATTTAAATGGTAACATTCTTACATTTAAGTCTGATACTAATACAGAATTATTGTCTTAATTGCGAGTGCATTCATATACCTGGGCTGAAGGGCACTGTAAGTATAAAGCTATGCTACTGACTTACTTGAACTACAGATTGGCACAACTGTATCACAAGGAGTTGTATTTATAAAAACAAACAAAAACACTGTTTACTTCAAATTGTGTGGATATAACAATCAGATATATTTGGTAAAATGGGCTGTGAGTATTTGTGCATGATTAAATGAATGCACAACATGCAGTATTAGTTCTTGTGCACTAGATGGCAATGTTCAGTCAAACAAGATCATCACTCAATCACCGAGGTGATCTCTTGCATGTTTGTGAAGTAATCCACACATAGTTGTACAGCAATTGATTCAGAGATTAGTCAAGGCAGTAGTTCCCTGATTCTTAAATCAGATGTTTTTTACATTCATACAGAACATTTTACAAAGCCAAGTAAGAATAATTCTTGGAAGACTGATGCTGTATAACTCATTTCAGACAAATATGATGTGTAATGCTTTAATTAATATCACTGGACAAGGTGACTACTTTATAGTACCAGTTGGAGAGATGAAATCAGCAAGAAAGGCTGAGTAGTATTGCTTTTATTGAATTCATCCTAAAGGGGCTTGAAGGGAGAGTTGAAATCAGCAAGAAAAGGAGTATTATTGTTGGAACTGAATTCATCCTCAAGGTCTCTCAATGGAGAAATTAAATCATCAAGAAAAGGAAAGTATAGCTAGATCTGAATTCATCCTCAAGGGGATCTGAATGGTCAGATAAAATCAGCAAGGAAAGATGAGTAGTTATTGCTGGAACCAAATTCATCCTTCACGTAATGAGCCCTGCTTTCACAAGTATCACCAAGGTAGCACTGATACATTGAGTGCATTTTATATATCTCAGAGAAAGGTGGGGTCAAAAAACTAAAAAAAAGGAAAAAAAATAAGAGTGGGTGCACTGCTCCTGGTGTATGCACTGGTGTCAGGGCTAGGGAAAAAAAAGCAGCATAGAATCCTCAGGACATAGAAACATTTCTACCTTTGGATTAGGCCCTAATCATGGGGAGGTTGGCACCCATTTGGTTAAAGAAAATAGTAATCCTAAAAAAAAAAAAAACTGGTAACATTCTTCCCCCAAAAACTGACAGGCTAAGCAAGAGGCATAGAGAAAATAAAGTGGACTGCTGAGTATTGGATGACGTGGTGGTGCAGCGGTAGCATTGTTGGGGGACAGCCATGGGCACCTCCTGTGCCAACTCGTATGCAAATTTGGTTCTTGCCCAATGGGAAGAAGATGTCTTATTTAAGAATGGGAACGTTTTTTTATTTTTTATTCCCGTTTTTTGGACAATGTTTTTCTGCTATGGGAAGGCACTATAGATACATTGAAGGATTTTGTTTCCTATTTGGACTCTACAACTAGTTTGTTAAGGTTTTATGTACAATATTCTTATACTGATATTGACTTTCTAGGCATCAAAAGTGAATGTGATCTGAATAATGGTCTCAATACCAAGGTATTCCGTAAAGCATGTTGGAAAAATGGTGTGTTGGCTAAAGACAGTATGCATCCGGGATATGTTTTTAAAAATATTATAAAAGGGCAGGCACTCGGGATATTTAGGCTTTGTACAGATGATTTGACATTGCATAAAGAGATGGGAGAGCTTACCTGTAGACTTGTTTCTAGAGATTACAATTCTGAAGTAGTGGATGAAGTGATTTCAGAATACCCTGCGTTCTAGGGAGCATAGAGCTGCACCCTGGTTCTCTGTTCAAGAAAAAGGAAATAGATTGACTTGTGTTGATGACAGAAGCAAGGGTAGTTATAAAAATAAAGGTGAGGTTAATGTGTATATTAGATACAGCAGTGATGTCAAACAGATTTGTGATATAATACGGGGGAATTGGATAATTTTATAATCTGACGATAGCCTTAGATGGATAATAGGAGATACCCCTAAATTTGTGTTTAAAAGGAATAAGAATTTGAAACAGATTCTATGTGATAGAGGTAAAAATATAACTGAGTATCCTAAAAAGGTAGGCACATTTCCGTGCCAGCGTTGTGAAGCATGTAAATATATATATTCAGGACATGAGTTTATTCATCCTATTACTAATAGAGTATATGCCCCTAAGCTTTTGGCTACATGTCATTCACAGAATGCTATATATTTAGTCCAGTGTATGTGCTGTACATCATTTTATGTAGGCAAAACTAACTGTAAACTTAAAGATAGGATACTCAGACATTTGTCAGCTATACGACTGCATAACACACACAGTGCCTTGTTTCAACATGTTCATAAATATCAAGGGCACTATTTCAATTTTATGGTGCTGCAATTGGTGAAAACTAGCCCAAGGGGGGGAGACCTAGTAGGCTATACAGAATACTGTAAAACACAATGGATCATTAACCTAGGGGCTGATAGAAGCCCAGGACTCAGTGGTATTGTACCTTTAAAGCCTATCCTCAAGAGGCGTAGATCTTATTACTAATTGTTAAATGATCAAGAATTGTGATTGGCTGTGTGTATTTTAAATATTCTGTCTGCATTAATGTACTGTTGTCTGATGAAGGGTTTTTACCTGAAAGTGCTAACTATTCTCGTATTAAAAGTTTTATATTTTTAGCCTGGTGGCCTGCTGAGTGTTTTCTGGCTGGTTTACTTATTACTATAACAGACCTTTGGTTGCCTAAGTATCTGGTTTGTTAATACCTGTTTGTTAAATTGAGCACTAAACCAGTCTATCTTTTGTTGGAGAGGGCCCCCTCACCCTTGTGGCAGGAGAGTGCAGTTAGGACTCATCTGGTTGAAGAATGCTGGAACAGGGCTCAGTTTTGACCTTTTTTATTGGTTAAATTGTTTAATTCAATTTGCTCATTATTGCTACATAAGCCTCACATTTGCATAGGTTTGCGCTTCTTTTAACACAGCTCCACAGAGTTAGGTGACCAGCCACTGCTCTGCTGTGTTCATCTGTTTATGACTAGTGCAACACCATGCACCACCATGCGCTAGCACACAGTGAAGGTAACCATCGGTGGTTAAAGATGCAAAAACTTCATTAGATAAATTTTCCTATAGTAGCTGCCTGTGATCTGGCTGAGAAGTCCTTAAATTGTGCTCAGCTGCTCAGAGAGCACCTCAGCTGCATTTTTGCCCATTAAGCAGCCTCAAAACCACCAAATCTACAATAGTCTCATACCATATAGAGAACCCACCCAGAAGAGACCCTTTATAGAACACCCCATTAGTACAGACCCTGCTAAAAGCCCCCAGTTGTACCACACCCCACCATTTTCTCTCCCCACTGTGAACACAGGTTTTAACCTAGCATTATTGATGGTCAGTTTCTCTCCATTTCTCCTACCAGCCTAATTGACATGGATATCCTGAGGCAGTGTAGCAACTTCTTCATGTACACTGACAACCTTCTACTCCTAAATCACCCAAATACAATGTGTGAGAGAAGCATCTACACTAAGAATCTGGAATCATTGCTCTCTCACACACAGAACAGTAACACTGAACAGGTTGTCAGCTCACATACAACACCTCCTGCACAAACCAGGCACTCAACTCATAAACCATTATATGTGGAAGTACTCACCAGAAACCTATCTAAACACCAGAGAACTTCCAAACATAAATATGCTGCACCTAAAACAGCACTCAAAACACATAAAAATACAAGCACCAGCGTCTCATCAAATTAGCCTCTAAGGCAAAGCACAGATAAACCAAATTTTTTTGCCATACTTGACTCCATTGTGAGACACGCACATGTCCTACTCACCAGGCTTTACAAGGAGAAAATTATGGTCAGCTGTCTACTGGGTGCCAGGATCCATCAGATTACACATGCACTCAAGACTCTCAACAAGTACCATTATGACTCTGTCATAGTTCATGTTGGTGTGAATTACTTGAGACATACCTCACTGGGCTTTATGAAAAAAGACATGATTGAGCTCTCTGAATATGTGTCCCAGGCCAGTATGTCCCTAGCTTTGAGCAGCATTCTACCTTCACCTAGGATGATACCACAATATAAACATAATAAATGATTGACTTCAACAGTTGACTTAGTATCTGGTGTCATACTAAGAGGATCCAGTTCCTTTTAGCCTGGTCGATAGACCACTCTGCTTTGCCAGAGATGGTCTTCACCTATCACCTCTAGGCTTTCAGTTACTCGCTGAGACACTTGCCTCCCCCATAGTTTCACTTTAGGCAAGGTCTCAAGAACAAAATTTTCAAAGTAAAAATATCACTCACAAATAAATTTATTTTATTTATTTTACATTTGTTTACCGGGAAAGTTCAATTGACATAAATACTCATTTTCAGCGGAGGCCCAGGGAGAAAAGCTTCACATTTTAAAAAAACAATGCATCAAATACATAAATTATAATCTCCACATATGACAGTACATAAAATACATATTTTGTTGCTACAGCTGACATACATATACAATAAGATCAATGAATAGTTCTGTTTTACAATGTAAGAATAGAGATAGTAGAAAATATACAATGTAAGCAGTGCATCAGGCTACAATAACAACTGAAAAGAGTACATAGGGTGATTACTAGCAAGCAGGAAGAGTATACATGAACAAAGAACAGCTGAGATTTAAAAGTAGTCAGGACAGAGCGATCAGCATGAGTAGGCATTCGTATAACAACTTAGCCTGGACTCGAACTAGAACAAAGCCAAGAAGCATTAAGAAAGCTTTTCAGAGTACATTTATACTGGTTGGTATTGATAGTGTTCCTAATGGTATGAGGAAGTGAGTTCCATTTTTTTTGGCTACTTGGTGGGAAAACAGGGAACCATCTGCCTTGTTGTTGGATTTAGACATCAGTAGTAGTGAAATATTTGATGATCGTAGGTTTTGGTTGGTAGTACGGGGTTAAAGAATGTTTAGTAAAGCAGAAGTTTTGGCAGACTGGTAAAATAGTTTGTGTTTACCATGGTTAGTTGATTGTAGGATAAAAGTTGTGGCAGTTCTTACCAAGACAGCTTTTTTAGGCTGTGACATTGGTGAGTATAATGTGGACAGTCCCTGGCAAATGTAATTATTTTATTATGGCAAGTTTCTAGTTTCTTTAAGTCTGTCTTTTTAAGGTTGATGAGACTTGGGGATGCATGTAAGAGAGTTGAGAGGAGTTGGGGTCTAGCAATGCCTACCCTAGAAGTATTACTTAGATACTTTTTATGTCTATATAAAGTACCCATTTTTATGAATTTTCTTAATTGTTTGTGATATATGTAGGTCAAATCTTAGGTTATTATCAGTTACAACACCTAGTAGTTTTGTTTGTGATGCAGGAGTGTTTATTGTATTGTTGCAAGCAGTGTTGAAGAATGAGGGTGGAGGGAGAGAGGATCTTGTGGGTTAGAAGATCATACGTTTTGGTTCACTGGGGTTAAGAATAAGTTGATGATTTGTTAGCCATAGTTCAGTGTCTGGGAAGGACTTTTGGGTTATGTCTTGAAGGTGGTTGCAGCACAGATAAGTGTTGAGTCATCTGCATATCGGATTAATGAGGTTGATGGGAAAGCGGTATTGAGGTCATTTGTAAAAATGTTAGAGTAGTGGCCCAAGAATTGAACCATGTGGAACCCCTAATGAGACAGGGAGAGGGGAGTGAGGACATGTTGCCATTTAACAGATTGATGGCAGCCATCTAGGTAGCTTTGGAACCACTGAAGCACAGAGGGGTTTAGGTTCAGTTTGGAAAGAGAAGGTAATAATTTAAGGTGGGAGACTGTATCAAAGGCTTTTGACATGTCCAGAAAGGCTGCAGAGACTATTTTACCATTATTTACCATACATACCATTTATATACACAAAATAAACCCATTTCTCCTGTAGCGACAGATTTCATGCTTCAATGTGTATCATAATCTTATGGTATTGACCTGTATTTTACTTTCTGTGCATTGTTTAAATGTTGTACAAAATGATTATGCTGAATATATTTGTACAGAGCCTTAGAAACTAGCTGTTTTTTTCTTTACTACTGTTTAAATGTTCCTCAGAAGGACTTTGTGTATACTCCTGTACAGAACTTTAGAAACTAGCTTGTTTTTTGTTACTATGTTACATGCTTTCTTTATCTAAATATTTTTGAAACATGATGTATTATGTGGAGCTTTTCTCCCTGGGCCTCTGCTGAAAATGGGTAATTACAGCCCAGTTGGACTTTCCTGGTGAACAAGTGTAAAATAAAATTAATAAATAAATATTTCTGAGTTGGTTGATGGTATTGGTAAAGTTGAGAAGTGCTGTTGTAGTACTGTGATAGGGCCTGAAACCATGTTGGGAGTTTGCTAGTAGGTTACTGATGCTAAGATACTGGGGCAGTTGTGAGTGCATGTATCTTTCAAGGAGTTTTGAGAGTGGGGAGAAAATGGCACTGGGTCTGTAATTAGTGAGCTCTGTTGAATTTCCACATTGTGTAGGGAGATTATGTGAGCAATTTTCCATATTGCTGGGACATGTTCTGCTATAGACCTATTGATAAGAATAGACATAGGATAGGATATGGCTTCAGCTTCCAGTTTTATGTATTCAGTTGGTAGCTTATCATCTGCAATTGAAGTGGGTTTGAGTTTCTCTATGGCAACTGTAGGGATGGGCTGGAAAAAGAAGGATCTATTATTAAGATTAAAAAGTTTGGGAGTTAGTGATGGATCAATATTGTTATTTTTAATTAGAGATAATATGCTTTCTGTGAAGTATTTATTAAATTATTCGGCTACCATACCAGAGCAATGTGGTATATTGGAGGAAGGGATTGCCGTTTGTCCTGGGTGAAGAACAGCATTAATAGTGCTCCATAATTATTGGGGATGTTGGTACTTCTCTTGTAAGTTATGGTAATTTTTTTTTGTCAAGACTGATTTGGTGCTTAGCCTTATTCCTAATTTGTTGGAATGCTACACGAATGCTTATGGTTTACCGGAGCGCCAAATTTGCCAAGCCTTGTCACTTTTCCTAAGGAGGTTCCTTGTTTGATTAGTTAGCCATGGTGAAAATGTGACCTTAGTCCAAAGAGACCTGGGGGTGGGGCAATCTGTTGAGAATATCAAGAAATAAATTATTGAAATGTTCAACATCAAGTGGCATGTCCTTAAGTATAGACTAGTCACATTTTTTTAGGGAGTCAATTAGTTCTTGGGGTTTAAAGTTCTTCTTACTATGGATTTGGCAGAAAACAGTAAGTTTAATAGTACTGACATGTTGCCTTAATAGATAAGTTGGCATATTGTCACTGAGACTGTTAGGTAGACAGCCACTATGCTGGTAGTGATGAGGTATATTGGTTAATACACGAACCAAACCAGAATAGAACAAAAAACTAAAAAACAAACTCAACGGACACACTGTCAAAAGGGACTCCACCACAAGAATGTACTGGTTTTGTTCTCTTTTTAATATACCAAGAACTTCATCAGAAATACAACACTTCCCATTCATAGAAGTTAAATATAGTTCTAATCAATCACATGATACCAATCAACCAATAAGAAGTGAATAAATTCAACAAATATCAAACTTCTAAATAAGATAATTAAACATTCAAACCCCTATTAAAATACAAAAATATTTTACTTTTAAACTGTGTTAAAATAATGTATGTAATTTAAGATGACTCTACACAATTCTGTGAATTTGCAAAAAAACTTTTTATGTTAATAGTTTTGCTAATTCCTGGTGCTTGAGCTGCTTGTAATCTAATCAGACAAGCAGATTCACGGCACTCCAACAAATTCCTAAAATGCCTTGATAAAAAAACATTGTCATATGATGATAGAATCATAGGAGGTACTAGGATAATGGCCCTGGGGCCCTTACAAGTCCAGCCAAGAGTTTATTCTCAAAAAAGAAACCTCAGTCAGCACCTGTTGTCCCTGTCATTGAGAGACAACAGTGGAACCCCTGGGACAAATTTGTGGTTTCCCATCCACTCATCAAGGTTGCGCTTGAAGATGGTCTGTGAGGTACTTTGCTTGACATGTATGGAAAGTCTATTCCAAAGATGGGGCAGCCTCTGGGAGACAAACCTGTCTCTCCAGCAGGTTTTGTTCATGTCACATATTAGATTTAAGCCTATCGAGTGGGTAATGCACAAGGAGTTAGACTTACAGATATGGAGCATCTCCAGTAGGTCAGGGTCTAGTATTGCCTTGTAGGCGAGACACAGCATACCTTTTAACCTGGAAATATCAAAAATCTGGACAAGGCCCATGAAAAATAGGTACAAATATGTAAGCTGATTAACATAATATTTGCATACATAATTATGTAACCCCTCCCACTCCAATGGAATTGTGGAATACCAACTTTCAAACACAAACTGAAGAACAGACAACCAAAGTATGGCACCATCATCCCCCTGCAGCCATTCCAATGTCCCATTACCTGGCAATTTCGACCCATTTACCATAAACATTCATGTGTGCATACTGCTTTACTTCTACAATTATTTGTTTTTTTTACATTTTATAGCACAATGCACAAACACAAATATATATCTGCTAAACAAAGCAATACTGTCTCACAATGACAATAGACTTGGCATTAAAACTTCTCTGCCCTTGAAACTCACATTCATTGAAACACCACAAAGAAAATGCATCTGGCCAGTGCTGGATAAAGATTACCCTTGGGCTGTTTTCAAATCATAGGCCCCTTGCACACAAAACAAGAAACATACATGTGTTCTTTGATACACATTCCTGACTTTAATAAATTATATTCCTTGTATAATACAGCACACTTGTTAGACTTAAGTCAGAGCGCACACTTGTTAGACTTAAGTCAGAGCGCATTTTAAATTTATTGTTTGAACATTTTTCCAGTAGGCAATGAAACAAAATGCATGAACCAATAATGACAAAACTGCCCAATTCAGAACATTTCCATCATAAAAGTCTACTTCCTCAAACACACACTATATATATATATATATATATATATATATATATATATATATATATATATATATATATATATAAATAATAGAATGACAGTAGTGTAAGCCATAGGCATCTTGCACAGCTTCTGGCACTTATTTTCAATTTCAACTTTTATTTTGGGGGAGGGGGGCAAAAGGCCAAAAAGCAGAGATACATTTTAAACATTGCTTGTATAATTTTGGAAAGTTGCTAGAATAAAATGCAATGCCACCATGCATTTCACTCCCAAGTTTTTAACCCAGGACCCTGTGCACTATAGTCAGAGCAACATACTACTATGCCAAATCAACAGTTTCCTGAAAGATAGGAAGACTGAAACTTAAATGGCTATTATTTAGTGAATTCAGTTCTCACTTCTTGCCATAGCTCTCAACGTCTTAGCATTAAAACAAAATGACAAAGCCAATAATGGGGGAATACAGTCCCAAAATAGGGACAGATTTCAAATACTTATCTTATAAACTTAGAAAATTGCTAGAATAAAAGGTTTTGTGTTAAAATTTATTTTCTGAAGAATATGAAGTCTAAAATTCAAATGCCTGCCATTATTTAGTGAATTCAATCCTTCAGTGATTTGCCACAAAAATCCTGAAAACCACAGGTTTAATGAGGAACAAAACAAAAACATGAGGCATAAATTTAGAAGTGGTGGTGGCTAGGGATTTTAGGCTCTTTTAACCTGTACCCAGGGTGCAGTGTTTGAGTGTGAGTACTTCCAGCCACCACCAGGTGTATTTGCTTGGAGGCATTTTCACACACACACACACACACACACACACACACACACACACACACACACACACTCTCTCTCCAAGTTCTGTAGCTTGGCAGCACACACTAGGAAAGACCTTAAGTTCACACACGTTAAGCTGAATGCAGCTCCGTCCAAGCTCTACAGCACACACTAGAAATAAGCTGAATGCAACTAGTTTCCACACTGTACGGAAGTCACACTAGAAATAACTGACTGCAAACACAACTCCGTCCAAGCTGAATGCAACTAGTTCACACACACACACACACACACACACACACACACACACACACATATTTATTCATGTTTACAGCTGACAAGGCTTCTTTTCTACTCTCTTATGCAGTTGTAATATTCAGCAGTCTCCGCCCATGCTAAAATGAACTTTGTGGACAATAAATTCCATGTAAGTCATATTAAGAAAGGAAACTCAGTCATTTCCTCTAATTCTACTCTCTTCCATATCAACCAAAGCCCATACAAATGTTTCCTTCATATCTATACTCTGTCCGGATTTAGTAATATCATATCCCCTGACTGCACACTTAGATGCATCATCCAAAACTAGTGTCTGATGACACGAGAGTAAACATGCTGGTCACAGTAAGAGAAAACATGTAGATACTGCTTGTAGGAGGACCAAAACAAAGGGAAAAAATGGCTAACTGATTACAGAGTTTGAACTGGAGAAGACATGCAGATTGTTGGCTTCAGTAGCCAATCTAAGTAGTTTCAGAGTCTTTGGGTCCATTATTATTGCTATGTATGACATTGTAGTAGTAATCCTGGGGATATAAATTTGAGCTGCAGTGGCATGAAGGATCTTTAGGAAATAATTTAGCCAGTAGGATAAAAAACATTTCTTAGTGGATGAATCCATGATGCTAAACATTAGTTGTTTCAACCAAATGACCACTTCATCCATTTCCCATGCTGTATGGAAATCACACACACTAGAAATAACTGAATGCAACAACATCCAAGTTCTGCAGCGCACACTAGAAATAAGCTGAATCAATGCAACTAGTTCCCAGACTGTACAGAAATCGCACACACTAGAAATAACTGAATGCAAATGCAACTCCATCCAAGCTCTGTAGCACACACTAGAAATAAGCTGAATGCAACTAGTTCCCACACTGTACGGAAATCGCACACACTAGACATAACTGAATGCAACTAGTTCCCATGTGGAAATCCATTCTAGCAGAGCAGTCAGCTGCCGAAAATATAAAATCCATGCAACACTGAAAATACCTGGAAATACATGTCTACCATGCATAATTACAATGCCTTATGGAAATCAATTCAAAACCAGCCAGCTGCCGAAAATACATAGCAGATAAAATATCTTCTCCAAGTTCTCTGTTGCCTAGCTCTGCAGTGCAGTACCATACCCATGATGTACGGAAATCCATTCAAACAGTAGCAGAGCCCAGCAACCGGAAATGCATTCAAACACAGTAGCAGTTATCTTCTCCAAGTTCTCCATACCCACGCTGTAGTTCCCGCTTGCAGACAGCCGGAAATCCATTCAAACAGAGCCAGTCAGAAATGTGTGCATGTGAGCCCTTGAGCTCAATTCCGACAGGCTGACAGAGCTGACGTCATCGCACATGTGATGACGTCAGCTCAAAAGTGAAACAAAAATAAAAAATAAAAAAAATCTGGGAAAAAATCGTAAGTGAAGGGGTGCCACTTAGGAATTGTGGCACTCCATTATTTGGACCCTAAAAAGATGAGTAATTCAGTGCGGTTGGGAGGTATGTGCAGGTATTTGGAGAGGTACATTACAAAGGGGGAGTTATACTCAATTATGGGTCTAATGAGGGAGGAGTACAGAGAGGTAATAGCCTCCTTTTTTCTGGATACAATCCCTTTACTTATGAGATGAACCAAGTAGAAGGCTTTTCTGACCACTGCCACCACATGATGGTCGAATGTGAGATTGTTGTTAACCTGAGTACCCAGGTCTCTCACCATGGGTTGTGTGTTTAGGGGGTTGCTGTTGATGTGGTAACCAGTAGGGGCTGAGTTTTTGCAGAATGGTATGATAATGCTTTTTTTTGGCATTTAACTTAAGGCCATGACTTTGGCACCAGTTATTTGTAGCTGTGAGACCCTCTTGCAGTATATTAACGTCATTTAGGGAGTCAATGACAGCACCCAACTTACAACCATCCACAAACTTGGTCAGCCACAGGCCCTTTGTCTTTGCCTGGACCTCTGAAAAGTAGATGCTAAACAGTAGGGGTCCCAGAACAGATCCCTGGGGGACACCACTAGTGACAGGTCTGCTGTCGGAGGTGGTGGCACCTATTTTGACTTTGTGGGTCCTGTCTGTGAGCCAGTTGGCCACTCATCTGACAAGATAGGGATTAATACCGAGTTGTGTTAGCTTTTTGATGATGCCCGAGTGGGGGATTGTGTCAAAGGTCTTGGCCAGGTCCAGGTAAGCTGTATGTACTGACTTTCCCTCATCCAGGGCCTTGGTGGCAGTCTCAAAAAAGTCAACTAGGTTCAGTAGGCAAGATCTGCTCCTGATGAATCCAAATTGGGTGGGGTTGAGTGTCTGGAGATTGCCTATGTCCTTGATTATGAGATCCATAATAGTATGCTCCATGGCTTTACAGATTAGACTTGTCAAGCTAATGGTGGCTGTAGCTTCCTGGGTCAGTAGTGGCACCACCTTTGTGCAGGGGGATGACAGTGGTAGTTCTCCACTCTGCTGGAATGAAGCCTGGTATTAGGCTGTGGTTGAATAGGGTTCTCAATGGCGAAGCTAGTTTTTGCTGGAGATGGTGCAGAATACAGCCTGGGATATTATCAGGTCCCATGGAAGCTGTGTTCTTTGCCTTTGATAGGGCCTTTAACACTTGATCTATGGAGAAGTGAGGTGTGAGACAAGTATTGGAGATGTTGACTGGGCCTTTGGGGGGTGATGAGGGGGCAAAGTTTGTGCTGAACCTGTTAGCTAGCAGGTTGGCTAAGTCGGCAGGATCAGTGTAAGTGGTACCACTAAATACTAATTCGGAACAAACTTGGGCTTTGCCATAGAGGTTCCTAACTTAGCTGAAGAAGGACTTGTGATTTCCCTTTGTTTCAGAGGCTAGTTTCAACTCATAATTGGCTTTGGAGTTTTTCACTTGTGATCTAATTTGCTTGTTGAGGCAGAGGAGGGAAATTTTCCGATTTGGGATTTGTTCCTTTTTACCCTTGGACGACAGTTTCTTCCTTTTGTTATAAAGCCTGTTGCTAGAGGATGTCCACCAGACACGTTTGTGCTTCCTTGAGGAGCAGGTTTTAGTTCTGTTGGGCATGGCTGAATCCATGCAGTTGCACAGGTGCTTGTATACTGCACTGGTGTACTGTTCAGCATAGTTGTCTGCATCCTCTGAGGGGAACGGTGGTGTGAAGCTGCTGATACCCTCCCTTAGGAGGGTGTAGTCAGCTTTTGAGAAGTTTTTTAGCCTGGTTATGGCTGGGGAGGGGCTGAGTGGGATAGAAACTTGAATGAGACAGACTGATGATTTGATCTAACCATTGAAGAACATACTATGGGAGTGGTGCAGTGGTCACCCATGTTGGTGAGTACCAAGTCCAGTATGTTATCTCCCCTTGTGAGGGATGAGACCAACTGATCTAGTGTGTTAGAGTTGATAAAGTCAAGGAATCATTGGTTGAGTGCATTAGTGCAGGAATAGTTCACTCAGTCTATGGTAGAGTAGTTGAAGTCACCAAGGATCAGGGTGTTGGGTACCGTGATGGAGTCAAGTAGGTCCAGGTAGGATGAGTGGGTGTCCTGAGACATGGAGGGGTGTCTGTAGCTGGCTTTAATTTGGATGGATGTCTTGCCAACTGTCAGTTGCACCTGGAGTAATTCCAGTGCATCCTGCTGATAAACCAGTCTGGAGATGTGCCTGTCATTAATGGAGATAGAGACTCCACTGCCCTTAGTCTTTCTGACCTCATTTTGGGGTCGGAAAGCATGGAATGAAGTATAGCCTAGTAAGGCAGGAGTGCCCTCAGCAGCCCTGAACTAAGTTTCTGTGACTGCACAGACATCAGCATCTTTTAGTGTGAGGAGTGCCTCCAGTGAGGCTCCTAGCATTGAGCAGAATGACCTTCAATTTGCTTTTTGACAGATTTTTCATGTTGGAAGATTTGTCTTTAGAACATAGCCTAAAAAAGATGCATTGGGGAGGCAAGAGCGTTAGCCAAGATATGAAACCCCAGGGGTGACAGGTGGAGGCCATTTCTGGCAGAGCATCGAGGCTTGTCAACCATGTCATCCCAGGCAGACAGATACTGGATCCCCTGGGAAAGACACCAGAAACTAAGCCAATTGTTGAAGTCAATCATTTTTTGTTGGTATTGTGGCATCCTCTTTGGTAAAGGCAGGATGCTGCTCAGGGCCAGGGTCACACCAGCCTGGAGCACATAGTCTGAGATCTTAATCATGTCTGTCTTCATATAGTCCAGGGAGGTACATCTCAAGTCATTCACACCAGCATGGACAATGACAGAGTCATACTTCTACCTGTTGTGGAGAGACTTAAGTGCTTGCGTGATGTGGCAGATTCTAGTGCCTGGCAAACAGCTGACTGTGACCTTCTCCTTGTTGAACCTGGTGAGGGGGACATCAGTGTATCTCACTATTGATTCATCAATGACTAGTATGTTTGGTTTATTGTTATGCCCTATGGGCTGCACTGGTTTATTGTTATGCCTAATGGGCTGTGTTTGTGAGCACTGGTGTGTTGACTACTGTGTGTGATGTGATTGGCATTGTGTGTGGAATGTTTGAGAGTGTGTTTTGGGGGTCTCTGTTGTTTAGCTAAGGTTTTGTTGAGGACCCTTGCACAGGTGGGTGGGTGACTCTGTGATGTGTTTGGTGCGGTGTTTGTGCTGGCAATCTTCTCTCTGTCAGGAGTACTGAAAGGGGTGTGAGAGAGCATGGATTCCAGCTTACTGATGTAAATGCATCTCTCGCAAGTAGAAGAATTGTGTGCCAGGAGAAGGGGACTGTCTGTGAACATGATGCAGTTGCTACACTGTCTCAGTATGTCCATGTTGACTAGACTGGCAGGGGAAACTGATGGTAATTATCCAGACATAGTTCTCTGAATACTTGGTGGATTTAGGGAGAGCAGGGTTTGTCCACAAAAACCCTAAATGTAAAATAACTGGCTTTGTTCTAATACAAAAAATAAAAAAACTTTTTAAATTCAGGACAAATCAAGGCATGTTGAGCCAAAGCATTATTGTCCTAACAGCTAATGTGTGTTCATAAATGCTTTTACTTAGCATGCTGATAGTTTCCCTTATGTAAAACTATTACAGGATCTGCAAGTAACTACATAAACCACACATTTACTTTGACAAGTATATCTCCCTCTAGCCCATACAACCCATTTCAGATGTTTAAATTCAACAGATGATGAATTGGCTATAAATCTACACAGTTTACAGTGGCCACAGCAAAAAGTGCCTACCATAATAGTCTCATTGTGATCAACTCCATCCTTAATTTTCCTTTCTAAAATTGACTTGATATTACACATTTTTTTGTAAGTAAATATTGGCTCATAGCCAATGATGTTAATCAAATCTATGTTGCCAGAAAGAATCTTCCAATTTTTCATGGTAATATTCCTGATAAGCTATATCTCATTACTAATAGGCAATGGAAAAACTAGGACATGTTCTAACTCATGTTCGGTTCATGTTTGAGACATCGAAGCACATTTTTACCACCTACTCTTTTTACTTTTGTAGATAATATAGGATGAGCCTTCATTTCTCTAAGTATCAGAACTTCATCTTCTATTACCTTTAACCATACCTGGTCATAACCTCAGTTCATAAACATAGATCTTAATTTTACTATCTCTTTCAAGAAGGCATCTTGATCAGAGGTTAACCGGCTCAGCCAATTCAATTGCCCCTTGACTACTCCTCTTTTTGTATGTGTAGGGTGCAGACTATCCCTATGTAAATATTGATTGACAAAGGTGGGTTTCCTGTAAATTCTACTTGTAAAAATCTTAGCATCAGAATTAATCATTAAATTCAAGTCTAAAAAATTAATGTCATTACCAAAGCCACTCACCGAAAAATGCAAAGAATCAGTGGTCGTGTTTAATAAAAACAAATCATCAATAAAATGATGATACAGTAAAACATTAGTCATTTGCTCATGGTTAAACAAAAAATTGTGTTCCCACATCCCCATTACTAGATTTCCAAACCCCTGGAGCAAGTCTTGTCCCCATTGCCTTACTTGATGTTTATAAAAAGGACCATTGCACTCAAAAAAGTTATTGTCCAAAACAATCTCAATAAGAGAACAAGTGATACTTATTTTATTGTTGATGATGTCAGTAAAGGAAGTAAAATATTCTCTAATAAATTCCACATCAACTTCTTGATCAATAGAAGTGTATAAAGAAGTCACATCTAAAGATGCAAAAACAAAAGGAACACCAGGCATCTCAAAATCACTTACAGTCTCTAATAAGAATCTCAAATATATGATTTACATGCCTGCACTACTGGATTTAAAAGATAGTCCAGCCATACTGAAATAGGTTCAGTCTTACTGTGTCCTGCTGACACAATGGATCTAAGTGGTGGATGCAACCTATTTTTATGAACCTTTGGTATACCAAAGAACACCACTATTTTTAGATATGACACACTTAAAACTAGTTGATGTAATAATCCACAAAACCCTGAGTCTATTGTGGTAGGCACTTTTTGCTGTGGGCACTATAAACAGTGTAGATTTATAGCCAATTCATCATCTGTTGAATCGAAACATCTGAAACAGGTTGTATGGGAATTAACGATACTATTAACATAAAATGTTTTTTTGCAAATTCAGAGAATTGTGTAGAGTCATCTTAAATTACATACATTATTTTTAAACACAGTTTAAATGTAAAATATTTTTTGTATTTTAATAGGGGCTTGAATGTTTAATTATCTTATTTAGAAGTTTGGCATTTGTTTGATTTATTTACTTTTTATTGGTTGATTGGTATCATGTGATTGATTAGAACTATAATTAACTTGTAAGAATGGAGACTGTTGTATTTCTGATGAAGTTCTTGGTATATTAAAAGAGAATGAAAGTGCTAAATTTTTGTGGTGGAGTCCCTTTTGACAGTCTGTCCGTTGAATTTGTTTATTGGTTAATGTCCAGTCTCGCAATTATTGTCGGTTAGATTTTTTTTATCTGTCCTTGTAGGGGATTGTATAAGTTGTGTGAAGCTGAAGAGGTTGATGTGATTGCTAACATTATGTGAATTACAGGTTATCCAGTCTATATTAAAATCACCCATAATGATAATTTCTTGAGTTACAGATTTCGATACAGACTGGAGAATGTGTTCCATTGTAGAGATGTTACTGTTGGATGGGATGTAGGTAGCTATAATGGTAATGAAGTTGTTTTGGTTAACCTGTAGTTTAGTGGGTAATAAGTCAATATTATTTAGGTTAGATATATGAAGGTTAAGTAGTTGCAGCGTAAGGGTACTCTTAAAAAATGGCTACCCCTCCACCTCTTTTCTCCATTATATCTGCTATAATTATGTTGTATCCTGGTGGGTTGATTTCGTTATCAGAAATGTGTGTCTTCAACCAAGTTTCTGTCAAGACAACAAGGGTGAGAGAGTAATGGAATAGGGTGGCATGCATTTCCTGGACTATATTGACAATGCTTCTAAGGTTCTAGTTTAGAAGTAACAAATCAGAGTCTTTATGAGGAAGATTAGATTCATCTAGCAATTTAGGGAGAGATGTGGTGTTGTTATGAGGAACTGGATGAGGATGAATATCACCGCTAATAAGTTTAATAGTAATGGTTATCAATGTTTGTAAGAATCTAAGTATATGTTTGTGATGTTTGAAAGAGCTGGTTTTTGGGTTATGTTTAAGGTGATGTATTCTGTAAGTTGTTTAGTGAAACTCTGTAATGTTAAAAATGCTGGTGATATTAAATGACAAGTAGTGTCTGTGTATAGAGTGAATATTTGTAGTTTTGTGAAATGTGTGGGGAGAGATTAGTTCAAAATGATAGGCTGTTAAGTGAGCAGCTGTTGATAGGACAGTGAGTATTATCCACTAAATTTGAAACATTTTATTACAAATTGTAAGGGTAAAAGATTATTTACATTAAAACTATTGAAGAGATGAATTTAATTGTAATTATAATACTCTAGAGGTGATAGGGCAATAGGGATATGATGATAGTGGTAGATGAGTCCTTGTAGCAGGGTTTAGATAAAATAAGTTGAAATGTAAATCCGATAGGTGAAACTGGAGATGCTAATTAGGATAAGACAGAGAATACACATATGGTGAGTAAGAAGAAATGTAAATAAGATAGGTGGAGCTAAAGATGCTAATTAGGATGAGATAGAGAATGTATGAAAGGTAATCATTGAGATGTTATTGATTGGCGAGACAGTGAGAGTGGGAATAGTTAGGGTTAAAATAAATGTGAGTAATCTGGGGGTGGTTGAGAATGGGGCCAGGGTATGGGAGCATAGTGGGCCTGAGTGTAGTGAGGGCAAATGGAGCGGGCTGAGCCAAGGTCAACTGCACAGCAATGAACAATTAATCACTTTGGTATTCCAGGTATGGAGAAGATAACAAAGATATTCCAGCAAAACAGTTAAGTTTATATAAAAAATATTCTATCCCTGTACCAATGACTAAGAAAAGAGTTTAAAAAAATAAGGGCAATCTCTGAGGGGAATGGGCTAAGGAAAGCTAGGAGATCAACAAAATAATTAAGTACTAAGAGAGAAGCCCTGATGGGTGGGGGTGGGAGTCCAGTAGTGTGCACTCCCAGGCAAGTTCTAGTACAAATGTGCAAATAACAGAGTGGTAAGAATATGCAAACATACACCAAATATGTTTCCTTTTAACAGGTAAGGGTTGCTGTGGAGATGGAATTGCAGTAATAGCTGTCTGGAAGGTAACTGTTTTGAAAGAAAGACTCACAGTGATTGCTTTAACAGGGCCTGCAATAAAAAGAAAAAAAGTTAAGAGATAATGGTTAATAGAGGTATAAAATTAGTAAAAAGAACAGCCTTAGAAGTTAAATTAAATTAAAGGTTTTGTTGATAAACTCTAGAAGGTTTAAATCAGAAACTGCACTCTCTGGAAGCACTCCTCTCCTTCGGGGATGTTCACATCTGTGCGGTCACAGAAACTTGGTTCAGGGCCGCAGGGAGTACTCCAGCTTTGCAAGGCTACAGTGCCTTCCCCACTTTTAGACTGCAAAATGAATGTGTGAGAACCAAAGGAGGTGGAGTAGCTATCTTCATCAAAGATAGATAAACTCTAGACTGGTTAGACCAGAAATCTCCATGGAGTTACTCCAAGTTCAACTAACTGTGGGTAAGACCCCACTTCAAATCATAATTAGTTATAGGCCCCCTTCGGTGAACCAAGATACCTACACTGCTTATTTGGACCTACTTGAGTTAAAGTACAACCAAACACTCTAGTCATGGGTAATTTTAAGTATCCGTCCATTGACTGGGAAACTTATTTGAGTATCGATATGCTTGCACAAAGTTTCCTGGACTTTAACACTAATGCCCTGGAACAAATAGTATGTAACCCTACAAGGGGCTCCAATATTCTCGACCTGATCCTCATCAATATGGGTGACCACTGCACCACAACAGGTATAGGACCTTCACTTATTAAATCTGATCCCAAATCAGTCACATTTGAAATAGCTATAACAATTGAACCCCTCTTAAGAAAAATCATACGGAAAAAAATCACCAAAGCTAATTATACCCTCCTAAGGGATGGCATAAATAATTTCCAAGTGCCTGCTCCCACAGATGGCATTGACAACTATGCTAAGGTATACACAAATTCCCTGTACAAACACTTATACAAATGTATTGACACAGCTATACCTGACAGGATCAAAATAAGATCCTCAAGAAAAAAACAAGCTTCCCTGGTGGACATCAAGCATTAATAAATTATACAACAAGAGGAAGAAGTTGCTGTCTAAGAATAAAAAATGTTCCCAGCACTGGTGGAACATTCTTCCCTGCTTGAACAAACAAATAAGACAGCTTGTAAAAACCTCTAAAGGCAAATTCAAAAAAAAAATTTAGCAACCCTAGCCAAGGATAACAATAAAGCATTCTTCAGCTATAGCCATAACCTAAAAGTAGGACCCAGACGTGTGCTGAACTAGCTGTGGACGGCATCACATGCACTGATCCTGTGAAAATAGCTAACCTATTAACTGACACGTTTGGTGAAAATTTCAGCCCCCTGTCCCCTCCAAACATTACACAAAGCATGCCCTGTAAATTTCCCCCACGTTGCATCTCCAAAGAGCAAGTCATTAATGCACACTCCAAGGCCAAAAACACAGCATCTATGTGACCAGATAGCACCCCAGGTTGCATTCTAAATGGTCTAAAACATGAGTTAGCAACTCCATTAGGCACTCTCTTCAACCGCAGTCTGTGTATTGATTTTGTCCCTACTGAATGGAAAACATCAACCATTATTCCTCTTCATAAAGGTGGTACAGCAACAGACCCTGGGAACTACAGACCCATAATCTTAACCAGCCTTATCTGTAAGGCCACAGAACAACTCATCATAGACCTTATAAATAAGGATGTAGGTGATCTCCAAACTCTTGATCCAACACAGTTTGTTTTTTGTCGAAGGCAAATCATGCCTATTAAACCTGGTGGACTTCTTCAAAAACATCACCAGAGCCATAGACAAAGGCAAATCTGTGCATGCAGCCTACCTTGACTTAGCCAAGGCCTTCAACACAATCTCACATTTTTGCATTATTAATAAACTCTTCCAGTTGAATATCAACCCTTATATCAGCTGGGTTGCTAACTGGCTCACTGACAGATCACACTCAGAGTTGGGGACTTTACCTCAACCACCAGATCTGTCATCGGTGGGGTTCCATAGGGGTCATTGATGGGCCCCCTATTGTTTGGAATATATTTCTACAAAGTTCAGGCCAAAACCAAGGAACTGTGGCTGAATAAGTTTGCTGATGACTGCAAATTAGGTGCAATCATTGAGTCTCCAAATGATGTCAATATACTTCAAGAGGGACTTACATAAACCAATGATTGATGTCAAAGCCATGGACTTAAACTCAATGCTAAAAAATGCATTATCATCCCTTCGGTAAAAATGATATGCCTGCAGCCTAGTGATATTCTAAGCAATCACAATGTGAAGTCATAGTCTTTCCAATGCCTACTAGTATAATATTGTCTAATGTCTTCCTGTCCAATTGTGGTAATTTATTGTGTTGTTAATATTTCAATTATCACAGTATGTGCATTATTCTTGCTGTCAAACTACATATTTCATTGTTATGTCTTGCATGGGGACCAAAGCAATGTAATTTTGTTCAGCTTGCACTGCTGTGTATATCTGATCGACAATAAAGTTTACTTTGACTTTGACTAATATCCTAGCAACTCATTAGTGAGATACTTGGGAGCACAAGTTGACTGTAGCCTAAACTTTGACCATCATGTGTCTACTGTGGTAAGGAAGGCATTCTATGTTGCATACCTCATTAGCAAAGGCATTGTCTCAAGAGTGAAAGAGGTCATAACTCCCCTGTACCCGACATTCATCAGGCCAATAATTGAGTACAGTGCTCCCTTTGGTATGTGCCTTACCAGGTACCTGCAGCAACTTGAGATACCGCAGAGATTTCTAACCAAGAAAATTCAGGGTCTGCAGCACATCATACATTGGCAGACTGAAGTCACTGTCACTGTACTCAGTAGTGTACAGACTACTTAGAGAAGACTTGTGCCTGGCCTACAGAGCAATCTCAGATATAAACCTAATGGAAATGCTGCACACCTGCAAGTCAAATGGGACAAGGGCCACCCACTCCAGGGACCTTAACCTGGCCTGAAACATAAATAGGACCTGCAGGAGAGACAGATATGTCTCTCAGCGGTTGCTACTCCTCTGGAATTGGCTACCAATTCACATCAAACAGAGCACCTCTATGACCCTGTTTAAGTTTAGCCTAGATGAGTGGATAGGAAACCCTAAATTCCTGCCAGGGATTTCACCCATGACCCTCCTAGATATGGGCAGTTGTTGCTAACTAAGATCTTCAGTTTTGGCAAGATCCTTTATATTGGGTTTCTATAGTATTATATAGGGTACACACAGCTAGGCTTATAAAGACCTTGCGGTCAATAGCCTAGTAACCATGGATGAACCTATCTGTTGTTACTTACACAAGAAGTCCAGTATTTTGAAACAGAGGATATGTAACAAGAATAAGAGGGAAAGAAAAATAATTGCACAAGAAAAGCTATTAAAAGATGTGGATGAGAACATAAGTTTTTTAATGCAACAAATCAAGGAGAAGAATTATCTAGAATGAGAAAAGATAAGGAACAGAAATCACCCTCATCCAAAAAAAAAAAAAAAAAAAAACAATGAATAAATAAATGAAATTAATGTGGTTTTTGAAAGATATAAAAAAGAAATATTATCATGAGAAGGAATGAGATCTGATATGGTGCAATATTTGTACAGATAAGAAAGCCAAACTAATCGATACAAAAAACATCTCCAAAGATATTTGAAGTGAAATACAGGCAAAGACATCTGGTTATGGCCAGTTTCACAATACAAACAATAAGATCATAAAGGGAAAGTAAAAAATATGATTAGTGTGGTAGAAATTAAACAAACAGAAATTGAAGTGATAGACCATTTGTGAAGTGAAGGGTGTACTATGGAAACTCTAACACAGACAACAAAACAACATCATGGATCAGTGGGTCCCCAGATAGAGGAGCAGTGGGTAAAGCAAAATGCATCTGTAGAAGATATGTTATAGGTTGACATTCTTCAAACTTCTGTATGAGACTCAAATGAAAGTCTAGTTGAGACTGAACAGCAATAGAAGGAGTAGGAAAGAGTGGCGACTCTTGACCCGTGTACTTTTGCCATGTGATGGGCCAATAGGTACCCATATGGAAAAGCAACAGATAAAGCAGGATGATTCTGAAGAGGCTATGTCATAGGACCATGTTCTGGAACCTTCTGTAAAAGATTCGCAGGAATCAGGGGACAAACAAGATATTCTTACTCCACAAGAAAATGTAATGGAATCCCTGCCTGATTTAATAAGAGATGGATAAACTTATTAAGATAGATGAAAGAACTAGATTAGTGAAAGCTACCAAGACCCAAGATGTTAGAAGATTAGGAAAACAGAGAAACAAAGTAATCAGGACTGTTAAAAGAAATTCATGAGATACAACAGAAATAAATACGATATACTACTGTGCAGCTAAATGAATAATGGATAATGTGTTACCACAAAAATGTAAATTAAAGCAAAGGAGGAGAATAAGTACAATGCTGCCATGGAAACATCAATCAGAGAAAACTATAAAACTGCTAAGACAGGAAGTACCATAGTTAGAAGAGTGCAGAAAAGAGAACATAGCATTAAAAACCTTAGAAAGATAGCTGTGTTAAAAGCAACCCACAGTATAAAAACAGAGTTGGATTTATCATGCATTGTTCCTAATAATAAACTAAAAATATCAGCACAAGCGGAAACATCTGGAAGGTATTCAGACAAATATAAAGGAAAAAATAGAAGAAATTAGTACATTTTGAAGAACTACTTATGAAAACCCTGTTGCACAAAACAAAGATGCCGGATTAATAAAAGTATTAAAAGAAACATAAAGAGGATCTAATATAAAGGATATATAACGGGTAGAATTAACAGACAAAGAAATTGAGACAAAATCGTAAAAATCTTCTGGATGGAGAAATCTGGGCCCAGATGCAGTATATAACGTCTGGTTATGGGTATTAATATCTTAACACAAAAATTTAGCTCCGAGTATGAATCAGATATATCCACATCCTAAACAAACACCAGGCTGGTTAACAACAAGAAAAATTATACTCTTTCTTAAGAATGAATATGCAAGTCATCCTAAGCACTATAAATCAGTAATTTGATTTCCACCAACAATATATTCATTATATACTGGAATTGATGTAGCTAGAGTTTATAACCATCTAGAAAAAAATCAGTTATGGCACTTGAATAAAAATGTAATAAAATAAAGTCATATAGAACAAAATATTGTCTGTTGTTAAACAAAGCCATAAGAGAGAGCTGTAAAAAAGGGGAAGAATCTTATTATGGAATGGATAGACTACAAAAAAGCATTTGACAGCACCTACAAATTTTTAAAATACACCCTGCACTGATCAATTATATTACAGTGAGTATGAAAAAGTGTCCAACCATTTTGCAACTAAGCCATGACAAAGAACAAATTATTACCCAAGGGATAACACTTCAAAGGATGGATATTCTAGTGTAATTATATGTCACTCATGCTGTTTTATTTTGCCCTTAACCCATTAAGCTCTTTATTTAATAGATTAGGCTATAGTTACTGTTTAACTCCCAGAATCCAACATTGTTTTAAGCCATCTCATCCACTTTTTATGGGGATTTAAAATTGTGTACTTCATCAGGTGAGTATCTGAAAGCACAACAAGAAATGGGTAAAACTCTCTCAGATGATATAAGAATGACAGTCTTCTTAAATGTGCAAAAGCAACATTTATAAAAGGAAAGCTGCAGCACCAAGATAATATTAACTTGGGACAGGAATCCAATATAAACAAATTTAAGCAGGAGGAAATTTTAAATATTTGGCGATCTGGAAAGGGTTTGCAATAATACATTAACAAATGAGAACATAACTTAGTCAGAAATACTTCAGAAGACAAAAGCTAACATTGAAAACTGCCTGGACTTTTACAAATAAATCCAAAATGTAAATCAATTTGTTCTTCCTGTTCTGTCTTACAGCTTTACTGTTATTACCCAACCTAGTGCCCAAAAATACTGAATAAGTTGGGCAAGAAAACAAGAAAATGTTTCATGCTTATCAGATGATAGATAAAATAGTGCATACAATGTCTATCAGCCCCTCACACTGAAGGTGGTTTGGGCCTCCTCAATTTTGACTACATGTACAGATCTGTGATTGTGGGATGGCATACATATTTGGTGCCCTCATCAGATCCAAACATAGTGAAAGTTCTAAAGCATCTAATATGACATATTTTCTAAACTGCTTCTGCTAAATTCAGCACGAAGTAGAAATGGAATCAAACTGTAGACAAAATCAGACAGCAACTGAAAGTGACAAAAAAGAAAGAATATAAAGAAAAGTACCAGAAGAAAAGGAAAGCAAATTATAAAGTCCACTGATTGAGTGGCAAATATACAGGACTTCTAGAACAACTTCATGTTAAGCAAGATTTTGACAAAGGAATGGCTAAGGAGAGGTGAATTTAAACCCAAAATAAATAAATAAATAAATAAACACATAAAATGTTAATAAAGGTGGATCAGGATAATGGGCTACATACAAATTCTTTAAAAAAAGTGGGAAAAACAGACAAATGCAGGTACGGTAATATACTCATGACTGAGAGTCTGTATACAGAAAGGTACAATGATGTGGCAAGGCTGTTGTATTTGGGATTATGGAAACACTACATTATAGAAGTAGCTGAGAATCACTGGAATCATGAATCACAACGCATTATCAAGAATGAATTTTGGATCACTCAATACCAAACAGTTCAAAAATAGATGTAATAAAAACAGATACAGTAGCCCAAGAAAAAAAGACAAAAGTAGGGGTAATCAGTGAAATTGCTCAACACTATGCTTATAGTGTCTTACATACAGAGAGACACAAAGTCTTAAAATACCAGGATTTTCAAGCAGAAATGAAGGCAATGTGGAAGAAAGATCCCCAGACAGCTCCAACAGTAATAGGAGTAACAGGACTAATAAAAACAATATTGCAATCATAATTAAATATCCTATTAAGAGCTGGAAGTGACAGAGCTGGAGTCAGAGCTGGAAGTGGCAGAGATAAAGATGTTAAGATTTGCACTGGGTGTAACAAGGTTGGACAGGATTAGGAATCAGTATATTAGAGGGTCAGCTCAGGTTGGACGGTTTGGAGACAAAGTCAGAGAGGCGAGATTGCTTTTGTTTGGACATGTGCTGAGGAAGGATGCTGGGTATATTGGGAAAAGGATGCTAGGGATGGAGCTGCCAGGTAAGAGGAAAAGAGGAAGGCTTAAGATAAGGTTTATGGATGTGGTGAGTGAGGACATGCAGGTGGTTTGTGTGACACAGCAATATGCAGAGGACAGGAAGAAATGGAAACAGATGATCCGCTGTGGTGACCCCAAACGGGAACAGCCAAAAGAGAGAAGATTAATACATGTAACCTGGTATGAACTAAAGTTCAGGGTACATTTGGGAGCTGAGAAGAGCACTCTTTGCTAACATCAAAAACTAAAGCAATATTGAGTTCATGAACTTAGAAGGGGTCCACTCCCATCAGGGTATGTAAAAAAAAACTAAGCATTTGTAGAAGTTAAACTGGGGATACCTAACAGCATTTAACCCGAATCTGTTCAGTGCATAGAACTGGGAATTCAAATCCAGTTTTGAAAATAGTAATGTCAGAATGGCCAGATGAGAACAAAATAGTTCCACATTCCATAGAAATGCATTATATTTCCCATTATAAAATTCATGTTTCACAAGGACTGTTCCACAAGGCCAATAGAGTAGGTTCATAGGTAGGTACTAGGCTATCTACCCGAAGGCATTTATAAGCCTAGCTGGAATGTGTTGGCTTTCGCCACCCCCTTAGATTAGTTCCCTGTGCCTCTGTCCAGCAGAGCCATTGAAGTGATCCCTGGGGTAAACTTTCTGTTTCCCATCCACTCATTAGGGTTTCTCTTGAAGAGTGTTAGCGAGGAGCTCTGCCTAATGTAGATTGGAATCTTGTTCTAGAGCATGGGAAGTCCCTGGGACAGGAAACTATCCCTCCAGCACATCCTATTTATTGTTGTGGTGAGGTTTAGATCCCTAGAGCATGTGGCTCGAGGGGATATGGTTTTCTTTAGGTGGAGCATGTCCATCAATTCTAGGTTGGACATGGCCTTGTATGTCAGGCAGAGATCACCTCTGAGTAGGCGATATGCAGCCAAGTACAACTGGACTTTCTTCAGTCGAGCAGCATAGGGCATCTGTTTGAGGCCAGTGATCCTCTTGGTGAGGTACTTCTGTGGTCTTTCCAGCTGTTGCAGGTGCCATGTAAGGTACATCCCAAATGGGGCATTGTACTCTATGATGGGTCTGATGAGTGATGCATAGAGGGGCACAATGACCTCTTTTGATCTGGATGCAAACCCTTTTGTGATTAGGTGGGCCACATAGAAGAATTTTCTAACCACTTTGACAATGTGATTATCAAAGGAGAGATTACTATCTACTTGGGTCCCCAGATCCCTTATTACATCTCCTGTATTTAGGGGGCTACCACCTATGTTGTAGTTTGTGGGTACTTTGTTTTTTCCAAAGGGGTTGGCTATGCACTTTTTGGCATTTAGCTTGAGGCCATGGTTTTTGACACGAGGTATCTGTCTCAGTGAGACCCTTTTGGAGGATGTCTGTGTCAGCCAGCGAGTCAATTATACTCCCTAGTTTGCAGTCGTCTGTGAACTTGGGTCAGCCATAGTCCTCCTGTGCTTGTCTGTACCTCTGAGAAGTATATGCCGAACATGAGGGATCCTAGGACTGAGCCCTGGGGAATTCCACTTGTAACCGGTTTAGAGTCAGAACTAGCTCCCTCAACTCTTACCATGTGGGTTCTGTCTGTGCACTAGTTGGCAGCCCATCTTGTGACATAGGGGTTTATGCTCAGGCTGGTGAGCTTGTCTATAATACCAGAATGAGGAATAGTTTCAAAGGCATTTGCGAGGTCTAGGTAGGCTGTGTGGACCACCTTTCCCTCATCTATAGCCTTGGTAACTGTCTCAAAGAAGTCCACCATGTTTAGGAGGCATAATCTGCCCTTAACAAAGCCAAACTGGGTAGGGTCCAGTATTTGGAAGTACCCAATGTCTCTCTTAATGAGATACATGATGATGCACTCCATAGCCTTGCAGACCAAGATAGTCAGGCTTATAGGGCGATAGTTCCCGGGGTCTGTTGTGGGTCCACCTTTGTGTAGCGGAATAACCGTTGTTGTGCGCCACTCCACTGCCACGTAGCCTGTGGAGAGGCTGAGTTTGAACAGTGTGTTTAGGAGAGGGGTTAGTTCATCTTTGAGCTCATGTAGGACGCAGCCAGGGACACCATCCAGTCCCATTGATGCTGTGTTCTTGGCTTTGGAGAGGGCTGTTTTAACCTGAGTGTCTGTGATTTCAGGGGCACTACATTCTTCTGGTATGGTTATGGGCCCTTTTGGAGGTGAGAGGTGGGTGAAGTTTGCACTGAACCTGTCTGCCAGGATGTTGGCGATATCGGTCGGTTCAATGTATATTGTGCCATTCTGCACTAACTCCAAGCAGATCTGAGAATTGCCACTTAGATTCTTGACATAGCTAAAAAATAGCTTGTGGTTATCTTTGGAGTCCTTGGCAATTTTTCTTTCAAAGCTAGCCTTGGATGATTTTATGAGGGATCATAGTTTCTTGCTGATACTGATCAGAGATGTCTTCCCTTCTTGGGATTTTACTCTTTTCTGTACCAGATTCCTCCTCCTATTGTATAGCTTGTTTATGGCAGGGGCCCACCAGACTGGTTTCCTTTTCTTGGAGGAGTGAGTCTTGGTTTTGCACAATCCATGCATTCTTGTAGGTGCCCATAGAGTGCATTAGTAAAGGAATTTGCAGCTTGGACAGCGTTATCCTTTAGCATGGGGGCTTTGAAACATTCCACCTTGGTCTTAAGTAACGTGAAGTTTGCTTTTGAAAAGTTTTTCAGGGTAGTTTCTTTGACCAGGGGATGGGGGCGGAATGCGGATATCCAGAGTGATTAATTTATGGTCAAATCTAACCAGCAAGGGGTTGCCCTCCAGTGTGGAACACCGGTTGCCCATGTTGGTGATGACCAGGTCCAATATGTTGCCACCTCTGGTGGGGGTGTTGACCAGTTGATCCAGGGCGTTTGAGTTTATAAATTCTAGGAAATGGGCAAGGGAGTTAGTACTTGAGTAGTTCTCCCAGTTAATGTGTGGGTAATTGAAATCACCCAATATCAGGGTGCTTGGTAGGACCTTTATGTTTCCCAGTGTTTCCAGAAATGCAGATTGGGGGGTCCTGGGACATGATGGGTGATCTGTAGCAAGCTACAATTTGAATTGCCATTTTGCCCATTGTTAGTTGCACGTGGATGATCTCTGAAGCATCGTACTGTGCCACTAACCTGGAGGTGTACGTATCCTTGATGAATATGGATACTCCATCGCCTTTTGTATTTCAGTCTGGGTTTTGTGGCCAAAATGTATGAGTTGTAGCCTGGTAGTGCTGGGGTGCTCTCTGGAGCCTTAAACCAGGTTTCATTTACTGCACATATATCAATGTTCTCCATACTGAGGAGTGCCTTGAGTGCGTGCATTTTGAGGTTTAGACTTCTGGCATTGAGTAACATTACCCTCAGTTTTCTGTTACTTGTAGTATTTACGCTGGTGGGTTTGTCTTTTGAGCTTTGCCGAAAAAAGGCACTATGGGGGTGGCAAGAGCCTTGGCCAGTATTTGAAAGCCTAAGGGTGACAGGTGCAAGCCATCTCTAGCGAAGCAGCATGGCTTGTCGAGCATGTCATTCCAGGCGAACAGACACTGGATCCCCTTTGAATGACACCAGAAGCTTAGCCAGTTATTAAACTGATAATTTTTTCTTTATACCGTGGTATCATTATTGGTGAGGGCAGGATGCTACTTAGGATCAGGGTCATACCGGCCAGAGCTACGTAATCAGAGAGCACTTCCATCTCTCTTTTCATGTAGTCCAGGGAGGTATGGCTCAGGTCATTCACACCAACATGACAATGACAGAGTCGTATTTGTACTTGTTATGGAGTGACCTGAGTGCTTGTGTTATGTGGCAGATCCTGGCACCTGTCAGGCAGCTAACAGTAACTACTCCTTATTCAACCTAGTGAGTGGGACGTCAATGTGCCTGACTATAGAGTCACCTACTATTAGTGTGTTGAGTATGTTATTTTGCCTTAAGGGCTGTGATTGCATGGCACACTGGTTTTGTGAAGTATGTGTTACATGGTTTGTGTTGGGAGGTGGAGGTGGCTTGGATGTCTGCTTTGCAGGTCTCTGTTGCTTTTGCAGATTTTTATTTAGAGCCTCTGAGTATGTTTTCATGTATTTATGTGTGTTTTTTGCCGGTGCTGGTTTCATAGGTCTATGTGAGACTGATGGTGTGATGCAAGTATTTCCCCTTTTCCTCTTGACTGTCAGTTTCAGTCTTGGGTTGAGAGAGCTTTGCCTCCAGTTTGGCTGTATAATTGCATCTCTCGCATGTATTAGTGTTTGGTGGTAGGAGGAGAGGGTTGTCTGTGTACATGAGGCAGTTGTAACATTGCCTCAAAATGCCCAGATTCACCAGTTGGACCAGAGAGTACACCTCAAACTGCCCTTTGGACATGCCTGGATAGGTACAGTGAACTGTTTTACTGATTAGCTAGTAAGGTTGTAAAGAGAGCCTTGTCCTTCTCTACAGTATAGTGGTGCCTATTGCTAAGGTTTATTAGTGCTTCCTATGAGTTTTGAGCAAGTGCCGGGCTGAGAAGTGAATAGTTTGAGAGCTTAAGTTGAAAGTTTGTCTAGTTCCAAGGGAAAAATTGAAGAGTACACTTTGTGGCACCGGGAATAGTAATACCCTAGCTAACCAGCGCTGCCCAGCGTGCAAAACCGTCTCTCTTTTGTCTCTCTGCTGTACCAGGCAGGAGCTTGCTGAGCTGTATACAAGTGCAAAAACTTCACAAATGTGAGTTTTATAGCAGGGAAATGAAAGAGATAGAAATTAGCCCTAAATGGCCAACAAACTACTAATTTCTGGGATGAAACCACTCATCCAGGGACAGATAGGCTGCTCAAAGCTCCCCCTCTCACAGTTGAACAGAGAAACTTCCTTATATCAAAGTAAGGTATGGGCAAACAGAGAAACTTGTAACACAGCCCTGAATTCAGCCCTAACCTGAAAACTGGACCATGCTAGCTTAGAAAGGAGGGAAAACAAGTATATTTTTTTGTTTTTTTTATTTTTTTCAGAAAATAAAGCAGATACAATAAAAAAAACACTTTAAATGCACAGAAAGGGCTATCACACCTGAGTGTGTAGCCTACAACAGTTAAACAGGTAATTTAAACACAAACACGACTTTGTTAAAGTGCAGGCAGTAAAATAAGTACAATATGTAGCTAAAACAAGCTTTTTAAATAACAGAAACTCTAAGGCAGCAAGAAAATGAAGAAAAATTATACTTAATCACTCCAAAGTCTCTCTTTTGTCTCTCTGCTGCTGTAGAACTCTGCAGGGCACCAGGCAGGAGCTTGCAGAGCTGTATACAAGCGGAAAAACCTCGCAAATGCGGGTTTTATGGCAGGGAAATGAAAGAAAGAGAAATTAGCCGAAAATGGCCAATATACTACTAATTTCTGGGCTGAAACCACTCCTCCAGGGACAGATAGGCTGCTCATAGCTCCTCTCTCTCACAGGTGAACAGAGAAACTTCCTTCTATCCAAGTAAGGTTGTAGCACAGCACTAACCTGAAAACTGGACTATACTAGCAAAAAGGCAGGAAAACAAGAATAATTGTATCAAACCATTCATACAACAAAATGCTGCAGAGAATCCTTGAAGCATTATGTATAGTTGAGTGCTATGAGAAAACCTGTGCAGAGATTGAAATTGGTCAATCTTGATTAGTACAATACCCCAGTAAACAAATATAAATAAATAAATGTGGCATAATGCTTTAGCCTGCTATGTATCATCAAATAAACTGATGGCAAAATCGTTCAGATCAGCAGTGCATTCACAATAACAGTGCCAAATACACAGATGTTCTTCATATCGATCACCGCTGCAGTGACCTTAGTTATATGGCTTATAACCTGCCAGGGATAGCCGTTATATTGTTGGCAGGATATAACCCACATAAGCTAGGGCTACTGGAGCAGTAATCATTAAAACATCTACTGTTACAGTAAGTTCAGCTTACACAACTGTACTTTCATCTTCATTAAATGTCAGACAACCCAAGGAGCAAATTAGGGGTAGATTTATTTTGGTTTAAAGGACAGGCAATATCATATTTGTTCTGATTGTTATCTATCTGAATTATCCTGAAATCATAAAACTCTGCAACGCATCATAAGATTTAGTCATCATGCTTCTTAGACCAGTTTTTCACTTTAAGGCGTATTCCAGGCATCTTTATTTTTTCTGTGACAATGGTCCACAATTTGTTAACCATAAATTTTGTTTTTTCTGTCATGAATGGGAATTCTGGCATATAACAACTAGTCCGAAATATCCCCAGACAGTCAAATGGACATGTGTATAGGCATTCAAAGTATATATAGTATTATAAAAGAAATGTGATGGCAGAAAAAAAAACAAAAGAGTTACTGCATAGCTTTCATGGAATATAAACGTACTTGAGTGCAATCATCTGGGTTGTTTTTTATTTTTAATGAGGAATAGAGTGAAGTTAAAACAGGCTCCCTCTTGAAATATCGGGAGTCTCAGTGCTAAGTCCTGAAAAGATGCAAAATAGACTGAAAATTCAGGAGAAGAGTGAATACTGAGCATTGTTTTTCTCCTTGAAACTTATTTTTCCCTGATATATGAGGCAGTAACTCCCCCCCCCCCATACACACACACCAAAATACCATATACCAACTCCAAGACTGCCATAACTTTTGTGAAATGTCAATTTCAGACTTTGTATATGTAGGTCTAGATTTTTGGTTATTCATTCAACACATATTAGGACTTGGCATTGTGAGTCTCTGCAGCTTCTGTGGTTACCGTGGAACTACCTACTTTATTAGTGTTTTTACAAGAGCACCTTCCAGGTGTCAAATTGTATTGGCAAAGTGATGAACTAAAACAGAAATCCTGCTTTCACAGATCAGGCAAATTACTGTCTATACTTCATCCAGGAGATACTGTTAGAATCCAGAAACCACATAAACACGTAAGAGCAGATGCAGTCTGCTGTCTTCCAATAGGTTGGTATGATAAGCCCCCACAAAAGTGAGCCCAAAGATATTAAAGTAGATAAAATGAAGTGGACAACTCCTCTACAAGATAGGATGTTTTCAGTTCAGAGATATGAACTGCCATTAAGATTATTTGGTATGTTACAATGCAATATTCTTCATTTTCATTTTGTTAAAAGTACTACAAAATAGCCCCATTAAAAGCAAACTGAAGGATGTATTACCTGATAAAATCATTATTTGTAAACCAGAGCACCTGTTTGCAAAGAATGGTGATTTTTTTTTAGATAATTGTAATTCTTGTTTGCAGAAGAAGACTTAGCAGTTAACTTTCAAGCAAAGAACCTGCCTTAGGGAACACGTCTCTAGCTCTTACATGATGTACAGAACCTCTGTTGTCTTAATTAAGTCCTTTCTAGTTGTCTTTGGCCGGCTCAGTAAAAAACACCATAGAAGATTGAGTGTATCATAATGTGTAAGGTCTACCTAACCTGCAGAGAGAACGCATAGGTGAGGTGGCAAATCATAAGAGGGAGTTGGAGCTAGAGGTAGAGGATGTAGGGCCTTGCAAAGAAGACAAAACATATGTGAGATAATGGGCTATTTGAAAGAGACAGCATGTGGATGTGAAGGGGCTAGAGCTTCATCAGTGAGCAGCTGACCACTTTAGTTTGGGCTGAATCCTCAGCTAAAGGCAAATTCTTTTCCCTGGAGACAGTAGAGCAAAGTCTTGATATCATGACAGAACAAAACCTGATGCTTGCAGAGCTGGTTCTTCTGAGGCTACCTGTTCCATTGATGCTCTGGTACAAATGCCTTTGTAACAATGTCTGAAAAGCAAAAGTCTGAAAAACACATGCCTTCAGGGCCAGGCATGGGTAGATAAGGAACAAATAAACAGATGCTTTAAGCACTGGCAACTGTGGGACTGGTGATAGAGGAAGAGGTGCCTGCAAAGTGCCATGGGGAACCGATCCCTAAAGACCAATTTGAGGTTTATCCAGCATCAGTATTCTGGTGGCAGTCTTGGACCTAAATCTTTTAATAGTAGCAGTCAGTAAATCATAACTGTACAAGGCAAAACAGGCATCTGTCTCACACGTTTGTGTGTGTGTGTTGGGGGGGGGTAGGAAATGGGAATATGGAAGCTGCTGAAGGTAAAAAGGCTGGGTCCCAGAGATCAAATATACCACACTTACAAGGGGTGATGGACTTCATAAGGGAAGGGAGTTTCCTCTTTGGATTGAACTTGTTCTTTGTTCTTCAGTACTTTTATTTTAGTTTCTTGAGGACTAAGTAGGAGTACATAGACGTTTCATCTCTAGTGGAGTGAGAGTGAGGACAAAACATAAGGAGGATATGAAGGTTAGGTTAAGACTGGCCATTTGGAATTGGTGGGAGCTAATAATTAATTGAGAAAGAGAGTATATTCTGGTTATACTGGTAAGACAAATATAGATTGTATATTAATGCAGTGTTTTATTAATGCAGTAAATGAAACCCAATGTTAAAGAGGTGGGCAAGATACTGAAAACCATATATAGTTGGATAGGGCATTGAGACCAAAATAGGTAGAAGGTGAAGAGAAGGTATCTTTGTCAAAGTAGGGCTAAGCTAGAAGGCTTCTCAAAAGAAAAAAGATATGCAAAGAAAATGAGTGATAGGGAGGATGACAAGGTGATAGCTATTTTTTATGGAATAAACATGGGTTGAGGGATATATAAAATACATCATGCAAGTAGATGGATTAATAACTGGGAGTGATTTCTTGTGATTTTGAGCTAGATACGGATAGATTGTTTGGGGAAACAGAATTTCATCACTGGAGTCATAAGGAATTGGAAAAGGTAATATTCAAATTTCAGTTAAAGTATGGGTGAAGGAAAAAGGTGGGCCTGCAACTGGAAGTCACATTCTTGCAATATGAATATAAGTAAGTGAGTCGATTTGATTTGATTTTTGTGGATACCGTCATTTTAAAAGAAATAGAGAGGATATCTGTATTAAATGGGATAGTATTGGAACATATGTTAATAATGGGATGGAAATAAAGAAAACAAATAAGAAAGGGGTGGTGATTGAACCCAGGTAAATTGAGAAATGTGGAAAAGATAAGTTGCTTTAAGGAAACAATAAAATATATGGTGAGAAAAAATCAAAAGGCAGAAGGAAACTGGAGATGGAAATAACGGGATGTCATAAAAGGGGCAGGGAGATGTAGGGTAATGGGCTGTATAGAGACTATAGTAGACCGGATGAGACTGATGCAAGGTGAATTATGTCATCTGCAATAGAAGGTTGGAATAGGGCAGGATAAAATGAGGACATGGGATTTGATGGGGGGAATAAACAATATAGAAAATGTAGATAGAGAAGACTGGTGAGAGGGTAAAACTGTGGGTGAAAGGAGAAATTCATTCAAAACGGCTTATGTGGAAAATTAATGACCGATATAAAAGTGCCTTAATCAGGACTATCAAGACACATTCAGATAACAGAGTATGATGCATTTTTACAACTGCTATATGAATTGTACAGCATTTTATACAAATAAATAAATGCAGATGGGAATGGTTTGGGGAATGAGAAGAGATGTACATTTCAAAGGAGAGCCAGGTTGCACTGCATAAGATCATTCGGCCAAAGGAGATTATTGCTGCTATTAGTCTTTTGGATGGGGCTAATGAAAGAAGGACAGATATGGATCCTATCAAGTTTTATACATTTGTGGGAGATGAAATGTGAGAAATCTATTGAATAAATGATCAGAGAACATTAATTCTTTATGGTTAGAGACTAAGGTAATGAGGGTAATGATTGTAACCCAGTGATGATTTATTAAAGTACATGCAGATGTATCTTCAAGATGCACAGCTGATGAGAATACAATGAATATGTGATTGGTTTATTTGGAAATGAAAAATAGATAAGAAAATCAAAGAAAGGCTCGGAGTAAGCAAAGGGAAGTGAGGATGGAGGTGCCAAATGCTAGGAGATGTCTGATGACGGTAAACTTGACACAGCATGTGAAGGAAGTGAAGAAAATATGAAAGCAAGTTGAGTAAGATGAGAGAGGGGATGCTTTTACTTGGCAAGGAAGAATGGTCAATATAGAAAGAGGGACAGACAAAACAGTTACAAAAGTATATATAATCCAGATAAAGTAGAAAAATTGGGAGAATGCACAACTGAAAGACTTGGGAGATGGCAAAATGTTGATGATGGTGATGGGAGAGAAGCTGAAGAAATGGTAACAGGATTTTTCTGAAAAATTTGATAAAGGTAGAGGGGAAGAATTTATTAGGCTTTAAAGATCTGCAGTATGAATTTAGGGTGAGGGATTGTGATTGATTGCTGTACATGGCATTAAGTTGAACAATTATTAAGATGAGTGAGAGACAGAGAGAGCAGTGTAAGGATAAAGTGGTAGTTAACAGCATGGGTTGGGTAAGAGATAGCTGTTGACAAGGAAAGGGTGACAAGAAACACCTGGAAGAATATCAGTAGAAGGGAAGTAATAGAGACGTTAAATGCTTGAGGGAAGGTAGGATAGCAGTATATCCTGAAATTAATGATATCAGAGTCCTGGATGAAGTGTGTTAACTGTTAAGAAGAAAAAGAAAGATAGCAGGAAAGAAGGTGGAAAGTAATTTAACCCCTTAAAAATATAGTTAAGGGATGTTGGGAGACAGTGGACATCAAAATCCAAGGTAGCAGATGAGAGAAGGTGGAATGATAGTGTGGTGGGAAATCTCAGCAAGAGTATGGCAGTAGTAACAGGGAACAGAAATCTGAATGTATACCCAATTGAATTAGCTGAGACATATTTTGATAGAAATTTCATTTGTGAAGTTTTTTTTTTTTTTTGCAAAATCTTTGTGATTGCCTGGCTAATAGTTTTAAATGGAAAATGCTTTAATGTTCATTTATATCCTCATAGGAGGTTACTATGCTAATGGCCCTGGGGCCCTAATAAGCTTAGCCAAGAGTTTATCCCCAAGAAAGAAACCTCAGTCAGCACTTGTTACGCCTGTCAATGAGGTACAAAAGTGGAACCCCTGGGACAAGTTTGTGGTTTCCCATCCACTCATCAAGGTTGTGCTTGAAGAGGGTCAGAGAGATACTCTGTTTGACATGTATGGGTAGTCTATTACAGAGATGTGGTAGCCTCTGAGAGACAAACCTGTCTGTCCAGCAGGTTTTTGTTGATGTTGCATATTAGATTTAGGGCTTTCAAGCAGGTAATGAGTGAGGAGTTAGACTTACAGATATGTAGCATCTCTAGTAGGGCAGGGTCTGATATTGCCTTGTAGGCGAGGCACAGATCACCTCTGAGCAATCTGTATGATACCGAGCAGAGTGATAGTGATTTGAGCCTGTCCACATAGGACAGATGTTGGAGAACATGGATTCTCCTTGAGAGGTATTTCTGTGGCCTTTACAGTTGGTACAGTTGTTTGGAGAGGTGCATACCAAACTTATGATCTTGTGGTATGCTATTAGCTTTCAATAAACTAAAATAAAAAATCATAAAGAAACAAAAATAAGCTTAATATAATGCAGTACCAGAAATCTTAAAGAAACATTGTAACAATTTCTGTAACAATTTATCCTGGTTCAAATGGCAACATATCAATTCTGATCCCATTGGTTTCAGCAATAAGCCAGCCAAGTTCCAGCACAGTGCTGGCCCTTCCCACCAGCCTCATTTTCCATGGAAATAGAAACTTAATGACTTCTCATCTAAAGCTAAATTGTAGGGTTCAATGACATATATTAGACTTATACATATGCAGACAAACAAGACCACCATTTTTGGCTCAGAATAGATAATAGAAAGGATGAGGATTATGTTACCAAGTCATCTTCGTGGATACTATTAAATATAAGGATCACATAAATGAATCGTGCCATCTCATTACTCTACACAAGAAAACGTGCGTCTTAAAACTGTGATAAACTGGTGCTTTGTCCATAAGCAGTATTTTCATTTCTAAAAGAAGAAAATATATACTCTAAGCAGCACTAAGTTAAAAACGCCACTCTGTCAGTACTGTTCCTCTCATGCCTTCTGAAAAAGTTGTTGAGTGGTTCAGCCAGCCTCAACCTGATGTTTTACTTCTCAGTCACTGCTTCCTGTTATTATACTTGGACCTGCCAGTGGGAAAAAGCTGATACCACCTGTTTGAGAAACACAGACACATAAATAAACAGCATGACTGACTCAACAATATGCACTGTTAAAAACAGATTATGATAGGTTACTGCCTGAGATACTGATAGAAATATCTGCTAACAAAGTTCATCTGGATAAACAAGAAAACTCTATTATGTTCCTGAAAGTCCATTTTCACAATCTGGAAAATAATTTTGATCACCATCATGGGGCTCATATGAGAACAATACAGACTAGCTGCCTCAGCTGTATAAAGAAGGCAAATGATACCAAGAATAGTCAAAACTGAAAATGATTACACTACTGGAAACTATGGAAGAGTGCAGCCTTGTAGGAGATATCTTTAAAATGTAGCTCTTCAGGTTGTTCAACTTCTCAGGTTATTGAGTCAGTCCATATAAATTGGAGAATTCCACTATGAATTGTATTACAAATGGACAGAGCGACAACCAGATGAACCCAATGGGTTGGAGATTCATCCAGACTTACACTATAAGAAAAGGTCTTTTCTTCAGGTAGAAATTCCCCTTGCATCCTCTGTGTGGATAACTTTATTTTATACTAACTCCACAGTTACATGTCCAGTTGGAAAAAACATGACACATTGATGGCACTGTAATAGAAATGGAACCAGCAGTCATTTTCTGTGAGCAACTCTGAATGACGAAAGGCAACTCATTAAGATGATTAGCTAGTTGTGTCCTTATCTATTTCTTACTTGACCACTAATATGGAAACAAAAAGCCTGTGAACGATCAGATTTCCCTCCTCTTTATATTCATAGGATCATAGGAGGTTACTAGGCTACTGGCCCTGAGGCCCTTATAAGCCTAGCCAAGAGTTCAGCCCATGTTTAGACAAGTCAGCACCCAAAGCCCCTGTCCATCAGGGACACGAGTGGAATCCCAGTTCAGTATCTTTAGTTGCCTAAATACTCGAGGCAAATTTGCATTAGACCATAGGATGATGATGATGATAATAATAATTATAATAATAATAATAATAATAATAATAATAATACCAGTAAGGCTCATACCTGATCAGCAGTTTACTTTCTTTTCCATATAAAGCAAAATATGTCTCTTACACTATTCAAGTGTAATCTGAATGAGTGGATGAGAAACCAGAAATTCACCCATTAATCAGTATTATTTTCTCTTATGGATTGGGATAATGTGTAAATGCCTACCTCCCTGTCCCTGGGTAATTCATAGTCATAATACAAGGGGCTCTGGAGTAATCATACTAAAGATATTAGGGCTAGAAACTTATTGGGAATGCATGGCTAGGCTTCTGAAGATTCAAAAAGAACATTAGCCTAGTAAGTTCCTATGAACCTATCAACTCCTACCTGCTATAAGAAATGAAAAAGAAGAAATGTTTAATGTCCATCTTTGTTTCCTGGAATAGCTTTGCCTCACTAAAGGGAAAAAAGAGCTGACAATGGAATATTCCTCAGTAGGCATTGCATTTATTACACAGCTCTACCCGGTACCTAGAAACACAGGACAGTAACAGACTATTATGTTATTATAAAACAAAAAATGTGTTCAGTTGTACCTCTGAGGAAGCATCACTTAGCTGGTGGCAATTCTCTTTTTGCTGATATGTGCGGCTGGATGGATGGATGGAGTAGTTATTAAACACTGTAATATAAAGGTGTAATTATTAAGGTTCATAATTTTAATTAAAGATTGGTCATTGTGTTATAAAAAACTGCAACAGAATATAATTTAACAAATGAGTAATGTATGACATTAAAGTAACAACATCAAACCTTTATGACATGATAAGTTTACAAAAGTTCAGCTTGGCTATTGCCTCTACCCATCTTCACTGATATACAAGGATGAAGCCCTGGTTATGATCCAGGGGATCAGAGTTCAATTACTGGCTGAGGCACCTGTTGGAGGTAACAGTGAGAAGAGAGGAGCTATGTGCAATTGCTGTCTTACCTCTTTTTGTGATGAGAGCATGGTGGAATGTTCCTGGAGCACATGGGAGAGTTCCTTACAGACACAGGAAACCACACACAATAGCTAGATATCATCTATTCGGTCTTCAGTCTTGTGGATTTACGACATTCTAGCACTAACCTTTCAGATTCATAGGTTCATAGGTAGGTACTAGGCTATTAGCCCTCGGGCCTATATAAGCCTAGCCAAAAAGGCAGCCTGGCTTTTGCCACCCTAGAAAATTATTTTCCTGTTCCCCTGTCGAGCAGAGACACAGAAGTGATCCCTGGGGTGAATTTCCTATTTCCCAGCCAATCATCAAGATTTTTCTTGAAGAGTGCTAATGAGGAGCTCTGTTTGACATAGATAAGTAGTCTGTTCCAGAGTATGGGAAGTCTCTGAGACAGGAATCTATCCCTCCAGCATGTTCTGTTTATTGTGGTGACAAGGTTTAGGTCCCTAGAGCGTGTAGCTCAGAGGGATTGGGATTTCTTTAAGTGGAGCATGTCCAACAGCTCTGGGTTTGACATAGCTTTGTATGTTAGACAGAGATCGCCTCTGAGTAGGTGATATGCGACGGAGTAAAGCTGGAGTTTTTTGAGACGGTCTGCGTAGGGCATCTGTTTGAGGCCAGTAATCCTCTTTGTGAGGTATTTCTGTGGCCTTTCCAGTTGTTGTAGATGTCTTGTGAGGTACATACCAAAAGGGGCGTTGTACTCTATAATGGGTCTAATGAGTGATGAGTAGAGGGGAACAATGACCTCTTTTTTTCTGGATGAGAAAACTTTTGTGATGAGGTGAGCCATGTAGAAGGATTTCCTGACCACTGTGGCGATGTGATTGTCAAAGGAGAGATTACTGTCCACCTGTGTCCCAAGGTCTCTTATCACACTTTTGGCATTAAGTAGACTACCACTTATGTGGTAGTTCATGGGTACAGAGTTTTTTCCAAAGGGGATGACAATACACTTTTTGGCATTGAGCTTCAGGCCATGGCTTTGACACCAGGCATCTGTCTCAGTGAGGCCCTTTTGTGGTATGTCCACATTGTTAGGAGTTTCGATTATGGCTCCTAGTTTGCAGTCATCTGCAAACTTTGTTAGCCAAAGACCTTTTGTGTTAGACTGTACTTCAGAGAAGTAGATACCAAACAGGAGAGGACCCAGGACTGAACCCTGTGGTACTCCACTTCTCGCTGGTCTAAAGTCGGATTTGGAGTTTGCTACTTTCACAGTGTGGCCAGTTGACAACCCATCTTGTGACATAGGGATTTATACCTAGTTTAGTGAGCTTATCTATAATTCCAGAGTGGGGGATGGTGTCAAAACCTTGGCAAGATCTAGATAAGCTGTGTGAACCACCTTACCCTCATCTATAGCTTTGGTGACTGCTTCAAAGAAGTCAATCAGGTTTAGGAGACATGATCTGCCTTTTACAAACCTGAACTGGGTAGGGTCCAGAGTTTGGAGATTACCAATGTCTTTGTTTACGAGTTCCATGATGATACATTCCATGGCCTTGCAGACCAGGCTTGTCAGGCTAATGGGGCGGTAGTTCCCAGGGACCATCATGGCTCCCCCTTTGTGGAGTGGGATAACTGTCGCAGTGCGGCATTCAGTGGGCACAAAGCCTGACGTGAGGCTATGATTGAACATGGTACTTAGGTAGGGTGCCAGCATTCTGTAGTTCATGTAGAACGTAGCCTGGGATATTGTCAGGTCCCATAGATGCTGTGTTCTTGACTTTGGAGAGTGTGTTTTTTACCTGTACAGCCGTGATTATAGGAACTTTGCATTCTTCTGGTATAGAGATGGGCCCTCTAGGGGGTGAGAGAGGGGTAAAGTTAGCACTGAACTTATCTGCCAGGATGTTGGCAATATCAGTTGGTTCTGTATATTTAGTGCCATTGTGCTGAAACTCAAAGTAGATCTGAGTGTTGCCATTGAGATTCTTGACATAGCTATACAATGCTTTCTGGTAGTCTTTAGAGTCAGTGTCAATTTTGTTTTCATAACTAGTTTTGGAGGATTTTATGAGGGATCTCAGCTTCTTACTGAGGTTGACCAAGGAGTTCCTCCAGTCATGGGGTTTAACTCTTTTTTGCAACAGTTTTTTTCTTCTGTTGTAGAGTTTGTTTATGGCAGAGGACCACCAGATTGGCTTCCTTTTTTTGGAGGATAGCATCTTGGTTCCATTAAGGATAGCATGATCCATGCACTCGTGTAAGTGCTTATAAAGTGCATTTGTGTAGGATTCAGCAGTCGTACCTCTATTGTCCGTCTGCATGGGTGTCATGAAGTTTGCCACTTCTGTCTTAAGAAGTATGAAGTTGGCTTTGGAGAAGTTTTTTACAGTGGTTTCCCTAATTGGTGGTGGGGGCAGGATGTGGATGTCTAGAATGATTAGCTTGTGGTCGGATCTGACCAACGAGGAATTGACCTTTGGTTTGAACAACGGTTGCCCATGTTGGTAATGAGCAGGTCTAGGATATTGCTGCCCCTGGTGGGGGTGTGAATAAGTTAATCCAAGGCGTTGGAATTTATGAATTCCAAAAAACGTTGAGCAAAAGAGTTGGTACATGAGTAGTTTTCCCAGTTAATGGTGGGTTAGTTGAAATCACCCATTATTAGGGTGTTGGGTTGTACCCTAATACTTTCCAGTGTATCAAGAAATTAGGAGTGGGAATCCTGGGGCATGGTGGGGGGGGTCTGTAGCAAGCTACAATTTGGATTGCAGTCTTGCCCAGAGTTAGTAGCACTTGGATAATCTCAGATGCATTATGCTGTGCAAATAGGCTGGAGGTGTGGATATCCTTAATGAATATGGACACGCTTCCACCTTTAGTGCTTTGTTCCAGGTTAGGTGGCCGAAAGGTGTGGTATGAATTATAGCCTGGTAATTCAGGGGTTCTCTCTGGAGCTTTGAACCAGGTCTCTGTCACTGCACAGATGTCGATGTACTCCATTTTAAGGAGTTCCTCGAGTGAGTGCATTTTGATGTTTAGACTTCTAGCATTGAGTAGCACTACCCTCAGATTTTGCTTGCTTGTACCTGTTACGGTGGTGAATTTGTCATTTGAACCTTGCCTAAAAAAGGCACTATAGGGGTGGCAAGAGCATTTGCCAGTATCCGGAATCCCAATGGTGACAGCTGCAGGCCATCTCTGGCAAAGCATCGTTGTCTGTCGATCATGTAGTCCCAGGCAGACAAATACTGGATCCCATTAGAATGACACCAGATGCTTAGCCAATTGTTGAAGTCAGTCATTTTGTCCTTGTACTGTGGTATCATTCTGGGTGATGGCAGGATGCTACTCAGGGCTAGGGTCATACCTGCCTGGGCTACAAGATTGGAGAGCTCCTCCATGTCTCTTTTCATGTAGTCCAGGGAGGTACATCTTAGGTCATTCACACCAACATGGACAAAGACAGTGTCATATTTGTACTTGTTGTGGAGTGACCTGAGTGAGCGCATTATGTGGCGGATCCTGGCACCTGACACACAGCTGACAGTAACTTTCTCCTTGTTTAGCCTGGTGAGTGGAACATCAGTGTGCCTGACTATATAGTCACCTATGAGTAGAGTGTTGGGTACATTGTTATGCCTTATGGGCTGTGGTTGAGTGGCACACTGAGTTTGTGGGCTATGTGTCATTTGGGTTGCGTTGGGGGGGGTGGAGTTTGCTTGTGTTTCTGCTTTGGAGGTCCTTGATGCTTGGGCAGGTTTTTATTGAGAGCCTCCGTGAATGTAGGTGTGTGTTTTGTGTTTCTATGTGTGTGTTTTGGTGGTGTAGGTTTTGAGGGACTATGTGATGAGTGTGGTGTGGTGCAAGTGTTTACCTTCTCCTCTTGACTATATAGTCCAGTCTTGGGTGAAGAGAGCTTTGCTTCCAGTTTGGCTATATAAGTGCATCTCTCACAGGTTGTAGTGTTGGATGGTAGGAGGAGAGGGTTGTCTGTGTACATGAAGCAATTGCTGCATTGCCCCAAGATGCCCAGATTCATCAGGTAGACAGGAGAAATCACTGGGAGCTGACCCTTAGACACGCCTGGATAGGTGCTTATTTATTAAGTACTAAAAACTGCTTTCCTCTAGACAAGTGAGGAAAGTCAAATGCTGTAGTAATTTGCAGCTTATTTAGTGCTTACAACGAGTTCTGAACAAGTGCTGAGTTAAAAGAAACATATTTGAGTGCTGAAACTAGAAAACTGGCTCGTTTTAAGAAACAACATTAAGCTAGAAGGCTTCCCTCCAACACAAAAAGGCTTGGGGGCTCAGAAGCCTACAAACGACTTACAGGAAAAGCCGGAAACAAGCTTACAATTTTTTCTTTCCCAGATGCTCTCTTTATACTCAGTCGGAGTGCCTGAAATCAGAATATGATCTCACTGCACTCAGTTGAGTGAGAAAATTAGATGGGTTCAGAAGGAGTATCCAAACACAAATTTACAAGAGGGGGGGCAGTTTCAAAGCCACCAAGATTAACACCAAAACAAAACCAGGGAAGTTGGGTGTGGAACTAACTGAAAAAACAGTCAAAACTTCCAGTTCAGTTAATATTCAATGCAACACAAATAAATCAATTAAAATTCTGTATTATTTGAAAAAATTGCAGATAAAAGGTACTTAAATTCTCTTATACATCCAGTTGAATACAGCTAGATCTTAGCCGGCCAAAGCTCAGGTTTTAAGCAGAAAATATTCCAAAATGTACCACTTAAATAGGCATTAACAGGATATCAATGAATGAGACTACCCCCAACTGCAAATACTGTCTATGCAGAATTCTAACAGGCAATAAAATCTAGTAAACACTAACTGAAAAAAACAGAGTCAAAACTACAAGTTCAGTTAATATTTAATGCAACACAAATAAATCAATGAAAATGCTGTATTATTTGAAAAAAGTGCAGATAAAAGGTACTTAAATCCTCTTATATGTCCAGTTGAATACAGCAAGATCTTAGCCGGCCAAAGCTCAGGTTTTAAGCAGAAAATATTCCAAAATGAACCACTTAAATAGGCATTAACAGGATATCAATGAATGAGACTACCCACAACTGCAATCACTGTCTATGCAGGATTCTAACAGGCAATAAAATCTAGCAAACACTAACTGAAAAAACAGAGTCAAAGCTTCCAGTTCAGTTAATATTCAATGCAACACAAATAAATCAATTAAAATGCTGTATTATTTGAAAAATTTGAAAAAGTGCACATAAAAAGTACTTAAATTCTCTTATACGTCCAGTTAAATACAGCTAGATCTTAGCCGGCCAAAGCTCAGGTTTTAAGCAAACAATTCCACTACCAAATGGCAAGGAATACAAACACTGATGTATAATTCAGGACTATATTTTTGTAGATGGCAAGCTCATCACAGACTTCACATGTAGGGGGGAATGTCTTCCTCCCCCATCTGCTTTACATAATATGATCAACTTTAAAGTCACTGCATGTCAGAGGAAGCACTAGTTTCGCTGCAGTTGCCTTAGTTAAACCAGCATGCATTTTATACATCTTTCAACAGATGAGTCATGTAGGGAATTCTTATCCATCTGAAAATATGTTGTTTCTGGTCTAGTACAACAGCAACAAATAAAACTAATATATAGATAATGCTAGATGGCTGCAATCTTTTTTAAGTTAGGAATGATAAGAAAAGAAAGTTCTGGAGCTGTGGAGTTCAGAAGCTTGGTATGAGACATTTGCTGTGATAATGTTTGTTTGTGTGTGTGTGCATGCACGCAAACGTGAATATTGTAAGATGGGATGATTAATGAGTGGGATGACATTTATGAGCGGATGGAGAAGCAGTAAACAGAGGAGGACATCATTTGGAGAAGAATGGGTGGGAAGGGATTGAGTAGGGAGACAAAGGCTGCTGGTAGTATAAAAATGAAAAAGGAGCAAGGTAACAGGAATTTGAAAGAGAATGAGGCATGGAGGAGTGGATATATGTGTGGAAAGGATTCCCACTTCTAGAAGGATGCTAGGAGGTTGAGGAGCAGAAGATAGCTTGCTGAGGATAAAATGCATGGAATAAGGTGGAAGACTGACAAAAAAGTAAGATGGGGAGAGTAGACACAGAATATTGAAGTAGATGGAAATAGCCTGATGCAGTATGGAGACAGCAAGCAGGCGTTAGAATATTAATAAAGGGAGGAGAATGGGGAAGGAAAAAGTGGGGAAATGGATGGAACAAAATAGGTATGGTGATAACGCAAACAGAATTAAAGATTGCCAGAAGTTCACCATCAGGTAAGTCCTAAATGATTAAATCAATGAAAAGAAAGTTATAAAAGCAGAAATTACATTAGTTTAATTATTTATAATAGTTAACCTGTTGGGTGCAACAAAAAGATGACGCATCATTTCCTGCCACAGTGAAAAAAAGATAGTAGAAATAAAAATTATTTATTGCTCTGCATTTATAATAGCACTGCACACATTTACCCATGTAAGAGACAAGGTGGACTCTCTGAAATTAGTCTATTAAGACTGAAAACAGCCTACTTAGAGAAATGTTTCTAATATTTGGAGAAAGTATTGCAGTAATTAAATATGGTAAAAGAGATCACAGCAATACAACATGGTATATAGCATTTTCTTTCCTTTCTTTATTATGTAATCACACTTTATTAGTAGTAACAATGAACATGAGAAAAATATGTTACATAAAAAAATAAACTTTAATGCAATAATATAGGATAAACATTTTTGAAGTGAAAGGTGTATTACACAGCAATAACATGACTTGCAATATAATAAGAAATATATATCTTTGATGTGTTGACCAAAATAAAGTTTTGCTCATAGAAGATGTACTATTAAACAAACATATTTAACTCTGTATATTATATTATTGGAGTTATGGATTTAGATAATTCATCAAAACTTTTAAAAAGATTCATAGCATTACATCAAAGCATCGCATGAGTGACCTTCACTGATGTAGGTAGAAATCATTTTATTTTCATTAAATTCTTTGAGGAAACCACTGAAACATTTGAAATGCTTAACTTCCAAAGTTATTTGCTTCCTTATAGCTACTTAATGTCTATGGTGACTTCTAGTGAGAGGTTCCATAGGCTCCAGTGGACCACCACCCCCAAATTTAAAGGGAAAAAAATCAAGTACTACTCCAGGCATCAAACCTGTGACTGGACTGTGGTAAAACACACCTCATGTAATGTCTTTCGGCTTTTCCTGGTTAGGGGTCATCACAGCAGAACTCTGGTCTGCTTATGATTGGCAGTAGATTTTTATGGTGCCGAGGTGCCAGCCCAATGTCCAGCCTTCAACAAAGGCATGCCCATTCATGCACACACCTACCTGCATGTCTTTAAACATCACTCGACCACAGGGAGGACATGCAGAAAAAATTAGATAAAAATAGTCCACAACATCTCCATGGCTCATTGCCAAAGAGTGTGCATCAGCTTACATAACCACAAGCAATGTTTAAATACCACTTTTGATAGAAAGTTTTACATCAATTACACATTCTTCCTGCACAGATATCTCTTCTCACTATCCTCAATTGGCCAACTTCATAAAACTTTCTATGAAGGAAGATTCATAGTGTTTCATAATGGCAAGTAGAGACCCATATCTTCATACGCAATTTACCAAAGATATGCAGAAAGTAGCCCTGACTATCTGCTTCACTAGAAGCCAGAAGCGCTGAATAAATATGATACATTTTCCATTGTGTTGCTTTAGTGAGTTCTGGAAAGTCAACAGAATGGAGCAACCTAAACAGAAGATCAATTTAATCACACCAGAGTTATCATGTCTCACAGATGTAGATGTCACTGTGGGAATATCAAATAATGTGTAAGCATCAAGAAAATGTTAATTATAGTTTTTTTTTTTTTTTGCCATGAAGAACCCAAATACTATCTCCTAACCATTGTATTCCACACTTTCCCATTCATTCCAGCAGACTACTGAGATATATGTTCATAAATCTGCATACCCCTAAAGTGTCAGACATGTATTCCAGATCCTGCTACCATGAGCTGTCTGCTTATAAAGCAAACTGAGTGCATCTACACCCATCATATTCCACATACAGATATCATTTGGCAAAGCTAATTCATACCACCCTATGGGCCAGATACAATGATAACACAGTATGTTTCCCACTAAGAAAGCCCTTAAGATAAGGTGCCCCTTGTCATAGTGAATAGCCTTTGGATTGTAAAAAACATGGAATATTTACTTAAAGTGGGAAAACCCAGTTATGTTACTTGGATAACCCTGTTTATCCTTCATGCCTCCTAGCAGTTAGAATATAACAGGAGATTGAACAAAAACATTCAAATGGAGGTATATAGGGATGTCTTGGACAAGGTATGCATATGGAGAGGAACAAAACACTGCTATCCCTTACCTCAAGGGTTCTTTTTCCTAATTATGGTAAATAAGGTGAAAACAAAGTAGTATAAACATGTTCACTGATAACTATATTTTATTGTTGAAAGATGTAGAAGGGATGTTGCTGCAGTGTTAACGATTTTTAAAGAGTTTGGCAGAGAATCTGGGTGGGATAATCATCTCAAGAAGTCTTTAGTGATATCATGGGGAAAGCATTTCAAGATCCATTTGGTTTGCCTCTATTAAAGAGGGGCAGAAAGTATCTGGGAGTTAAACATACATCTCAACTGTCTCTGAGTTTGCAGAGCATCCCTGATTTTGTGTCACATTTTAACAATGTCCATTGTAAAATATTTGATTTTCTGGTAAATCACTGAGAATTATAGTCACTCAATAATGCCAGGGATTAGACGTCCATGCTTTTTTTATTTATTTATTTTTTTCAGAAAATGCATGTTAGGCAAAATGTGCACTATTTAAAAATTGTTCCTGATTTATGGCCCCTTGTCTCCTTATTATTTTGGCTTTGTCCCTGATTCTTGAGAAAATAACATCTCCCCCCTCTTTACCGCACCTGTTTCTCTCTAGTTCCCATAACACTCCTTTCATTAATATACCACATAACCATCATCTTACCAAACCTCCACCTTCTTCAACCCACCATCTAAATTCTCACCATCTCAACTCACAATGTCAGTAAGCCAGTTGCTACCGCTTTGTACACTCACAACACTAGCTCACTTCACTAACTACAATAATATTCCAACTTCGCATCTCAACTCCATCACAAACACACATACATTACATCACAAAACTTTCTTTCTACATGTATATCCCTTTTTATCTGTACCAATATAAATGTTCAGATCTGTTCTCTTATAGATATATTAAAGTTAAGAATAGCAGTTTTTCAAAAGTACTGAAAGTCAGATACAAATACAAATAGCTCCATACCTCTACTAATCCCACCTCCATCCTGCAACTTAGTGGATATACTCACCCTAACCTTACAACAAAATTATTCCCCCAGGTTTTAACATAATCAGAATGGACAGAAATCTTAAAAAGAAGGTAGCATTGCTGTTATTTATACAAAAAATGCTTAGAAATAACCCCAGCCCATCTAAATATTTCAGAATTTAATAATGCCTAACTTCTGATAGCATATCTCAAAATCAACCAAACAAAATCTATATTTGTATCTCAGCAGTATAAATCCCACCAGGCAACATTACCACTGCTGAAAATATCCTACACTGAATATCTGACAGCATCTTCCAGGAAACTTTATCTTGGGTGACCTATAGACTGGAAATCCATAATCAGCTGTGACCCCAAGGACTCTAATCACCTATTTGGCTTCACCCAGCTAATAAGATCCATTACCAGAATAAATGAAAGCACTAACAGACAGCCATTACTGGACTGGTTAACAACAAACAACCCCATAATATAAAATCACCTGATTGCTTACCAAATACTATAAGTGACCAGCTCCCAGACTATGTAATCAGACAAAAACATGGTTCACCCAAACAAATAATCTATAAACAAGTATGCAATTTAACCAAATTTGGCAGACACATTTATTGTTGACCTCCACTGCAAATGGGTTTGCCTAGTCAGGCTTTTCCTGCTCAAGAAAGATAAATAAATGACTTGAGATGGAATTTAGGACTAGCCTACAGTGGAGGAGATAAAAAAGAAAGCATTAGGAAGACTTGCAGCATATGACAAAAGGATGTCAGCCAAATTTACTAATAAGTTCATAGATTAGTACTAAGCTAACTGCCCTTGGCAGCCATTTTAAGCCTAGCCAATTATCCCTTGTGAGACTCAAACCCTATACCTTGTGTTTGTAAGGCAAACACCTTAACCATTAGGCCACCCATTGAGGGGAAGGGAAGAGTTAGTAAATGTAATGGCATTACCATTAGTGGTCTGCTTATTAAGGTACTTGCAGATAAAGTTTTCAGAAGCATTGTTAGATAGGATGTAGAAGGTATATATTAGACTTGAAGAGGAAAATAAGTAAACCTGGGAAGGAAATGATGAGAGTCACATTCCTATGTTTATGTCTTTAGCTATATGTTTTTGTAAGACAGGATATTCTATCTCCCAGCATCGTGTGTGTTCACATCTGTCACTGTATTTCAGTGCCCCACTCATACATCATACCTGTATTTATTTCTTCAGCACCAGTTAGTCATCCATTATCAGCATTTTCTTCACTCCTTATCACTATACTATATCCTCATTGTTTTAGTCTTAGTTTTCTAAATGGAACTACAGCTAAGTACTGTTAATCAGTGTTGATTTACTCTTTATTTCTCTAAATGTTTAGGATTTTTAAAGCATTTCTAGCAATTTAACCCATTTATGAGTCAGTGTACAGTTGCATTTTTTAAAATTAGCTTTGCTTCAAATCTTGATGTCTGCTAGAAATGCTCTTCTTGATACCCTGGTGTACTCAGAATTGCCTCCTTCTGTAGCTCATATGGGATTACATGTACTAGAAGCATAGTCAAATACATCTGGAAATCTTAGTGGTCACATGATTTATCAGTTCTATTTTTGTTGAGACTTGATGAAATTACCTTGTTCACTCAAATGGCTGCTCTTTCCAAAGACTGTTGACAAAATGGTTCATTGAGTTCTGGGTTGGCAAATGTACTGTATTAATGTTTATATACAAATGCTGAGATTTGCCTTGGAGTAAATGGGAAAGTATTATTATTTAAACAAATTTTCTTTTTACTATGTACAAATTTTGATTTTACTTTGAGGTTGTGTACCAACAAAGTTAGCATGATTAAAGACAAGAGCTGGGGGGCATGTGGGGGGGTACAAAAACATTTTTGCAAATCTGTATTTATGTTCATCATTCCATGACAATGCTATGATTCATAAAGTCATTAACATTTTTGATTTTCTACAGTTTATGATTTATCTAGTCTTAGAAAAATGTTACCCAGTAAATTATTATGGAACCATATTCATGATTACCATACAAATCTCAGAAAATATCCAAGCTTTCCACATGTTCAAAACTGATCTACAATACTGCTTTCCTTCTTGTATTTATAATTTGAGTTTCTTAAACAGACACACACACACACACACACACACACACACACACACACACACACACACACACACAGTTACCAAATATCCCTGATTACCTTTTTCAAACAGTCACATTCAAATACATTTGTCATACCACAGCTCAAAAAGGCACAGTTTATAATGTAACTAACTGTATGGCAATATTTATTTATTTATTTATTTGACATTTGTTTACTAGAAAAAATATGGCTTGCCAGAAAGTGCCCATTTTCTGTAGAGGCCCGGGGAGAAAAGCCCGAGTGTGTACCTAAGAACAGGCCAGAAAAAATGCTTATCTGATGTCAAGTTACAGCTGTAGGTATTTCCTTAATTCAAAAAAGCAATGCCCCTCCCCTTATCCTCTATTTTTTCCACCATGCAGTTCACTGGAACAGCTGTTGCCTTCACCTCCTGATTGCAGTCCCTTTCACCACAATTTATTTCTTGCAGCTTTAATCACTGCTTCTGCCACCTGCATCACTGGTCTAGTTGCAACACAAATATAATCTTAAACCTAGAGCTGAATTTTGGACACTGCAAATCCACTCTTCACCTTTCAGAATTATTATTATGTTCAAGTTGATGTTCTTAGCCTTTATTTACTCAACAAAGCCATTAAAGACATTGACTAACCTCAAAACAAAATGCAAACCATAAAGCTATAGTATAACATATTTAATTTATCTAATGCCAGGCTTCCACGTGCTCTAGGCATATGTTTTTTATGCATTTTTTTTAGTTTAGTTTATTGCTTTCCCCCATTTCAGTGGGATATGGCTACTGCATGATTTGTGACTTTTTAATAAGAATGCAAAGTGATCCATGGCAAAGATCTAACCTAAGAAGTTTTGACAGTAGCCTGTGTTAATAATTTGAATGCTGATATCCAGAGTCATTTCTGTTGTACAATACGTTTTCCTTTTTTTTATTGTACATATATGTATGTATACAACGTGTGTGTGTGTGTGTGTGTGTGTGTGTGTGTGTGTGTGTGTGTGCGTGTGTGTGTGTATATATATATATATATATATATATATATATATATATAGATAGATAGATAGATAGATAGATAGATATGGGTCTATGTCAGAAGCTCCAGTTTTCAGAAATTCATGTTGTTGAGATGATATGATTAAGTTTCCAGAAACGCAAACTTCAAAAAAATCTACCTTTTTCTATGTTTTTGTGGGGGAGGGTGGCAAGCCCCCTGCATATTATATATACCATCTCTGAGACTGCACTACAGTAAAGAAAAGGGTAACAACTTCCATGATCCTTACTGTACCTCAGTCTTCATTCAAAAGCTTTGAGTTTTTGGAAAATCAATGATATAGTCTCGACCATATCAATTTCGAGTTTCTGAAAACTTGAGCTTTTGATAGGCACATATATTTGTGTGTGTGTGTATATATATATATATATATGTGTGTGTATTTATATTAAATTTGCAAATATAAATGTGCAGGTGTGGTGTCATAGAATCATAACAGTTTCTACAAGCACCCATTTCTATTTAATAAAACCACTGTGTTTTGACTATATCAAGGAAAACATAGGCAGCATGCATTTTATGAGTCAGCCCTGTGCTTTCTTGGTGATGTTGTTGAATTGGCTTTTGTGTTTGTAAAATAAACTCTTTTGCCTGTCACTGTGTTTCACTCTTGGAAACTATTGAATTAGTCATTCTTTTCTACCTTCTTCTTACATTTCCGAAGCAGTATGTTTAGTTTGGGGCTCATCTGTACTGACCATGTACAGCACTTCTAGTCCTGTTAATGAACTACTTGATTAGTGATAGGACTGAAAAATAAATTAGAAAATCTTTAAAATGGTATCACAGCCTGATAAAATAAGAATGAGGTATAACCCTTTGAAAATTTCTAACACGCTGCTGTCTTGAAATAACTATTCTGTGTTACTGCAGTTCACTAAGCCTGAATATGTATTAATGACATGTAATTAAAGGAATTTTAGTAAAATGATATTGCATGAAATAATTTGTGTGAAATGAATATCAAAAATATAAAGCATCACAATATATCAAAAAAGTCAAAAAGCTGCATAATTGTACTAAAAATCATATAAATGAAGGCAAAAAAAAACTATACTGTAACAACACTCAGAAAAATAGTAAACACAGCCCTAGAAATTCAGGTCAGCTGTTAAAGAACTCTTACATCCCTCTCCCAATAACTCACCACTTGAAACTGCAATAGAATTCAAGTCTAATTTCATAGATGGTATAACATCCCTAACCAAGGATTTCCTAATATCTACTCTCAACTCTGCTCAACAGCCATATATCACTATATACACTTCCACCTTTATACTGTGCCCACATCCTGCATAAAACTACTCATAAGGAAAGTCAAATCATGCTCTACTTCAGCCGATGACCATTCAAATGAGTATTTTAAAATAACATTGCCTATCCCATTTCAATCCTTATAAATAAGTCAATCCAGGAATTCCACTTTCCCTCTATCTGGGGAAAAAAATCACACATTATCCCTCTGCACAAAGGATGTAATTCAGAAAACGTCATTAACTTTAGGCCTATGGCAGTCTTACTGACCATCTCCAAAATACTTGAAAAATAGCAAGTGCTGTCCTATCTCGTGCAGAAAGAACTCCTATCCCCAAACAGCACAGTTCCTGTCCCTCGTATAGTACTAACACTGTACTTCTAACCTTTAAAGACACTATCAATAAAGCTGGATGTAATGGCAATCTAGTCTCCTCCTTATTTCCAGCTTTGTCTAAAGCCTTCAACACAGTTTGCCACAACAAACTTCTACATCAAATGTCATCATTATGTGTATCTTAGACCACCCTTCTATCGTTCAAAAATCTACTTGTCCAATAGGTATCAGTCAGTAAAATTGCACTCCACCTTTTCTCCATACCCCCTAGTCACCACTGGAGAACTACAGGGCTCTATCCTTTGTACCCTCCTCTTTAATATTCCTACCAACACCCTTCACACATCCACATAAGACGCTTTCGCATTACAATGCACAGATCACTCCACACTCACATGCACATCATACAACTCGGTACATCTCCAAAACATTACTCCTATGCTTTAATGGCCAATGAAATGTGGCTTTGTAGCTCAAAACTCTTGCTCACCCCCACCCCACAAAAAAAAACTACTACTTTTCCCCCAAACAAAATGTAAAAACCTCACTCTTAATAATAAATCTATTAAAGTCACTTCTTATAGTAAATTATTACGGATGATAGTGGATGATTATCTTAAATTTGATTTACATATACAAAAATTGCCTAAAAAAGCATACCAAAAACTAGGGATACTTTACGGAGCCAAAATCCTTACCTCCTCTCCTCACTAATTTATGGCACTCCCATCCTTATTAACCTCCAGTCATCACTAAAAGCAAAAACTGAACAATATTATAATAACGTGGCAAAATTTGCAGCAAATACCCCTTTCAAAACCAACCACTGTATAGCAGAAGCCTAAAATTGGTAAGAACTACCCAATCAAATAACATATACACAGCTTCTTACCATCTATAAAATTACCCAGCATCCATCTTTTTATCCATCACAAAATACCATTCTACACATTTATCTTCCCATTCAGTCATTATAGTCTAGTGACCAAAAACTCCTTTCTGTCTGCAAACCTATCAAATTTGGTGGGCTCAGCACCCTCTTTCCAGTCCTTTAAAACCATGCTGAAAGACTTCCTAGCCAAAATCTGACTCTGTTCTTGTTCAAACTCAAGATAAACTATATCCCTAAATAAGAACAAATATATATTCATACATTAAGCCTCTTTGCTGTCCCTTCTTTACTCATTTCCTTACTTCAGTCAATTTCTCTCCCCTAACTCTCTTTCTAAATTTAATAAACCTGTTTTATTCCGCATTACATATTGCAATTCATGTTTGTATTACACTATCTTACCTTTAATTTCTCTATTAACTGTCTGAAGTATCTCTAAATATTAAACCATTGTCATATAAGGTGCATCTGTTCTTTACATTATGTATAATCTGGTATAATTTATTTAAACTGTAGATATTTCTGTATTATATTTGAAATTGTAAAATTATTATTTTTACATATTTATGTAGTACTTTGGAGCTTTTCTCCTAAGGCCTCCTCTGAAAATGGGCACCTACCTAGTCAGAGTTTCCTGGTAATCAAATATGACTGACTGAATGAATGAATGAATGAATAAATAAATAAATAAATAATATTTATATTTGTGAAACAGGACTGGAATAATTAACAGTAGGGTACTACAGGACTATGATAAAACTTATTCTGTCTCTCACCACAGAACAAAGAACTGCATGCATATTGGTGACTCAGGCATATTTATCCATATAAACAGCAGAGAAATGCTAGCAAATGCTCACTTTACACTTACCACCTTGAGGTGAAGTAGCTAAAATGTTATACACATTTGTTTTTATAAAATAGAATAAAATTTATTCATATTGCAGCTGAGTTCTATATATACATCACTGGTTTATTTATTGTTGGGAGGGATACAACCTGAGATTTTAAATATCTACATTCACTATCGCAAACTATTTCGATTTTTTTTTTTAACTGGCAGAACAATATATTACGTCCTTAAGAAGTAAGCAATTTAATTATGCAATCACAGTTATGGAAAATGGGCAGATGTCTCAAGTGTAACAATGAATCACTGTTTGAACTAGTAGACAGGGCATGAGGCCAGGGAGGTTAGTACATAAATATACTACCTAGATGCATTAAAGTTATTGCAGGACATTTATACCCAGCTTACTTTATTAGTTATGTATGTATACATTTAAAATTGTTAAATAGGCTAGAGCACTGATTACAAGAGACTAATAAACACCTTAAACCAAAAAGGCAAACTAACGGTTTGTTTTAACCTCACAGGCTATTTTAATTTAACACATTTCAATAGCTTATTCTCACTAGTGAATGCAGACCCAAGCCTAGAATAACTTACACTAACCTTGAAATATGTGCACGCAAACATTTGTGAAACTTGTCTGCTCAGTTGATCTGCATGCTAATACATGATTATGTAAAGCTAGCTTAATTTACTCTTTGTTCCATGGATCTTTATGGGTAATTTTTTTATGCTTTTCACTTTGTAACTTCTATTTGGCTTTGTTTAGGAACATAATAACATAGAAATAATACCAGGCAGGTGATGACAGGGAGCATAAGATGTCTAGCCATGTACTATTTTAAGCTGACAAACTTAAAAAATTCTTGCCAGCTTTGAGAAGTACTTAATACTGCTTACCTTCAAATTCCAGCAGGGCTGGACATGATAAGCCTGGTGTAAATGTTAGTCTTCCCATCCAGTCATCAAGACTAGCCTTAAAGGTAGCCAAGCAATACTTTGTTTGACCTGAAGTGGCTACTTATTCAGTAGGTAAACCTGTCCCTCCAACTAGTGTCATTTATGTTTTAGTGTAGGTTTAGATCTCTAATGTGGGTTTTTTTTTGAGGCATTAATTTTGTAAAGAAATAGGAGTTCAGATAGGACTGGGTCTTTCATTCTTGAAAAGCAAGATAAAGGTCACCTCAAAGCAACTGATAGGCTACCGAGTATAAAGAGATTTGTACTTATATTTCAAAATAGTTGAAGGATTTAAGACCTTAAATTTTCTAGGTTAGAAATCTTTGGTGCCTTTCCATCTGAGTGATATGCTTGGATTTATTCATACCAAATAGGGTAATGTATTCATTGATAGGTCTTATAAGGATCTAATTACAAAGGATTGTTGGGAATTTTGCATATGTCTTCTACATTTAAAGCGGGTCTGCCCTGGAGAAGTTCTTAGAGGTGGTCTCATTCATTAATAGAGTAGTACAACTATGCCTAACAGAGAAGATGACCAATTTGTGGTCATATTTAACCAGCAATGAGGAGATGTTGGGTAGGGTGGATGTGGTGGATAGGTTAAGTACCAGGTCAAGGATGTTGGATCCTCTATCTGGTAGTTTTATAATTTGCTTCAATGAATTGTTATTAATAAAGTCTAAGAAATGCTGAGCATCACTATTTTAGAAGTACAAGTCTGCGTATAGTGCTTGGGTAGCTGAAGTACCCTAGCCAGAAGGTATTTGGTTTGATAGTTAATGTCCCAGTGGTGCTAAGTTAATTTCCATGATCTTTGGGGACCATGGTAGGAATCCATAGCAAACAATGAAGTAATAGTTGTATTTGTAAAGGGTGATTTGGATTTCTAGGACCTCCAAGTTAGGGTCATAGGTAATCTGATATGAGGTAATAGTGTTTCTTACAAATGCAAATGCTCTCCCACAACTACCCATGGGTCTGTAGGCACAATAGGTACTAAACCCTGGTATAGAGGAAGTGCTATCATTTCATAAAGAAGCATGCCTAAGTTAGTAGCTGTACAAGTAAGAATGAGTTTCAGTTGCAGCTGATACTCAAGATCTTTCTGTTTAGACTCCTATTATTGAGTTGTGTTCCCATGATTTTTTCCACATTTGAGTTTGACTCTGTTATGTAGGAATGCCTAGCTGTGTAACTTTGCCTAAAAGGCACTATAGTGGCAGTACTGGCTTTAGCTAGTGCACAGCAGCCATATTATAAAAGGTGTAATTCCTTGCAAAACAGGAAGTCTTGTCTACCATTTCATCCCAGAGTGACACATACTGAGCCTTCCCTTACAGTGACACCAATTATATAGCCAATTATCATGTCTTAGTATCTAGGCATCATTTTTGGCAAAGGCAAGATGCCACTCAAGACAAGGCTCTTTTCTGCCTCTAATCCATGCTTAGTAAGTTCTATCTTGTCTTTTTGCATGCCCCTCTGGATGGAGCATCTCAGATCATTCACTCCCAAGTAGGTCACCATTAGGTTGTAGTCATATTTATCTAGCTTAATGGCCCTTTGGCCTTTGTAACATCACAGATACTGGCACTGGACTAGCATCTTACAGTCATCCTCTTCTTTTCCAGTCTGGTGAGCATGGAGTCTGCATGTCTAACTATAGAGCCACCTCTGACTAAAGATTTACTTTTGTGGAAGCAGACTTAATAGGCCTTGTGGGCTTAAGCCTGCTTACTTAGTTACTCTTGGGTGAGCTTATTGGAGTATACGTGAGTGGGGAAGTAGAGAGTGGAACGTTATGGAGGCTAGGATATTTTAAAGAGTGTTCTAGGAAGTTTTGTCAAATTCTTCTTTACAGCTTCAGCATAAGTTATGGCCTAACTATGTGGTCTGATTGATGTGGTGTTGTGGAGGTATGATGCTTACTGATAGTGGAGTGAGGCAAGAAGTTTCTTCTCTGCTTAAATATTTACATCTCTCCTGGCTGTACTAGCAATTGGTAGCACCAGTGAACATTCAGCAAAGATCAGGAGGTTTCTACACTGCCTTAAGATACCTAATGTAATCAGACTGATCACATATAGGGTCAGAGCTAACTGCTGAGCCATGTTGTCAGAGGGTGGAGAACTGGGACTTGTGTAGTGCTCAGAGGGGTGGAGACAGACTGCCACAGTACATCCTAAAGATTTATAGATAATGTATTTAGGGTGGCATCCTGAAGTTAGTTACAGGGTGGTTAATCTATCAGTGCTTACTCAAAGGACAGAACTTGCCTATTGATATTAATGGTCATTACTAGAGTTGGTCTCACCACAGCTTCACACAGCTAGGAGTCAATGTCTCCTTGCTATTTCTCTGGCCAGAAGCACAGCAGTAGCACTAATCCAAAGCTGGGTCCTGAGTAGTGGGCCACAGGCTCTTTGATGATTAACTGTCTTGTCCTGGATGTTGCAGGGGTCTATAGGCTTATTATAGCCTTCTCCTGGTGTTCAATCAAGTCATTTCAATGCAACTAAGTTTTGGTTGAAAAGAGAACTTGTGGTCTTCACAAATTGCCTGCTTGAAATAAAATAAATAAATCCCTATATTTTAGTAAAATATACATATAAAGCAGACTGGATCAATTAAGTGGACCAGTGTGGGCTAATCACAAGACTGCCTGCAGGCACTGTGAATTTAAGATCTAGGATTTCCATTTAAAAAGCCCTTAAAACGTGAAAAGTACAACAGAACCAGTAACTCACCCTTGAGAAAGTTCTGCACTGTGAAAGCTAGGAGACAGACAGCATCATCATACCTGCTGTCAGCCAGATCCAGTTTATTATGAAAATAATGGGCAGGATTCACGAAGCCTCCGTGTAAGAGTTACAAAGCTTACACGGAGGCTGCAGTTAAACAGTGTGACATCAGCATGCCATGCATATGCATGAGGGCATGCTGAATCACACCTAAGGCTAACACGGTCCGTGTAAGACAGTAGGGGGCGTGTCCGTAGGGCGAGCCCTGCAAATGGACATGCCTCCAGAAGAGTAAAAGTCCCGAAAGTAAACCCCCACGACAGAGTCCGTGTAAATGTGAATAAACACAACACATGCCCCCACAAACTATTAACATAAAATGTAAAAATGAACATGTTATATATTTTTTTATAAGTTTTAAAGATGTTTGCCTGTGAGTGCGCTCATTTGCGCGGGCGTGCCCGTCGCTTAGCCACAGTTAGCAGCCAGTGGAAAAGCATATAAGAACTAAATATGCAAAGTAAACCAAGAAGCAGTAGCGTAGCGGTAGAGATGTCAGCTGAAGAGGAGGCAGTCATGGTTCGAGCCCCCACAACATCAATTTTTATTTTTAGTGAAATAAGCACGAAACAATTCCCTGACATATATGTACATATATAAAATTATATTTTATGTAAAATGTAATGAAATGGGCCATGTATTTTGAAGACGTGAGATAATAAAAAAAAAAAATGTCAGATGTGCCTATAGCTGAGCTACAGTCTAAGAAGTTGAGGATATCTGCCTGTAGGTGAGCAGTGTTTTAACAGGTGTAAAATGAGTGCCCGTAGGTGAGCAGTGTTTTAACAGGTGTAAAATGAGTGCCTGTAGTTGAGCAGTGTTTTAACAGGTGTAAAATGAGTGCCTGTAGGTGAGCAGTGGTTTAACAGGTGTAAAATGAGTGCCCGGGGTTGAGCAGCATTTTAACACACTGAAACTGTGTGCCCGTAGCTGAGCTGAGCGTAATATGCGTGCTGACAGCCAAATGACACGTAAACAGGCATAACCCATTTGCGCGGAGCTGCGCACCGTGCCAACAAGCTAACCAACGGGCAACGTTGAGCAAGCTGTATCAAAACTGCCTTTACACAGACACACCTCCTAGCCTGTGTAGACAGTCATAAAATATAAAAAGCAATGGCCAGGCTCGAACCCAGGATACCATGCACCATAGTCAAAGTACTGAACCACTAAGCCATGACAGTTGCACTTAGAAATGCAGTAATAGCATATATATATATATATATATATATATATATATATATATATATATATATATATATATAACCGATTGTGGAACCGACTTGCAGCCAGGATGGCAGGTGTAGGAGAGGGTAGTTGCTTCCGAGCACAGAGGTGGGGCATTGAAGAGTCCAAATATATGGCTCCTCATCCATGATCATGAGGCCCAACTCATGCAGGGCCAGGTCCTGTAGGGAGCATATAGGGCTGAGGCATGGGACCGGTTGGCACATGATCTCACCAGTGCCACAGGAATACCAATGACTGGTGAACAGGTCCGTCACCACCATGCGGACCTGAAGAGACGGAAGCAGGACCAACTGAACCGTTGGATCCAGGAGGCCAGTCAAATGCCCAATGCTCCACTACTGAGTAAGTTACATGTAATTATTTATGAAAGAAATTAACCTAGCTGATATTATGGAGATGTGTATTCCAATATTACTTCATTTATATTGCAGCTGCAGGTGTCCGTTCCATGAACCGTCGAGCCTATGCCGATAGGCTGGTGCGGTTGCACCACCAGGCAGGTCAGTAATTCTCTCCCTGTAACTGTAAAAAAATATATCAGTATGACAGTTTGCAAAAGAGTGCAGTGTAGTCACTTATTAATAAAATGTGCAAGTAACAGTGTAAGAGAGTTTGCAAGTATTGCTTGATTACAAAAGTGTGATGCAGCCTGTAATCCAAACATAAAAATGAAACAAGTCTGAAATAAAGATGTCCCACCTGTAATATAATAGTACATAACCTGCAGCAGGCTGAAAAGTACAGCTATAGAAGCTGAGTAAAACACGTGTGAAATATATCCCTGTTTAAATTCTGAAACATGACATAAGTGAGACTGTTGGAAAGGATTGTTATAACTAAAAGTAAAACATGTCAATAAAGCCTAGAATTAAGTACCATCCTGAACTGTAAAAATAAAACAAGTGAGAGAGTGTGAGAAAGAGGTATGAATCCACCAATAAAGTAGTAATAAGTCCTGAATAAAGTATACTGCAGTCAGTACAGAATAAAATGAATGTGACAGGCAGAACCAAACAGCAACATGTGTTGAAAAAAGTACTGAAGCTGGAATGTGTGTCCCAAAATCTGGATATGTTGCTCTCAGTTTGCAATATGCAGATAGTATGGTTGTATGAAATACCAAACATCCACAGTTGTCTATAGCCATATAAAGCAAATGTAGCAGGATGATGTAGCTGAGCAGAGCCAGATATGAATGTGTATGAATAAATATGAAATGTATATTGATGTAGCAGTAACACTCCTATCACCAACCTGAATTAGTTATCACATAGGAAACTGTAGTCAGACCTGTAGTGTGTATATATATGCAGCTAGTAGAAATGTACAGCATATGTATAGGTATTTGAAGTTGTTAATGAAATATTTCTTCACCCTACCCTATAACCACAAATAATCCATTCCACGTAAAATGGGTATGTGCATTCACAATTAACAACCCTGGATATTTGTCCTGTTGGTTCATACATATTTGCATGTACGTTGATGCATGTGCTGTGTTCATACATCCAAACCTGATGGCCTGTTGCCATCAATCAACCCTGCATGTTGTTGGATTGTGTATTGTTGTTCAAATTATGCATGTGTTATGCTTGCTGTTCAATGGCTTGAATTTATGGGTGTTTGGTTAATGGGAATACTAATGCATGCTGTTACAACTAATTGTGAATGGTATTGTACGTTACTAACCCAAACTGTCATAACATAATGCAAAACATAGGACGACAGGGAAGGTGGGTTCCAGCGGACCCACCTTTCCCATCTCAGCTGGCGAGTGCATCTGGCAGTAGTGCCCAGGCCGGACCCTCCTCTGGTGGCCCTGTGCCACCTGTGGGTGGAAGTGCTGCAGGGGATGGGGCTCGTCCCCCCACTGCAAGTGTGGTCGGAGGAGAACATCCACTCACCCTCCGTAGTGTCTGGACTGTGGTGCATAGGGAGATCCGGCATGCTGTGCTTAGGCCCCTTCACCAGCTTGAGGCACAGGTGGCACAACTCACGGGCGTGCCTGCTGCCCGGCCTACACAGCCCCCAGCACAGCCCCATCCTGGGCAGTGAAGGCACAGTGGCAGCTGCCCATCGGTGGGGATCTCAGTTCCACTGTTGCCATCTGTGGGCTCATGGGCTCGAGATATCCAAACAACCGTCCCCGTCAATTGTGTAACCCCCCCCACATGTGTCATACACCATCCCTGTATGCGTCTTGTTTGTCTTGTCTGTTAACCTCCCCTACCTACCTCCCCAGCTATACCGACTTCCTGTACCTGACATACCACTCTCACCTGAAAAAAAAAAGGGGCACTCTGTACCCACAAAAAAATTACGCTCCATACATAGCTGCCCATTTTGCACACATATCTGCTGGACATGTAAACTGGCAATTACAATTGACTGTACAACAAATATTATTGTTGTCCTCACACCTCTCTCAGGGGTGGAAAGTTTTAAATTTCACACCAAATTACAAACATATGCACAGCTGTTGCTGACAAAGAAATGGACAGCTATGGGCCTTTCCTACATCCTTCCTGCAAAACCCGAACTTGTGTTCCTACTGTCCTACCCTCTTTGTGCCCCCTTTTTCACCACTTTCCTATCTCCCCATTTTCTTTTCTTTAAAAGAAAATAGCACGGGTGTGCGCGAAAGTAAGCACTTTTAAGCAGTAGTAAGCAGGTGTTTGCTTCTGTGCGCTTAGCTAAGCATGTGTGCGCGAAGCTAAGCAGCAGTGCGCATGCGTGAGCTCCGCACAAACCAGCGCTAACCCGCTTACAACTGCTTAAAAGTGCCTTAGTCACTCTGAATGACAAGGCCTGTAGTTTTCTCAGCAGCAAAATAAAATACCTCCTTCAGTCTCGAACCCAGGACCTTGGAAACACTAGTTTGCATGACTTACCACTAAGCCATGACTGCTATACAAGAACATTGTGCTGAAAGAAATATATCATAAAATAGTAAGAATTAATGTAAAGGGAATATACCAAGTCTAGTACACAAAGCATGTCATGTATATTTACTGTCAAATCTAGTGGATTTGTAAAATAGTACTGTATGCTGAGAAACAGTCATGCTAGTTGGTAGCTACTAGGTAATAATGTCACAGTAGCATCTGGCAAGCCATGCACATACTCAGAGCAGGATAAACACTGCCATAGTTGAATAGTTAAGAGATCAGACATAGCAACTGTGACTGAGTTACAGGGATGTCCCTGATGTGAAAACAAATGTCAACTGTGCCCCACTGACACCCTGTCAAATGTACTAACAGTAGGCAGAAAGGTGTAACTACACATGCAATGGTAACTATGACTGACTGAAGGTATGCACCACCTGCACGGCACAAATGGTGTACTAATACATATGCTTGAAATAACCCTCAGTCACAACTGCAGAGTATCAAAATATGTCATTGGAGTAACACACTGCTATGTACCATTCCATGAGGCTGATAAAAGATGCACCGGAGAGTATCTGAGGCCTGCTCAGCAGCATGATCAAATACACCTGTGTCAAGGCCCACACCATGGCCAGACCACACTGCATGCAGTAACACCCTACCACGACAAACACATAAGGAATGGCTGCCCAAACAGATTTAGCAAGCATTACAAGCTGTGAATGTAAATGGAAAATAGGAAAGCCATAGCAACACATTACAGAAAAGACTCCTAGCAGGCATACAAGAAGTGAATGTAAAGGCCAAATATTGAAGCCATAGCAACAGATTGCAAGAGCCACTGCTATATACCAGTTACACCACAATCCCCACAGGAAAGCACACACACACCCATATACACAGTATTACTAGTCGTAGGTGTCAGTTTACATACACACGGAGAGCAGGACACTGGAGGAAGGAATACTCAACTTATAGAACGACATGCATTGCAGTATCTAGGGAGAGAGAGAGAGAGAGAGAGAGAGAGAGAGAGAGAGAGAGAGAGAATGAGAGAGAGAGAGAGAGAGAGAGAGAGAGAGAGAGAGACACTGGCAGCAGGTCAAGCAACTACACACCTACACAAACACATGTAAAGTACTACTATAATACTCTACAAACTGTGAACCCTCCAGATGTGTTATTGGTCTGTATCTATGTATATGAAGATGTGCATAGGGCCGGGGACATACTGAAACTGTCAATAAAGGCTCCACATACATATGTATGTGATGGTAGCTATGTGCACATAGCAATGTACAAGTAGGTTGCACAGTAATGGATGTTCAGCAGTACGTTGCTGTGTGTATACATATGTGGAACTAAAAAGGAGTATATAGATATATATATAACATGTGTATACGTATGTATATCGAGATATGTATGTATATATATATATGCATATAATATGCATATGTGTATACATAGATAGAGAGGGATGTAGAAATACATAGACATATATAGTTTCACAGTGTCATAGTTTAGTACTAGGCTATATGCAGACAGTGTATAGAATAGATTTAGAAACTTGCGCCTCTGTATAGTAGTGACACAGTGAAGACCCCCCTACATAATAGCATTAGTTTACTTTGCCTCTGTCTAGTAGTGACACAGAGAAGACCCCTGCTGTAAACCTATGATCTCCCATCCACTTGCCAAGAATGCACATGAAGAGTGTCAGTGAGGGTCTCTGCCTAACATGAACTGGGATCCTGTTCCACAGTATGGGAAGCCTCTTAGTGATGGATCTGTCCCTACAGTATGTCCTATTCATATGTGTGCTGAGGTTTAAATCTGTAGCTGTCGTGCTTCTGATGGATTTGGATTGTATGAAGTGGAACATGTCCATCAATACCTGATTGGACATGGCCTACTACATCAGGCACAGATCACCCCTACGTAGGCAGTATGCTATGGAATAGAGCATGAGTTATGTTAATCTGGCAGCATATGACAGTTGTTGCAGACCCTTGATCCTCCTGGTGATGTACTTATAGGGTCCCCCTAGCTGTTGCAAGTGCCAGGTGGGGTACATACCAAATGGGGCACAGTACACAGTCATGGGCCTGATAAGGGAGGAGTATAGGGGTGCAATGACCCATTTTGATGTGGATGTGAATCCCTTCATGATAAGGTGGGCAAGGTAGGAAGTCCATCCAACCACTTTGGCAACATGGGTGTCAAATGAGAGGTCAGCATTGAACAGTGCCACCAGGTCTCCTGATTACTTTGTCTGTACTCAGTGGGTTATTGTCTGTGTGATAATATGTAGGTACCTTGTCCGTCCAAAAGGGTATGAGTATACATTACGTTGCATGCAGTGTAAGGCCATGACTCCGGCACCAGTTGTTGGTGTCCGTGAGGCCTGTCAGTAGGATGCATGTGTCAGCTGGTGTATTGCCTATGGCGCCTAGTATGCAGTCATCTTTGAACATTGTCAGCCACTACCCTCCCATGTCTGCTTCCACATCTGAAAATGATATGCCGAACATGAGCAGTCCCAGGACAGAGCCCTGTGGGACACCACATGTGACTGGCTCTGAGTCTGACATGGCACCAGTGAGTTTGACTGTAGGGTTTCTGTCTGTTAGCCGGTTTGCAACCCATCATGTGACATATGGATTTACATTTCAGCTGTTGATCATGTCTATGATGCCAGAGTGCGGTATTGTGTTGAAAGCCGTAGACAAGTTCAGGTAGGCTGTATGGACCGCTGTGCCCTCATCAATGGCTCTAGTGACTGATTTGAAAAGGTTAACCAGGTTCATACAAAGCCAAACCGGGTGGGATCAAGTGTCTAAGTCCCCAATGTCTCTGTGTATGGGTACCATAATGATCCTTTCCATAGCGTTGCAGACCAGGCTGGTTAAGCTTATGGGGCGGTAGTTACCAGGGTCTGTAGAGGTGCCTCCTGTGTGGAGTGGGACTACTGTTGCTGTATGTCAGTGTCCAGGTACATATGCTGTAGTAAGGCTACGGCGGAATAGCATGTAATGTGCATGTGTAGCTCCTCTTGCAGTTCACGTAGCATGCAACCTGCAATACCGTTGGGTCTCATTGATGATTGATGCTGTGTTTACAGCTCTGCTGAAGGTGGTTCCCAGCTGGACATCTGAGATGACAGGGAGGTTACAGTCAGTTGGGATAAGTAATTCCACATGTGTGGGTGAGGGAGGGGAGAAACCTGCACTGAACCTGTCTGCCAGAATGTTGGCATTATCTGTGTGTTCAGTGTAGCATTTGTCACTGTGAAATAACTGTGAATACAACTGAGGGTTCCCACCCAGGTGTGTAACATAGCAGAGGAAGGCCTTGTGGTTATCTGTAGTGACCATAGCGATGTCCCTCTCATTGTTGGCCTTGCATGTTTGTATGACAAAACGTATCTTTCTACTACTGCTGATCAGAGATGCCGTAGCTCTATGGACGTATGCTCTGCCGTGCAGTAGCTACCTTCTGTTGTTATACAATTTGTTCAATGCTGGGATCCACCAGACAGGACACCTGCCCTTGGTGGAGAGGGTCATGGTTTCATTTGTGATTGCATGATCCATGCATTCTTGGAGATGTCTTTAGAAAGCATATGTGAAGGTGTCTGCATTGTGGGAAGTGGTTTACACTGGCCCAGTGGGCATTAAGGATACCAACTCAGTTATAAGAAGTTATAAGAAGTGTAAAGTTGGCATGTGAGAGGTTTCCCACTGTAGTCTTTTGTGTTGTGGGGGAGGTGGGATATGTATATCCAGGGGGATTAGTCTGTGGTCAGATGTGACTAGTGAGGGGTATACTTCCAGTGTGTAGCACATTGTCCCCATGTTTGTGATGATCAGGTCTAGTATATTATCTCCTGTTGTGGGAGAGGTGACTAGCTGTTCCATTGCATTTGACATAGTGAATTCCGGGAACCTTTGGGCTAGGGTGTTTGGGGTAGAATAATGCACCCAGTGTATGTTAGGGTAGTCGCAGTATCCCAATATGATGGTGTGTGGTGGGACATTCATATCCTTTAATGTCTACAGGACGGCTGACTGTGGTCCCTGAGATTGGGAGGGTGGTCTGTAACATGCTACTAGTTGTATAGCAGGTTTGCCTACGGTTATCTGCACCTGGATGGTCTGTGATGCTTCATGTGTTGCCACTAGCCTGGAGGTGTGTGTGTCCTCCATGAATATGGACACACCCCCTCCCTTTTTGTTTTGTCCTGAGTCCTGGGGCCAAAAAGCATGATACGGGGTATAGCCTGGTACCGCTGGTGTGCTCTCAGGAGCCTTGAACCAGGTTCTCACTTACTGCACAGACATTGAGATTGGTAGAATATGTATGTACAGATATATGTAATACACACATACATATATAGATTAGTACCAGAAGAATACAGGCCCAGTAAAATCCAAGAAGTGGCAATAACGAGCACAACCAGGAGGCAGGATCACAAGCAAGATGAAGACTTTATTGATACAAACTGTAAGCGCTTTCGGTAGAGAAAAATCTCCCCACCTTCATCATCTGTAGAGACATATACATATACAGATAGATCTGACTGACAACAGATATGTCTGTATATGACTGTCTCTCTCTCTCTGTCCCACCCCCTCACACTCTCACTCACCTTGTGTCTCTCTCTCTCACTCTCTCCCCCTCTCTCCCCACATCTATATGTATATATCTACATCTGTATATATACATATTTTATATACATATATACAAACAGATATATATCCATATACAGATATAAATATATCAATATATATATATATATATATATATATAGATATATATATATATATATATATATATATATATATATATATATATATATATATATATATACATATATATATATATATATATATATATATATATATATATATATATCTATCTGGGTCTATCTGAGTTCATCGACATTTTAAAATACCAAACAATTAACCGACACCAAAACAGCGAAACTCATTTAACCGACGCAGAAGATCGACAGTTCACAAACACCATATACACCCGACACAACATACCAACAAACAAAACACATCCCTATCCAACACTCACACACACAACTCAAGCACACCAAAATCCTTACAAACAAACACTAACCCATACATACACTAACCACAACCCCTGACCCCAAAACCCTTACCCTAAGGTCCGTCACTATCGCACACTCACCCAACCCAGCGCCCTAACCCTAACTCACTTATCCCACCCTACCCCTACAAAACACCAACATTGCACACTTACCTTGCACACTCACCTAACCGGCCTAACCCTAACTCACTTATCCCACCTACCCTACAAAACACCAACATTGCACACTTACCTTACTCGCACACTAACCCGCGCCTAACCGAACTCACTTATCCCACCCTACCCCTACTAAACACCAACACTTACCTTACTCGCACACTCACCTAACCCGCGCCCTAACCCGAACTCACTTATCCCACCCCTACCCCTACTAAACACCAGCATCGCACACTTACCTTACTCGCACCCTTACCCCATCACAGCTTCTCAGCGTCGGTGTCTTCCTCCGTCGGTCTTCTGCCTCGTCGATCTTCTGGCGTCGGTGACATGACTTTCGACATTCTCGTGTCGGTCAATCCATTGTCGGTATTTTAACGTGTCGATGAACTCAGATAGACCCATCTATCTATACATATATATATATATATATATATATATATATATATATATATATATATATATATATACACATATATAGACTGTGTGAGGCACATGTGTGCAGATGTCTTGGAACAGGTGCCTGGTGTCAAAGGCATGGAGTGAACACCAGTGTGGATACTGGAGTACCATGCCCCATTCAAAAACACTGACACCAGTAACCACCACATATGTACATGCCTGCCCACCACTGCATGTGTCAGGGGGGGACAGGGGCAACAAGTGTACAATAGGCTCCACATTGATATACACAGTGGCACACTAGTCCTGTAATACCTGTACATGGAATGTATCAGCGGACATGGTGTGTCAGCTATGGACATGTAGGTTACTGTACCCCTCCACACCCCACAATGTCCTACACGGTATGTACCTCCCATGACAGCTACAGATATGTAGAAGGACACAGACATATGCAAGTAACTGTGTCAATGCACTCAAACACCACAGAGCGCACACTACCTACATAGAGGTTACCACTGCTGGATATACATAGTTCGGTCACACCCATGACAGTTGTCTAACAACCATGGTAACACCTCCAACATCCACAACACAAATTACCTATGTCTGTCATCCTTGTCACTGCAGTATAGAGCACATAGTGGAGGTACAAGACCCTATCCACAGATATGACATACCCTGTAGTAGACCACACAGAATTAAGAAGCAAGGCTCCCCATGAGTAGATGTCAGACATACCCCTGCTGAATGTTATGCAGATAGGTAATATGCCATATGAGTCACCCTGTTTAACTGTTTGTAAGGAGCAGGTACGATCGTAACACATGTGTCACAAGGGTCAGGGTAGCATAACAGTATGCTGCTGTAGGCCCAGGGCCAAAAGCACACTACCTACCTACCTAGGACACAATGCACACCCATGAACACATTGCAAATGGAATATGTGAGGTGAAATGAGTGTGCTAGTGACTGGGTGCATGTTGTGTACTGGTGTGATTGCTCACCATGACTGTCTGTCTGTCATGGTAGTGTGTGTCCTTGGTGTGAGGCCAGAGACAGGTGTGTGAGGTATTGTGATCAACACATACTACATTGCCATATGTTGTGCTGTGTTACCCTGTATGTCACTGTGGTGTAGGCAGGGTTATGGCAAGTAAGAGTAGTGTGCATTACCAGTGAAATATGTAATGTGCATTGTGTGCAGTGCATGGGCTGATAATGTTCCCCATACAGTACCTTGATACAAACCCCCAGTGTGAGGTTGTGTACTGTACCTGAAACAGTGTGTTGACTGCTGCAGTATACTAGTCTGTCGTATGGAGTGTGCCAGGTACTGTTGCACAGTTGTCGGATGAGCACTGATATCTGGTCATGTACATGTGTATCCCCCAATAGACAGACAGATGCTATATATGGTGTTTAAGTTATATCACTGCAGTCGAGTATTATGTGTATTATGTGTGCTATAGTTTGCTGACAGATATTGCTGACATATTTTCCTTCTCCTTTTCAGGGCCATGGTTCACCAGCGGAACCCTGTCTACTCCGCTGCAGAGGAGGAGGAGATACACCAGAGCCTGGTGCGGAATTTTGCTGTACTCTTTTCCCGCACCAGCCAGAACCAGCAAAAGAGGGCTGCACTGTGGCAAGACCTGGTCCGTCGGGTAAATGACATAGGCACACATAACCGGACATATGAGCAGGTACTCCATCACTCCAGTGATTTAATTAGAAATGTCCGTCAGCGTGCGTCGGATATCCACAGGCAGCAACTTGCCACAGGTGGTGGGGTGGCTAGACATCCCCCCTCACCAGACTGGAGGGACTACTCCTGAGTGTTGTGGCTCCAGCACAGCAGCAACAACAACAGTATACATGTGTAATGATGGAGGCTGGAGCCACACAGCAGCAGGACACAGAGCGTGCAGGTAACATGCCATGTGTATAGTTGACCATTCTGTACACTGTTAGGTTATGCATGTGTGAGGTGTGTCCTCGTTTTGTAGCTGTAATCTTGGTAATTATTGTGCATTAGTGATATCCTCAATATCTGCAGTACACCTGTGGAAGCTAACTGTTGCACTACTGAACTGTATCATGCCCACAGTATCAATGGCACAGTTGTGCCCACTAACGATAAATGTCTCTTTTCTGCAGGTCCCTCTGGTGTAACAGCAAGGCAGCCTATCCATGCTGGTGAGTGTGTAATACCATTACCTTCAATACTCTGTATACTAATAGTAATAATAGGCTGAAGCTGTAGTGCTATGTGTTTGATTGCATGTGTGTTTGTGTCTGTGGGTTGATATCTCATATACTGAGGTGTGTGCATGTGTGCATGTGTGCATGTTTGCATGTGCCCATGTGTGCATGTGTGCATGTGCCCATGTGCCCATGTGTGCATCTGTGCATGTGCCCATGTGTGCATGTGTGCATGTGTGCATGTGCGCATGTGTGCATGTGTGCATGTGCCCATGTGTGCATGTGTGCATCAGTGGTGGCATTGTGTTCACATTGTAAACTGTGTTTCCTGTCTTACTCCCACAGGTTCTGGCGCTGCTCTGGTGTCGTGCAGCAGGGAACCTGAATCAGCTGCTGTGGATAGTGATAATGATGATACCTGTGTAATGGCAAAGGTAGGTGTGTCAGGGTCCGTCACTGGTCAGCCAATTGACACTACACAGCTGTCGACCCCATCAATGCACACAGTCATCCTGCCAATGCATCCTTTGTCACCAATGTCCCTAGGTGATGGACAGGATACAGTGGGCATTGATCAGGGTAATGTGGTACCAGTGGCACATGCATCCCCACACTGCAGCCATGGCCAGGGTCCTGACATGGTACCACACAGGCAGATGTCCATGGGTTCTCGTGGGAGCATCCGTGGGCGTACCACCCCTGTCAGACGTGCCCACAGAGGTCTTTCTACCCCAGCTATGTTTCGGGCTGTAATGCAGGCACAGTCATGTATGGAACGGTACACCAGACAGGGTCTGAGGGAGCTGAGAGCATGTCGCACAGCCATTTGTGACAGTATGCGTGATGTTGCGGCTGCCATCCGCAACTTCACCGAGGTCATTGACAGACATTGGGGGGACACATTAGATCTGTTCCACAACTACATGTCCATGAGCCAGGGCAGTGGTGGACAGTTGAGGCGTCGACGTGGCCGTATGCCAGCAACAGCAGCAGCTGGCAGCCATCATGGATGACAACAGGGCCGAGGCTGCTCACATAGTGCCAGCAGCAGCCCCAGCAATGCTGGGTCTGTGCTGTCATCGGACCACCCCAGGAGACCACGTGCACATGGTGCTGGACAGTCCCAACAGGGACCTGTCTCCAGTCAACAAACACCTGCTTCTGATGACAGTACCCAGTCTGGCTTAGTACCTGATATGGTCCATAGCAACCCTGCCAGGCACAGGTACCATGTCCGTGGCCACAGACAGTGATCTGTATGACCTGGCAGGTACAGTCTGTGGCTGTCCACAAACACCTGTATATGGCAGCCATGAGGTGGGACTGTGTGCATCCATACACACATGCAAAGTGATAACACCTAGGGCTACCGCATACATGCACACACTGCATCAACATTGCCCCATCTTGTACTGCTGTCCTTCACCAGCACACACACACACACAGACATGTCAATTGGTTGTATCAGTGGCAGACTCAGGCATACCAGGTACACACCCTGTGCATATGATGAAATTGTGCCACCTCCTGCAATATGTAAAATAGGTGCAGGAACAGGTTAACATGGTGCTGATGCACAGGGTGAGTACATAGACGTATTGTAATAGTATGATGCTGACAACAGTACAGTGTAATGATAGCATTGTGGGTATATACCAGCATGCCTGATGCAGTTACAGTATGAATGTCATTGTATTGTTTTGTACACCCATAGTAATTACCACAGTGTTCTGTCTGCACATCTTTGCATACTGGTGGTGAGGCTCTGAAGGGATGGCCACCTACATAGGTAGCACAGGGGATACAACAATGTACATATTGATACTCAATGATGGCCATGTCAACTGCGAGTTGCATGCTGTCCACACACGACTCTGCAATGCAGATGTTTCAGGATGTTGATATCTGTGCAGTACTACACAACAGGTTCAAGGCTCACAAGAGCACACTAGCACTACAAGGTCACACCTCATACCATGCATGACATCACCAAAATACAGAACTAACTATGACAGGAGGGAGAGTGTCCATACATGTCAAGGATACTGTGGTGCCAGGACAGGTAGCATACATCATACTAAGTCTGGAACTGCTGAGTGAGGGCTCAGTGTCTGTTATTTGACATGTGTATTATTACAGGTATGAGCACTTGGGTATCAGGTCAGTTATTCAACATTACGAAGGTACATGGTCTATACACTTGTGTGGGGTGCGGCTGGACCCAGCCCGTCTGACCTGTGAATGTCTGGGTACTGGCTTATAGTGCCTGCATATATGCACTGTTACCTACTGGAAGTCGTACACCTTGTTTGTTGTAGCATAGTCTACATACAGGCCTGCTGACTGTAGCTTTGTTTGTATGCATGTTTGCCTGTTATGTTCCTGAAACACTGATTCCACCTGCAGTGCAGATATACAGTGCCTCTGTGGATCCCTAGTGACATCTGTGTTGCTTACTGTACTGATGTCCATGTGTCACTTGACAGAACGTCACTGTTTGTCCTGTTTGCATGTAGCTTGCCTGTAACACATTGCATATGACTTACCTCACATTTGCTCAAGACAGCATTCATATATGCCAGCACTAACAAATCAGGAGCACTACACCCTCACATAGTCACCTTGAGTACCTTGTTCCCCATTGGCCCTATGTGTCGTTACTTAGTATGGGAGTCACAATGCTATGGTAGCATGTGCAAAGGTCACCTGTCGATCTACTCTCAGGTCCAGTTGGTGAATCTGTGAGTCATGTGGCAATGTTACAGCTGCCTCATGTACACAGACAACCCTCTCTCCTTCCCATACATGTACAACACATGTGAGTGATGCAACCACATAGCCAAACTGGGGGCTAAGCTCTGTTTACACAGCACTGGCATTCCCTGTCAGGTGGAGTGGGATACTACAGTGAATACAGTACCAGTCTCCCATAGACCTGCCACAACCACAATCCAAACACAGGAACACACAGGTACATTATTGGGCTCTCAGAATAGCATCCTGCCTGAGCAGCTGACACCTGCAAAGCAGACACACAAGCAAACGTTAAACCAGAGCAGAGCACATGCAACACATAGCTCACAAAGCCTGTGTGCCAAACAGTCACAGGCCATATGGCTAGACAACACACCTGCTACAGTTGTATGATGTACCTCTATCGTCACGTACACTGAGGTCCTGCTCCCAGGCTGAACAAGGTGATGGTCTCGCTGAGCTGCCCGTCTGGCACTATGATCCACCACATAACACAAGCATACCGGTCACTCCAAGGCATGTAGAAGTATGACTCAGTCATTGTCTGTGCCAGTGTGTATGACCTCTGACGCACCTCCCTGGACTACATGTTAGGGGACTTAGAGGGGCTCTCTGAGCTTGTGGCACAGGCTGGTATGACCCTGGCCTTGAGTAGTATCTCACCCTCACCATGAATGCTGCCACAATATGTAGACAGGATCATCAGTTTCTGCAATTAACGTATCTTTCAGTGACATTCATAGGGGATCCAATGCCTGTCAGTGTGGGATTACATGCTGGACAAGCCACATTGCTTTGCTTGGGACAGCTTGCACCTGTCACCCATGGGCCATTGTATATTGGCAGAGGCTGTTGCTACACACATAGTGCCTTTGTATGCAAGGCTGACATTACATAGCCACCTACACAGGTATCACACGGGATGGGACAATAATAGCAATGCTACTCAATAGCAGCAGTGTAAACCTCAAGATGCATGCAGTGGAAACTGTCCTTAGCATGGGGTACAGCAATATCCGTGCAGTAACAGACTCCTGGTACAAGGCTCCCAGGTGCACACCATCAGTGCCAGGTCATTCCTGATACCATGCTTGTCATCCCCTACACATGCACCAAACCAGAACAGGGGAGATGTATCCAAAGGCACCTCAGATACACACACCCCCAGGTTGGTGGCACTGCACAAAGCATCAGAGCCTCTCCTTGTGCAACACACAGTGGGTTAGACTGCCTTCAGGTTCATAGCCTGGCACACACCGCACTCCCATACCCAGGAAACCCACTTGGCCTTCCTGACAACACTGGGAATATGACGGTCTCTACACACACCATTATATGGCTGTACTGCGACTACCCTAACATACAGTGTGAGCATTATTCTAGCTACAAGACCCTATCTGAAGGGTTCCTATCATTCATTCCCTGCATTGCTATGGAACAACCTGTTACCACTCCCACAAGTGGTGACAACATGCTGCACCTGTTCATCACCAACATGTGGACTATATGCTCCAGACCAATCATGTATCCCTCACTGGTGGGATGACACCATCTACAACCCACACTGTATAGTCACATACCACATGCAGCCCCTGCACAGAACACCACAGTCATACAGTTGTCTGATGCATATTCCATGTATTCACATGAGGCAGGCTTCGGACATGGGAACTCTTGCAGTTCACAGGTACATATGTGTAGGTGGCACACAGATACATCATGTGTGCATTGACATTACTAATATAATGTATGTCGTGCAATACTGGGAACAACACCCTACACACATGGACAAACTGTGTGACAAAAATACACTTGGCATTTGTAGGATTCAAACCCCTACCTAACTATGTTATGACACTTGTGAGAAACGCATTAGCAGAGTGTGCTATTTGCATTCCTGGGGGGATTGTTTTCTCCTGCTGTACTTATAGGGTGCTGACATCATCAGTGTTTAGACAGTGGAATATGCAGCATGTGTTGTGTAGTACTAGTTGCCAAAAAGGGACATGTTTCAAACACATGGAATTGCACACACTACTCCCCCACACGCATTCACGCACACACTGGGCAATTACAGGATTCAAACCCCTACCTAACTATGTTATGACACTTGTGAGAGACGCATTAGCAGAGCGTGCTACTTGCATTACTGGGGGGATTGCTTTCTCCTGCTGTATTTATAGGGTGCTGACATCATCAATGTTTAGACAGTGGAATAGGCAGCATGTGTTGTGTAGTACTAGTTGCCAAAAGGGACAATTCTCATACACATGGAATTGCACACACTACTCCCCCACACACATTCACACACACACTGGGCACTTACAGGATTCAAACCCCTACCTAACTATGTTATGACACTTGTGAGAGACGCATTAGCAGAGCGTGCTATTTCCATTAATGGGGGGATTGCTTTCTCCTGCTGTACTTATAGGGTGCTGACATCATCAGTGTTTAGACAGTGGAATATGCAGCATTTGTTGTGTAGTACTAGTTGCCAAAAGGGACAATTCTCATACACATGGAATTGCACACACTACTCCCCCACACACATTCACACACACACTGGGCACTTACAGGATTCAAACCCCTACCTAACTATGTTATGACACTTGTTAGAGACACAGTAGTGGAGCGCACTATTCACATTACTGGGTATAATTTTTGCTCCTGCCATATGTATAGTGTGCTGACATCATTATGGATGAAGAGGTATGTACATCTGTGACTATCCATCAGTACAGGGGAGAGCATATCTATGCATTAACTTTGCACAGGCACAGTGGCCTACTGTACTGTGGAGGCAAATGCCAAATACACTGTGGATAGCCTTCTGTATTCCCTAGAGACAACAGTCAGGTATTGCACTCTACGGCCATATGTTTACCTGTCAGATGCAAGTATCTGTTGCTCATATACTGTTTGTGGGTCTTTATTGCCATAGCCTTCCCTATCTCTATAAACAATGTGTGTACTGTGGGAGATGTTTGCATATGAGTTGGATCCAGTACTTTACTTATGTCTCTGTTGTAACTTCACTGTGTGCACTGGGCAGATGTCTGTATTGTGGGAGGTTCCTGTGTTAACACATAGAAATGCCAGATATGTGTGTGTAACTGCTGAACTGTGACATGGCCTAAGTGTGTGAGCATGCCTAGTTTGCAGTTTGTATGGCTTCTTGACTGCCACATCTCATTTATCTAAGTGTGCGAGCATGCCCAGTGTGACCTTTCCTTATGTTGGGATTTGTGGACCACCACATTTGTGTTTGTCTGTGGATGCCATCTATATATCACATGTACAGTTGAGTGTTGGACATCAGGTTGTGTTCTTTCTGCCCAACTGCTTTGCATCTGAACCTAACAGGCATTATGCTGTGCCTGCAGGGTCGCCATGGGGTAGTTTGCATACAGTTGTCATCATCCTTTCCTGCTGACCAAACAGTTGTATTGTCGTATAGTGTACTGGTGCAGTACTTTCACTGTGGTGGACAGTATAATCGGTTTCAGTCCTATCACTGTTTGTAATATTTATAGTGAGCACACCAGATTGGTTGAGGGCCAGTTGTGCAGATATGACCATGTTGCATTTTGTTCAGATATGGACAGCATAGTACATGATTGTCCGACATTGTTAATGTATTCCACAACTTGTGTGGACAGTGACAAACAATGTCCATGTGCCGTAGTCCATTTGTAATGCTAGTCAGAGAGTGTTTGTCATTCAACACACATTTACTGGTGTTTGCCATGACATATGTCACGGTTAGTGTGCTGTGCCTCTGTCTACCCGTGACATACAGGTGATATCCAGGGTACACCTACCATCTCCCATCCAGTCATCATGATTCCTCTGGATGACAGTCACTGAAGGACTCCCTGGATATCCTGTAGTGGGAGTTTAGTCATGAGTGGAGTGAGCTTCTGGGTTATGTACCAATCGGTACAGCATGTCCTGTTTATGTCTGTGATGGGGTTCAGGCCTGTCAGCTGCATAGGTCACCAGCATTCAGTGTTTACATGGTGCCAAATGTCCATTGATACCAGGTTGGTCATGACTCTATACATCAAACACAGTTCACCTCCAGCCAGGCAGTATGGCACTGTGTGGAGCTGCAGTTTCTTTACTCAGGCGACACATGGCATCTGTTACAGCTCTGCGATCCTCCTGGTGGGGCATTTGTGTGGTCTTTCCAGTTGCTGCAGGTGTCTGCTACGGTACATCGCTGAAGGGCCATTGTACACAATTGTGAGGCTGCTGATGGATGACTGGAGAGGCACATTGACCTACCCTAATCAAGCTGTGCTTACCTTCATGATTAGGTGGGTATATAGTATGTTTCTGTAACCACTACAGACACATGGTTATCACATGCAGGATATCTATCACCTTGTGTCCCCAGGTCTCTTATTTCTCCTGATGTACTTACTGGGTTAACACCTATGTGGTAATTTCTTGCCATGTACTGTGTTTCCACAGGGGTTGACTATACACTATTCTGCATTTAGCTTGTTGACATGGCTGTGGCACCACTTGTGTGTTTCTATGTGTGCCTTTTGTAGGTTGCTTGTGTCAGCTGGAGGGTCCGATATGGTGGCCAGTTTGTAGTCCTCTGCAAACCTGTTCAGACAGAGTCTGTCCATGTTGGCCTGTACCTATGTGACATATATAGCATACAAGAGAGGTCCCAGGACCATGCCTTGTGGGATGCCAGTTGTACCTGGTTTGCAGTCTGCCATGGCTACAGCATGTCTGCCAGGTCAGTCCTGTCCTTGAGCTGGTTTGCAACCCATCTACTTGCATAGGGGTTTATAGTTAGGCTGGTGAGCTTATCTGTACTGCCAACTAGGGTATTGTATGGAAGGGTTTAGCAAGGTCCAGATAGGCTGTGTGATCAACATTCCCCACATCAATGGGCTTGGTGCATGTTTCACATGAGTCAGACATGTGTAAGGGGCAGGATCTGCCCTATGACAGCCACACTGGGTAGGGTCCAATGTCTGTAGGTACCCAATCTCGTTATTCATGGGATCCATGATCATCCTCTCCATTACTTTGCCAACCTAGATAGTCGGGGATGAGGGGTGATAGTTTGCAGTATCCATTCAGGCACCCCTTTTGTGGTGTGGGACCACTGTTGCTGTACACTGCTCTTTGGGTACATATCCTGTGGTAGGACTGATAGTGCACAGTAATGATATTTGCTGTTCCATTCTTCTTACAGTACTTGTTGGACACAACCCAGGACACCATCTGGTACCATTGATGCTGTGTGCTGTGCTTTGTGGATGCTGGCTGTTACCTCAGCATCTGCAAAGTCGGGGGGCCAGCACTCTCCTGGGATAGATATTTGGCAGTTAGGTGCTGGTGGGGAGGTTGCAAGGAATCTGTTCGGTGGGCTGTTGGCAATGTGTGTGGGTTTGGTGTATTGTTTGTGATATTAGAGTGCTGCAGAGCATATCTGTGGATTATCACCATGGTTCCTACCATCAGGTAGGACAGCTGTGTGATAATCCTTTGTATCCTGCACAATTTGTATCATCATAGGTTCATAGGTTCATACTAGGCTATCTGCCCTGGCCTTGTTTGAGCACGGACAGACTGTGTGTGGGTCTCAACACCCCTTGCAATGTGCATATTATGCCCACGTAGGGTTTACTTTCCTAGATGTGACACAGGGATGGCCCCAGTGTACACCTACTATCTCCCATGCACTTCACCGGATTTCTCTTGTTGAGTTTGTGTGTGGAGCTCAGCCTATCATGGACTGGGATTCTGTTCCAGAGTGTCCTGAGCCTCTGGGTTATGGATCTGTCCCTCCAGCACATCCTATTAATCTATGTGTAGAGGTTCAGATATCTCACTGTGGTGTGTCTGCTGGATTTGGGGTTTCTGCAGTGGAGCATGCCCATTCATTCTGGATTGGACATGGCCTTGTACATCAGGCATACATCACCTCTGACTGTGCAGTATGCTTCTGAATTTGGCTGTGGTTTCTTCAGCCAGGCTGCAGATGTCCAATGTTTGGACCCTTTATCCTGTGTGTGGGGTACATTTGGGGTCTTTCTGACTGTTGCATGTGTAAGGTAAGGTACATCCGAACTAGGGCATAGTTGTCACGTATGGGCCTGATAAGGGAAGGGTATGGGGGCACAGTGATCTCTGTAGCTCTACATGTGCATCCTTTCATATTAAGGTGGGCAATATAGCAGGTCTTCCTGGCCACCTTGGCAATGTGAGTGTCACATGACAGGTTACCATCCACTTGTGTCCCTAGGTCCATGATTACTTCTTCCATACATAATGGATTGCCACCTATGTCATACTTAGTGTGTGCCTTGTTTGGTATTTGTTGAGACATTCATACTCTGAAGTGTCTTCAGGAAGGCTGGCTGGGGTACCTGGGTTTGTGTGTGTGGTCTGTAGCAGGCTTCAAACAGGTACACAGTTTGAGACAGTGTTACTTGCCCGTGGATAGTCCATGCTGCTTCTTGCTGTGGTACCAACCTGGCGCTGTGGTTATTCTTGATAATTACTGGTAGCCACACTCCTATTGTCATCTGTTCCATGTTTTGGAGCTGTAGAGCATGGTATGAGGCATAACCTGGTAGTATTAGGGTGCTCTTCTGGGCCTTGCCCAGGTTTCTGTTACAGAACACATATTACCATTCTCCATGCTGTGGTGGGTTTGGTCTGCATGCACCTTGCAGGTTAGACTTCTGGCATTGGGTAGCATTATGTCCAGGTTATTATTCCTTGTGCTACCTATGGTGGTGGGTTTGTGTTTCCAGACATACCTATTCCAGGCACAGTGGGGGTGACAACAGCCTTTGCCAGTGTCTACACAGCCAGGTGTGCTGGGTCGTGCCATCCCCAGCAGGTGGGGCATCATGTCTTGCTTGGCATGTCAGCTCAGGCTGTCAGCCATGTGTTCCCCCTTGCTAACAGCAATACCTCAGCCAATTATTGTACTTGATCTTGTTGTCTTCATAGTGTGGCATCATGCTTGGTGAGGGTGAGATGTTAGGTTGGGTCTTCATGTTTGCATATACTAAATGGTGTTACATTGCTTAACACATGGCAATCATGCCTCAGGTGGTGCTGCAGGGCTGCCTCTGTTGGATGCACATACTACACTCCCTGTACATGTTTGAGAGCAGGTTGTGTCATGTTAGGCATCCCTGTTACTATATGATTGAGTCAGAGAGGGGTATCATTCCCAGGGTTCCTACTGTGCCAGCGTATGTGCTATGCGTTGTCTCTTTGCCAAGGCCAGGCATACTGGGCACGCCTAGTTCTGCCTACTGGGGCAGGCTCAGGTTGTTCCTCCTCCAAGTCACGCTCTGCCTGTGATGGCCTTGGCAATGGTGGGGGGCTGTTTGTCCCAGCCCTATGCTGGTCCTGCTGCAGCTGTTTTCACAGGATCATATTATGTAGCATAGCACATACCATGACAATTTGGGTACATGTAGTTGGTGAGTACTGCAAGGCTCCACCAGATGTGTACAGGCACTGGAACCGTGACTTGAGCAGCCCAAACACATGCTCTATTACATTACGTGTTTGTGCGTGTGCCTCATTATGGCGTTTCTGTTCAGGTGTGTGTGCGTTTCTGATGGGTGTCATCAGCCACGGCTCCAGTGCATTACCTGCACCCCCCACTAGGTGACCATGTGGGATGTCCCCATTGGCAAATGTCGGGTACAGCTGCGTCAAATGCCAGATATGGGAATCATGGTAGCTCCCAGGGCAGCCAGCACACACATTCATTATTATGCCCTGGGCATCACACATGACCTGGAAGTTGATGGAGGGGAAGCCCTTGCGGTTAATGCAGGCCCTACCCCGCTCACCGGCTGATGCTTTGATGCATATGTGCGTGCAGTCTATTGCACCCACTACCTCAGGGTATTCCGCTATCTGCTGGAAGAGATGCATATTGCTGGCCAATACCTCACGGGCATTGGGGAAATATACATGATCACCGACATGTGCTGACATGGCATCCAGGAACTGGTGCAGTACCCTGGAGGCTGATGCCTGTGATATCCCCATCATATCACCAGTTGGTCTCTGGAAGGTACCTGTTGCTAGTATTCTTAGGCCAACACATACCTTAGTTTCCACTGGGATGGGTTCCCCTCTGTTGGTTCTGTGTGTGAGGCGTGGCCTGCACAGCTCAACAATTTGCTGCAGGAGGTCTCTGTCCACTCTATAGCGCTCCACTATCTCCAGCTCATGTAACCCCTGGTAGGTGACCCTGGGCCTGTACACTCTTCTCCGTCTCCTCACTGTGGGTTGTCTGGCAGCATTTCCATTGTCACCACCCTCAGAGTCTCCTATGTCTCCTTATGACAGCGATGGCAGCCCCTAGCATGTTTGGTCTGAGTGCAGCTTTTTCAGTTTTCACTTCTACTAGCTTACTCCTGTCTTGCAGTGTCTCTTGAGAGAAACATACTGCAATGCTGTTTGCAGTGTTTTAAGTGCTGGGCTGGGCTTGTATTCTGCCTGTGTAATTGCCTGCTTCTAATTGTTTTCACCTGCTACCTCTACATGTATTCCCTGCTAGTTTCCTAATATTTCTTCTGCTTCCTTTTCCTCTCTGTTTCCTCAGGGGGGAGCAGCGCGCATACCAGCGAAAACACACTCACAGTGGCTACCAGGCACGCACACATGCTTACACAGACTAGAATCTGCTTATTCAGGTTAAAACGCGTGCACACCAGCGCAAACAGGTTTACAGGTCTTTAAACAGGCTCCTACATGCTTACTTTGCCTTGCATGTGCGCACTCTGTCTTACTCACGGCTCCCAGCATGCACACGCACGCATGCACATACAGCAAGAAACTTTGGTGTTGGCCACAGTGTACACCTTCCATTTCTTGACTTTTCCATGCTTATCTGTTGACACTCCTCTTTTATGCTGTGTGATTGACATGTTTCACATACCACTTTGCTCCAATGATCTTGATTTCTTCCTGACATTCCCCCCTGTGATGTCACCTATCTCCTACTCTGTTACTCCCCCTTATCTAACTCTTACACTACACGGAATGTGCTCATTTGCTGTGTGACAGTGTGATTCACTATCCTACCACTTATTTACATAGGATTGCCTACTAATGCTTAGTTACATGTCTTACACTCAGCTTCCCCCCTTAGCAACCACTAGACGGTGGCCATGTTGTTTTTGGTCTGCTAGTCCCTGCATTGCAAATCCATGCATTACATAAAACCCACATTTGTGGGTTTCAAACCTTTATTTTTCTGTTTTATATAGCGCAGTGCATTTTCGTGGGGCTGCGCTGCATTTAAACATCGCCAATCTCCGAAAAAAAAAAAATAATTATTTCATGTTTGCATCGGGTTACCATGCCAATGGCCACATATTTGGCCATTGGCATGCTGACTGCAACATTTGCACACTTTATTTGGAGCTGTCATGGCTCCGTTGTGTTATTTGCAGTAACGTACTCAGTTGTCAACTGAGTACATTTCTGCAACTAACACGACTCTTACATGGGCTGGTTTCAGCTTCGTGGATCACTAATCTACCTCATTTGCATGACTTTCAGCTGCAAGTGGGGTGATTAGCATATCCACGCCCTGGCCGTGTAAGAGTCATTTTAGCTGTCTCTTACACGGGATTTCGGGCTGTTCCTGGATCGCGATGGCTGCATAGAGTCTTACACGACTCTTAGACTCCATGCAAGCCATCGTGAATCCTGCCCAATGAGTCAACAAACTCAGATGCTTTAAATTAAACATATACAGAGCAGCCATGAAGCCATTATCTACATCAGAAAAGATTTTGTTTTTGTTCATACAACTTAAGATATTTGACCAGACAGAGCCAAATTTTCTTTTAAAGTGTGAGGAGATAAGCAAATCAGAAAAGCAAATTAACAGGTTTACAATATTGTTTCTACTTTAGCAGATGCAAGTAATACTCTGTATTTTCATAATTAATAAAGGAAATACAAGTTATAATCAAACAGTAGTAAATATAAATATAATACATACAGAATAAAGCATCTGTAATAACACAAACACTGATAAAACTGCCACAGCACTAAAGTCAAATGTCTGTGTGTGGACAACATCAAAATTTCACTAATCTGAATCACAAAGACAGAAGACAACCTTCAAATTAAACCCTTTGATGCCCTTATAGAGGATATACTGCTTGGAGGAAGAAAAGCTAAGGTCAGGCAGAGATGGACAGCAGGAAAAAAATGAAATGAAAAGGAACAGCTGAGAAACATTAGCAGCTGAGATTTGGAAAAAGAGAAGGGATTTGTAGTGAGATAAGTATGAACGAGGGAAGGAAATCAGGGAAGTAGGTAACAACAATGGAAAGAATGGATACAGGGGATGTTGAGTAAAGGAAAAAACATGAAGGCCTAGAAGTGCTTAGAAAGCCATGAAGTCAGATTCATATAAACAAAGCATGAGATGGAAACTGATACTGACTATAAGGAAGCCAGGCCCGCCCTGCTCTACTTTTTAGCATCATGACCCTCAGTAGGAGAAGTAGTTTAGAACATGGATGTGTTAATAAATATTTTTTGATGATCCCAAACTGAAAGGGTTAGTTGGATATTGAAATATCTTCCTCGAAATGTAGATAGGAAGACAAGAAGATCTGGCAGTGGGACATCATCAGCAAAATGTAGTGCTGCAATTCTGGAACAGAGACAAAACTAGAGTTAAAGGATTTAACATGTAGTTGTACAAGACACCAGTGAAACTGCATTTTGAGTACTGTGTCCAGTTCTTAAATTCTGTACAGAGAAACTGATAGCATGTTAGTAGGAAGAATGCAGTGAAAATTTTCTAGGATGATTAGAGAAAACTTCCAAGGACAGAAGCATAGCTGGTTCAACTGGCAACCTGGGTAAGTACTATGAGCCAGCACCTTACTCCCTCAGCTCTTTAAGAGAAAACCAACAACAAAAAAACTGACTTTACTGAAATAAGCTCCCCTCAATCAAAAAAGAATGAATAAGTAAATTAATAAATAAATAAATCGACATTCCTTCTACTGGCACACCAACCAGGTGGTCAGATGCATGACATATATACCGTCCCCCATGCCCCATTTCCACAACCTTCCTTTAACAAATTTTATTAAAAAACATTTTCTTTTAAACTGTAGCAAACAGTTGCTACAGTTTATACCTGCCTGCAAGGAGCGCTTCAGCACTTATGTTTTTGTTAAAAAGATAAAAAAATCTTTTTAAACTGTAGCAAACAGTTGCTACAGTTAACACCCGGCCTGCATGGAGCAGCAACCAACAGCTTCTTAGGGCATGAAGGGTAAAAAATCAATGGCTTACACTTACTTGTTGATCTCTTGAGCACTATACACACTTGCTTAAGCATTCTTGCTGGAGCTGACATTTACTCAGTTTTCTTGCTCACTACTTTATAAAGCAGGATTTTGTTACTCACTTGGTACAAAGTTCTAGGTGGCCTGAGTTCTGAGCAACTTGTTGAAAGAGGGAGACAAGCATCACACTGCCTGTCAGTGAGCATACTTTCTCTGAGGTGCAGCAATCTTGTGATGAGAATAATAAACTTTACTACTACATGGTGGGCAAAGAGGTGTTTGCCCCTGCAATAAGCCCTTTCTTTTGTCATACATGGTCATAATCATGGACCTTGAGTATATGCATTATGAGAATATGTATATTGGAACTGTAATTTATGAGTTGTTTTATGTCCAGACTGTGTGATTTTGAGCCTACAGTGTGCATTCTGTTTTGCCAGTTTTGCAAATTTACTCAAAGGAAAATGAGGCTTACACTTATTTCTTCTGCTAAACTCCATACCAGACACGTTTTGTTACTATTGTGGCACCAGAGTGTCATTAGAGGAGATAAGGAGTCAGATAGACCTGAATTATGAATTGTTGTTAAGGATGAGAGAATAAATATAAGTATATTTGTAGGATGACTGATCTGAAAAGAAGACTGCCTTCTTTTCCAGGGCTCCCGCTCTAAATATAAAGAGAACAGCTCATATTTTATTATTTTAAATCTTCTGTTTAAACTGTAGCAAACTGCTTACTACAAATGTAACAAATTGTTGCTACAGTTTATACCCTGCCTACACAGAATGCTAAAAGTCTTTCGGCTTTTCCCAGTTAGGGGTCGCCACAGTGGAACTACGGTCCACTCATGATTGGCAGTGGATTTTTACAGTGCACAGTTGCCAGCCCGATGCCCAACCTTCAAAGAAGGCACGCCCATTCACGTTTGCAACTACCTGCATCTCTTTAGCATTACTCGACCGAGGGGAGGACATGCAGACTCCACACAGAAGGCACTCCAGCCGAGAATCGAACGGGAGAATCTCTTGCTGTGAGGCGACAACGCTAACCGCTGCACCACTGTGGCTTACACAGAACACTACAGCTCTCAATTTTTAGTTAAAAAAAAAATACTTTTAAACTGTAGCAAACTGCTTGCTACATCTACATTGCAGCAAGCAAATGCAAATGCAGTACTGACTTTTAAAAGGTGGTAGTGCATTAAGAAGATATCAGGATCAGCTGATCACACCCCCTGCAATTTGCACCAGGGCAGTTGCTCCTCTTGCCCTGCCCTAGGTATACTACTCTAAGGAGTGGCTGCCCAGACTGGACAGACTGAGGCTATTTTCATTGGTGACTAGGAACAAAAGGCAAGGAGGATATGATTTTTGTACAAAATTATTTTACTGGGACTTATGAAGGGACTGAGTTAAGATGAAGGCTGGCAGAAGGAGAAAGCCACATCAGTCTGGGAATTGGTGAAGGCAGCTTTTTGGAGAGGGTTAATGGTAGGAAAAAGGAAGTCTTTGAGAGGGTAATACACAGTTAAGCCATAAAATAAATTATAATAGGTTGGGATGAGTTTTATAGGAGGTGGTATACCTACATTATGCTAGGTATAGCAGCTGGACAGACTACATATAGCAAATCACCTTGTTTTGCAAGAATAAATATGTGTGTAGGAGATGAGTTAGCAGATGAATGGGATTTGCTGTCATGTTCAGAAAACAAGGAACACATTTTATTATTTTCTACAAAATGTCATTATTTAATGTAGAAATCTAATTCCAGACACACAAAAACAATAAGAATAGATATTTATTTGTATATTATACAGGGTTACTGGGACTACATAACAAAATTGCCATTTAAGTCAACATCAACCAATTTGTTGACTACACTATTCCGCTACTAAACTTACTGATGGCAAGATACAAAAGATCTCCCATTTCTAAAAGTGTTTTTTGCACTCTGTATGAGCTCTCTGCAAGCTACACCCCCATTGTGGGGGTTTGCTCCCAACTCCCCCAGTGTGAGTATTGTTCCTTACCCCCAGTCACTAAATATGCTAACTCCATAGTTATACCAGCTTAGAGTAAAGAAAATGTTAATGTACCTTCTACTCTGTGATAGTGTAGTCTCAGAGTTATCATGTAGTGTTCCCTTTACTAAGTATTAGTCTGTCCTCAGGGTTATTAGGTTTTGCCCTCTTACTATGAGTTAATGTAGCATCAGTGTTAAGTTTACACTGGATTAGTGTAGCCTCCTAGCGTCCCCTTTAATGAGTTAGTGTAGCTGCAGAATTATCACATAATGACACCTTTAGAATTAGTGTAGCCTCACTGGTGTGTGTGTGTGTGTGTGTGTGTGTGTGTGTGTGTGTGTGTGTGTGTGTGTGTGTGTGTGTGTGTGTGTGTGTGTGTGTATGGGACCTGCTAACTTTGTCAAATGGTAAGTTGGTCAACATCTGTTAATCGATGCAGTTTGGTCAGCTAAACAGATGGTTGACAGGAATGTGAGATCAACAATCCTCAGGTAGGAGAATAAAGCCTTTTCAGGAGGGATTGTGTGATCTCAGAGTTAGCATATATGATTAGCAGGGGGTGTGGGGGTTGCAGCTTTCTTTGTGTTTTTGCTTTCTAAAGTTTTCCACACACTGAGATTAATGCTCACTGTATGCATGGTAGCATGTTGATGTGCATAATGCCATTCAGTTTGTTTTAACATAATGCACATCAACATAGGTTCATAGGTTCATAGGTAGGTACTAGGCTATTGGCCCTAGGGCCTATATAAGCCTAGCCAAAAATGTACCCTGGCTTTTGTCATCCAAGAAAATTATTTTCCTCTGCCCCTGTCAAGCAGAGCCACAGAAGTGATCCCTGGGGTGAATTTCCTATTTCCCATCCAATCATCAAGATTGTTCTTGAAGAGTGCTAATGAGGAGGTATGTTTGACATAGATAGGTAGTCTGCTCCAGAGTATGGGAAGTCTCTGGGACAGGAATCTATCCCTCCAGCATGTTCTGTTTATTGTGGTGACAAGGTTTAGGTCCCTAGAGTGTGTAGCTCGGAGGGATTGGGATTTCTTTACGTGGAGCATGTCCAACAGCTCTGGGTTTGGCATAGCTTTGTATGTTAGGCAGAGATTGCCTCTGAGTAGGCGATATGTGACGGAGTAAAGCTGGAGTTTTTTAAGACAGTCTGCGTAGGGCATCTGTTTGAAGCCAGTAATCCTCTTTGTGAGGTATTTCTGTGGCCTTTTCAGTTGTTGTAGATGTCTTGTGAGGTACATACCAAAAGGGGCATTGTACTCTATAATGGGTCTAATGAGTGATGAGTAGAGGGGAACAATGACCTCCTTTTTTCTGGATGAGAAACCTTTCGTGATGAGGTGAGCCACGTAGAAGGATTTCCTGACCACTGTGGCAATGTGATTATCAAAGGAGAGACTACTGTCCACCTGTGTCCCAAGGTCTCTTATCACACTTTTGGCATTAAGTAGACTACCACTTATGTGGTAGTTCATGGGTACAGAGTTTTTTCCAAAGGGGATGACAATACACTTTTTGGCATTGAGCTTCAGGCCATGGCTTTGACACCAGGCATCTGTCTCAGTGAGGCCCTTTTGTAGTATGTTCACATCATTAGGAGTTTCTATTATGACTCCTAGTTTGCAGTCATCTACAAATTTTGTTAGCCAAAGACCTTCTGTGTTAGCCTGTACTTCAGAGAAGTAGATACCAAACAGGAGAGGACCCAGGACTGAACCCTGTGGTACTCCACTTGTCACTGGCCTGAAGTCGGATTTGGAGTCTGCTGCTTTTACAGTGTGGGTTCTGTCTGTGAGCCAGTTGGAAACCCATCTTGTGACATAGGGATTTATACCTAGTTTAGTGAGCTTATCTATAATTCCAGAGTGGGGGGTGGTGTTGAAAGCCTTGTCGATATCTAGATAAGCTGTGTGAACCACCTTACCCTCATCTATGGCTTTGGTAACTGCTTCAAAGAAGTCAATCAAGTTTAGGAGACATGATCTGCCTTTTACAAATCCGAACTGGGTAGGGTCCGGAGTTTAGAGATTACCAATGTCTTTGTTTATGAGTTCCATGATGATACGTTCCATGGCTTTGCAGACCAGGCACCTTAGGCCAATGGGGCAGTAGTTCCCGGGGTCCGTCATGGCTTCCCCTTTGTGGAGTGGGATAACCATCGCGGTATGCCATTCAGTGGGCACAAAGCCTGAGGTGAGGCTATGATTGAACATGGTACTTAGGTAGGGTGCCAGTTCATTCTGTAGTTCTTGTAGAATGCAACCTGGGATATTGTCAGGTCCCATGGATGCTGTGTTCTTGGCTTTGGAGAGTGTGTTTTTTACCTGTGCAGCCATGATTACAGGAACTTTGCATTCTTCCGGTATAGAGATGGGCCCTCTAGGGGGTGACAGGGGGTTAAAGTTAGCACTGAACCTATCTGCCAGGATGCTGGCAATATCATTTGGTTCTGTATATTTAGTGCCATTGTGCTGTAACTCAGAGCAGATCTGAGTGTTGCCATTGAGATTCTAGACATAGCTATAGAATGCATTGTGGTTGTCTTTAGAGTCAGTGGAAAGTTTGTTTTCATAACTAGTTTTGGAGGATTTTATGAGGGATCTCAGCTTCTTCCTGAGGTTGACCAGGGAGTTCTTCCAGTCATGGGATTTTACTCTTTTTTGCAACAGTTTCTTTCTTCTGTTGTAGAGTTTGTTTATGGCAGAGGACCACCAGATTGGCTTCCTTTTTTTGGAGGATAGCATCTTGGCTCTATTAGGGATAGCATGATCCATGCACTCATGTAAGTACTTATAAAGTGCATTTGTGTAGGATTCAGCAGTCGCACCTCTATTGCCCATATGCATGGGTGTCATGAAGTTTACCACTTCTGTCTTAAGAAATGTGAAGTTGGCTATGGAGAAGTTTGTTATGGTGGTTTCCCTAATTGGGGGTGGGGGTGGGATTTAGATGTCTAGGGTGATTAGCTTGTGGTCGGATCTGACCAACAAGGTATTGACCTCTGGTGTGGAACACCAGTTGCCCATGTTGGTAAGAAGCAGGTCTAGGATATTGCTGCCCCTGGTGGAAGTGTGAATACATTGATCCAAGGCATTGGAATTTATGAATTTCAGAAAATGTTGAGCAAAAGAGTTGGTACATGAGTAGTTTTCCCAGTTAATGGGGGGGTAGTTGAAATTGCCCATTATTAGGGTGTTGGGTTGTACCCTAATACTTTCCAGTGTATCAAGAAATGAGGAGTGGGAATCCTGGGGCATGGTGGGGGGGGGGTCTGTAGCAAGCTACAATTTGGATTGCGGTCTTGCCCACAGTTAGTTGCACTTGGATAATCTCTGATGCATATGCTGTGCAACTAGCCTTGAGGTGTGGATATCCTTAATGAATATGGACACGCCTCCACCTTTAGTGCTTCATTCTGGATTAGGTGGCCGAAAGGTGTGGTAAGAATTATAGCCTGGTAATGCAGGAGTGCTCTCTGGAGCTTTGAACCAGGTCTCTGTCACTGCACAGATGTTGATGTTCTCCATTTTAAGGAGTGCCTCGAGTGAGTGCATTTTGAGGTTTAGACTTTTAGCATTGAGTAGCATTACCCTCAGATTTTGCTTACTTGTACCTGTTATGGTGATGAATTTGGCATTTAAACCTTGCCAAAAAAGCACTATAGGGGTGGCAAGAGCTTTAACCAGTATCTGGAATCCCAAGAGTGACAGGTGCAAGCCATCTCTGGCAAAGCATCATGGTCTGTCGATCATGTCTTCCCAGGTAGATAAATACTGGATCCCCTTAGAATGACACCAGAAGCTTAGCCAATTGTTGAAGTCAATTATTTTGTCCCTGTACTGTGGTATCATTCTGGGTGATGGCAGGATGCTAGTCAGGTCTAGGGTCATACCTGCCTGGGCTACAAGATCGGAGAGCTCCTCTATGTCTCTTTTCATGTAGTCCAGGGAGGTACATCTCAGGTCATTCACACCAATATGGACAATGACAGTGTCATATTTGTACTTGTTGTGGAGTGACCTGAGTGCGTGCATTATGTGGCGGATCCTGGCACCTGACAGGCAGCTGACAGTAACTTTCTCCTTGTTTAGCCTGGTGAGTGGAACATCAGTGTGCCTGACTATAGAGTCACCTATGTCTAGAGTGTTGGGTATGTTGTTATGCCTTATGGGCTGTGGTTGAGTGGCACACTGAGTTTGTGGGCTATGTGTCATTTGGGTTGTGTTAGGGGTGGAGTTTGCTTGCGTTCCTCCTTTGGAGGTCCCTAATGCTTGGGCAGGGTTTTATTGAGAGCCTCCACAAATGTAGGTGTGTGTTTTGTGTTTCTATGTGTGTGATTTGGTGATGTAGGTTTTGTTGGACTATGTGATGAGTGTGGTGTGGTGCAAGTGTTTACCTTCTCCTCTTGACTGTCTAGTCCAGTCTTGGGTGAAGAGATCTTTGCTTCCAGTTTGGCTATATAGGTGCATCTCTCACAGGTTGTAGTGTTGGGTGGTAGGAGGAGAAGGTTCTCTGTGTACATGAGCAATTGCTGCATTGCCCCAAGATTCCCAGATTCATCAGGTAGATTGGAGAAATCACTGGGTGCTGACCCTTAGACATGCCTGAATAGGTGCTTATTTATTAAGTACTAAAAACTGCTTTCCTCTAGACAAGTGAGGAGAGTTGAGTGCTGTAGTAATTTGCAGCGAGTTCTGAACAAGTGCTGAGTTCAAAGAAACAGATTTGAGTGCTGAAACTAGAAAACTGGCTAGTTCTAAGAAACAAAATTAAGATAGAAGGCTTCCCTCCAACACAGAAAGGCTTGGGGGCTCAGAAGCCTACAAATAGTCTAGACCACTTACAGAAAAGGCAGGAAACATAAATGGAATTCACTCAATTGAAAAATATATATATATATATATATATATATATATATATATATATATATATATATATATATATATATATATATATATATATATATATATATATATATACACATATATATATATATATATATATATATATATATACATATATGTATATATATATATATATATATATATATATATATATATATATATATATATATATATATATATATATATATATATATATAGAGAGAGAGAGAGAGAGAGAGAGAATAATCTAACCACAAAATGATTGTGAGACATGCAATTGAAAAATACTGATTTGAAAGAACAATGCTTTGTGTACTACCATGTATAGCTACAAATACTCAGTACTCATTTGAAAATCATTCAAACACATATCTCACACAAATACACTCACACAAAAGAAAAGCACTATCATTAACACAGTCCATCCTACAACTTTACATATACCAACTCTAAGAATGCAAAACAGAAGAGAAAGGGTAGATTTTCAATCTGTGTTATACCATGGTCTCACATAAAAGCATACCAGCAATGTAGGTGATTAAACCCAGATCAGTCACTGAGCCTGCCAAGGAATTACATTTTTGAATGAATCCTCACAGTCTCTACACAGTGTTCCCTTTAGTCTGAGTTAATGTAACCTCAGAGTTAGTATGTCGTGTGCCCTTTTTCCTGGGTTAATTTAGTCTCAGAGGTAGTAAACTTGCTAAACAAGACTCCTCCATATAGTCTATTTCCAAATATAATGACTCCAGCATTGGCAGAAGGAGAGCTAGTATTCCCTTTACTCTTAACTAGTGCCAGCCCAGATGTAGTCATTTTGGTAATAATCCATGCAGGGAGAAGCCTGAGTGATCAAACAGCCAGTCATGGGCAAACTCATCAGTGGCCACATGCACAAGTGGATTATTGATATTATACAATGCTGTTATTAAAAAAAAAATCCCCTCACCATTTTAAATAATGGCACTGTATCAGCAAATCTCTTACACAAGTTGTCCCTTTTCACAATCTTCTGTGTCTGGGGGATAGGGTTGCCAGGTTTCTTTGTGGCTAAAACCGGACTAAGGTCATGCCCCTCACATCACTCATAACTCCACCCATTCCCACCCCTCTCCCAACCATGCCCCTCCCATTTTTTGACATCACTGTGACATCAGCTGAACAGAGGGACTCCCCTCTTTTTCTGTTCTGGATGCCTGATTTCAGTCGATTTCTCCCCAGTTGCCATAAACACTGTTCAAAACTTTCAGTGTGCATACTGTCTTCTTCTTTACTTCTACAGTGATTGCAGATATTTTGATTTAATTTAAAACATCTGTTTCAAATTTTATAGTGCAAACCACTGATACACATTTGCTAAACAAAGCAATACAGTCTCACAATGAAAACAGACATAGCATTAAAACTACTCTGCCTTTAAATCTCACATTCACCGAAACAGCATTGTACATTGTTTTCCAAGTTTAAGATGATAAAATATTAAAATGTTCTAAGAAATTACACCGTATTAACAACAATCATATCTTACATCAATAAAACAGACCTGAAAATGTATTGCATGGTCTGAAAATACATGTTTAGTATAAAACAATATATAATGACACAACTGGTCTTGCAGCTTTTGAAAAATGAACCTATACCTTTTTTTATAGAAAGCTACAGAGTATATGCTTAATGTGGATAACTAGTGGATGGTCAGAAAACTAGCAGGGTCATCAATTTACATACCTTTGCTATACCAATCTCAGTATGTCACAAATAACAATTAACCACAGCTGACCCTCAATTACAGAGCATTATATCAAAATAGTTAGTAATATT